>NC_069090.1:2303303-2644866 GCF_947172395.1 Bicyclus anynana
TTTCATATTGAAAGTCAAGCTTTCATGATTGGTTACAAGGCAGTCACTTACAAGGCAGTTAAATGCTTACCTTACCTTATCAGCCGATGGACGTCCGCTGATAGACATAGGCCTCTTGCATAGACCTCCAAGAACAACAATCTCGAGCCGCCAGCATCCAGCGGCTCCCTGCAACCCGCTCGATATCCTCGGTCCACCTAGTGGGGGGTCGAACAACAAAGCGCAGCACGCAGAAATTCCAGCACCTTGGGACCCCAACGTCCATCGGCTCTTCGAACTATGTGGTGGTGTTTCCGGTGCGGTTAAATGCTTGTACATAATAAATACTAATCGTGAGTAGATACGCATAAATCATATTCGGAAATCCCTTTAGTCGGAATAAAAACAAAACGTAAACACGTTCAATCCGATGTAACAACTCGGCAAGCATCCGTTTTCCGATCCGTTCCGGACCCGCCGGGATACGGGAGCGGAATGGAAAAGATTCGTCGATTTGCACATAAAACTTCCGGACGTCCGGAGAGCGTACGGCCGCTGTACGGCTGTGCGAACACCTGACTTCCGGTGGATTTTAATCTGTAGTTTAGATTATCTTTTGAAATTAAATTCGATTTACACTGTATTCTCGTATCATCAAAATTTCAAGAACGTTTTCTACCTATCCGGTCTTTAGAGGCTTGGTCATATGACGCGCCCCAACTTGATGGTCTGACGACCTTTTCAAGAATAACAATCAGCCAACCAAGAAACCAACAACTACGCCATATCATCCAGACCAGAAAACAGCAAAACTGGTTGGTGGCAGAAATAAACATTCAACAGAATTGAATAGTAGTGTTAGTAATTAATAGTGCTAGACAGCCGTGATAGCCCAGTGGATATGACCTTTACCTCCGATTCCGGAGGGTGTGGGTTCGAATCCGGTCCAGGGCTTGCACCTCCAACTTTTCAGTTGTGTGCATTTTAAGAAATTCACGTGTCACAAACGGTGAAGGAAAACATTGTGAGGAAACCTGCATACTAGAGAATTTTCTTAATTCTCTGCGTGTGTGAAGTCTGCCAATCCGCATTGGGCCAACGTGGTAGACTATTGACCTAACCCCTCTCATTCTGAGAGGAGACTCGAGCTCAGCAGTGAGCTGAAAATGGGTTGATACCGAAGAAGCAGTGCGAAGTGGTTATTTAAGAAAGGCAGAGGAAGGATCCTTTATGCGTGCTGTCGGTAAATCCATGTCCAGCATTAGGGATACAAACTGATGATTATGATAGATACGTATACCATATTTTAAATTTAAGGGATTTTGGAAGGAAGTTTTTAAATAATTTCTTTATAGGACACTCATTTATGTAGGTATGCCGCTATTTCCCAAATAAACTCCGTCACAAAGAACTCTACTACAACAAAAGTTTGCAACAGTAGAAATTATTTAAAAAGTGACATTACGAAGTTGCGAAGGGCGCCATTAATTTACCAATTGTGCCCCATCCCCTATAGGTTAATTAATTAACCGGTAACCAACCGTGAAATTATAGCAATTATGTATTTTATTATACAACGTGACATTGCTACTTTGGTACTTACAACTCTTTTACGAGATAATTAAAAAAAATGGGGGGAAAATATTTCATTAACATCCTCAATTATAACTACGATTATAAGTGCTCATTTTGTTGATTAGGAATGAAGCTTGCCTAGTTATAAACTCGTAATTGTATATTTCATAGTTGCCATCTAGAAACCAGCCTAATTTAATAAATTAACTCTTATAACCGAAATACTTAAATATTTAATACCGTCACTGTGAGATGCAAACTCTTAACACAAAATTAAAAATAAATAACTGTATAATACTATGATTCTTAAACCCCCTGCGTGTTCACTCGCGTAGTTCCCGTTCCTGTGGGAGTACGGTGAAAAAAAAACATATGAAACTCGCCGATAAAGTAGCTTACTTTTGGTGAAAGAATTTTTAAAATAAGTAGAATAGTTTGGGCCTAAAGCGTCACATACAAACAGAATAAATTTCACATTCATAAAAACCAATTGCAGATAATTGGAAGTATTGAAAAATTTAATTGCTTATGCTTCCCAATACCATGATCTAACATTAATTACAACCCAATACACTTCGGTGGCTATACGGTAGTTATAATAAAAATTGCAACCCCCACAACCTAAACAATCAAAGCTAAACAATTACACAACACAACTTAATCAATCTAACTATATGACGCGACAGTTTTTGACCCTAATCTACCCCCCAATTTAGTTTTACGCTGGACGAGGCGGATCCGACACGATAATTGGTCCCCTATATTATTTTCACGGTCATATTCGCAAGTCACTCTATTATAGCATATGGTGATTAGTAAGGTTAAGCGTACCATGACAGGCGAAGCTGTTTGTACGCAATTCAACATTCAAAAGGCAATGTTCAATACAACTACAGTGCTCGCCACGGATCTTTATGATTGTGAAGTTAGCTGCGGAATGAGTATGCATACGTTCAGACGCGAACTCTCCCCGCCCGCGCCGTTTGTACCGTTATTGATCCACTAGCTGACGCCGCGCGGTTTTACCCGCGTGGTTCCCGTTCCCGTAGGAATACGAAGATAATATATAGCGTATAGCCTTCCTTAATAGATGGACTATCTAACACAGGAAGAATTTTTCAAATCGGATCAGTAGTTCCTGAGATTAGCGCGTTCAACAAACAAACAAACTCTTCAGCTTTATAATATTAGTATAGATTGCGCAGTCATTTGTTGCGAACTTCACAAACACATTATCTCGTGGCGGGCACTGTAGCTTGCGACCCGTCGACATATGTATTGAAGTAGACAAATGTCAACCAATAGGATGCAACAGGAAATATCGTTATCTCATTCCTTGTGTTGGGGCGAAATAGATTGGTCGGTGTTTTGTCCATTTCTCTTTACGAGACATGTCTTTGTTGTAATAAACATGAACACAAGTCAAGTTTTACTGATTCGATCGATATTGGCAATATTACAACAACAAAACTACTTCTGGCTACAGAATCTAAAATTAAAATTATCCAGAGAGCTGATTTATTATACCTGTTTTTAGAAAATATATTTCAAGATCAAAATACAATAACTATAAAAAAATACAATTCTATGGCTGCGTGATTTATCTTTATCAATGTGATGACTTGCCATTTAGCGTGTGGGGTACATTTGGACCCACATATGTCGCGGGTTGGAAACCGTTGATAAAACGCTTTGTCACCGTTTCAAGAGAGATTTGAGTCACAAATAGCGGTTTACCGGTTCGATTTCGGGTAGGGAAAAGTTTAGATACTATCATCACAGATTTATTTATATACTTCATTCGCGAGAAATTCTATTTTTTTTCGTATAACGTTTTATCTTTACAGCCGATCATGAAATAAAAAAAAAACTCTAAAGTGTTAAAGTGATTAGTAACTCTCGTGTTAAAGTGATTAGCGCTATCAGACATAAAAAAACAACAATTTAGTTATAATCTCCTCTTCTTTAATCGCTCATTTCTATGAGTTGACTTTCATTACCAAATGATAAGATTTTAATAATTTAAATCAAAGTTCAGACTACTGTCTAGGTCACTACTTTAATTACTTTTAAGATATTAAAGACATATTACTACCTAACAAATGGACTACCTTCAATTTAAAAAAAAATCTGTCAAAGATTTCAATGATTCCAAACTAGTTTCGGTTCCTTATTCATGAGCTTATATCCAACGAAGTAGCAAAGCGACCGTGTTGTAATAATATTTAGGAGTTATAATATCGATTAAATGTAAGACAGACAGTGATGAAACATGAGATTACGACGGCTGCCCGTCAAGTGGACAACCATCTTTATAGTGACATCCGTTTCTCGAGCAGCTGATGCGTGTAACGCTGAATTATAGTTGTTCCTTACATTTGAGTTAGTATCTATTATTATAGCTTAGCATAACATCTTATAACCAGTGGATCACAAGCTTACTCGTACCACAGAAAACATATGTACAAGTACTCTTACTTGCTTTTTGAAAAAAAAAATGTTGCTTAGATCTGTACAATTTAAAGGACATGTCCCAAAATGGGCCTTTATAATTTATAATTTATAAGCAAGTCGATAGTATTTTTACGGATAGAAGATACAAATTGCTGATGAGAAAACAATTTTCAGAATTTTAGAAAAACTACTGGAATTGAATTCATATCCGGTGTAAGCTCAATGTCATGTAATATTGTCAAATGACAATAAGACACAAGTTAAAAAGAAACATTAAATCGTAGACAGAGAATCATTAAACAAAAAAATCCATAAACGAACACTACTACGCGAAGATCAATGAAAATCTGTCAGGGTGTGAGTTACAAGCATGATTTTCTTGATAGTTTTTCGATAGAACATGTTATAACGAATATATTTTTGTTTTAGCGACCCCTGAATTTATATCACGGACTTTCTTGTACAATTCTTAATTGTAGCCGATTCTCGTAGCTATAGTGTAGCCGTACTACTCGTAGCTAACCATCCAATGACGTAACTTATGAGTTGTATAGCTTGCGATAGCTATATGTCCAGTGGACGGGCAGCTTTACATGACACATCCGCCTGTCGAGTGGCAACTGATGCGTGTAACTGTGAGTTATAGTTGTTACGAGTGTACGACTACCGAGTGTTGGTTCGCCTTTGTTCTACTTTCTTCGTGTCTATGCTCTGTGGAGCTATGTATAGCGTCGAACGACCTTAATATGTATCTTCATCGTCATTGTTTTACATAAATAAATAGACACTACCTAGTTTGAATAGTAAAACGCAGCATAAATAAAATTAAATAGAAAAGTATAATAATAATCTTTTTTTTTTTTTTAAATTTAAAAAAAAAAAGATTATTTGTATATTATTATTGATTATTTATAATTATTGATTATTTGTAAGAATATTTACCATATATTTTTATAATATGACCAATATTTCCATTCCCCTCCAACTAGTCGGGAAAAACTGTGCTAGGAGTGGGTACGACAATAGACCAACGGGGCGGGAATCGAACCACCACCCCTCGGTGATGAGTCCAACCTCTCTTACCGTTGAGCTATTGAGGCTTTCAGGTCATACTCCCCCGGTCATTTTCTTTCAGCCCCTTTCAGGGCTGAGGCCTTGTTATGGGTCGTCTTGGGTGTCAGTCCAGGTACCCTACACGGACTGCAATCGCTTTCCTGCGCTTAGACGGTGTCATATCCAGTGTTGTGCCCCGCGCGGATTGTGACATCTTCGCTAATTTATTTTATTTCTTATTTACATAAATATTCTTCTATAAATTCATATCAATCTTTGGGTGCTAATAATAGTTTGGATCTTGAATAACATCGAATCCTAATACTTTCACTGCATTCAGTACATACACAGAAATAATTATTTTTAAAAGGTCACAATGACTAAAATTTCATAATTTTACGTCCTTGACAATGTGTCATTGTCGAATTATAATTGAATGTCATTGGAATTGACGGTGATTTCAATAGAAAATTAAAATATTTTTAACTCCCCCGGTGCTGCCCCTAACAATTTTTTTAAGATCTTTAGAGGAAAATGGCTTATTACAGATTGTAAGAAATGACAGTCACCCAAGTTTTTGCATCAAACGGAATCCGAACCCCGTACTAGTTGCGGATCGGGGTCAGAGCGCCGCAAAGGGGCAATATAATGTGTACGACAAAGGCGCAGTACCCGGCCCGGTGATTAAAGCGCGGCGCTCGCTGCGGTGCATCAAAGCTTTTTATTGCTGCAGCTCAACTTGTGTATCCGCATTTTAATGAAAATCACGGCTCAGATATCTGTCATCATCCTACTAATATTATAAACGCGAAAGTTTTTATGGATGTTAATTGATTATTTGATTATGAAACACGGCTAAAACTCACGTGATATTAGGTCGGAGTATGCCCGACTAGTTTCGAACCCATACGGGGCCCTTAGTCATGAGCTGGTTCTAGCATCGCGGCACGATCCAAACTGAGTTTAAATTCTAAAATTTTTATGGATGTTTGGATCTTTGGATGTTTGTTACTCTTTAACGCCGCTACTACTAAAGCGATTTGGTTAAAATTTGGAATGGAAATGGATTTTACTCTGGATTAACAGATAGGCTACTTTTTATCCCGAAAAATCCATGGTTTCTCGAGATTTGCGAAAACTGCTGATTTTAATGATATGAATGTTTGTTACTCTTTCACGCCTCGACTACTTAACTGAAATTAACTGAAATTTGGTATTGAGATATATTGTAGCATGGATTAACAGATGGAAAAATTCATGGTTCCCGAGGGATTTGTGAAAAACTAAATTTCACGCGGACACGAAGTCGCGGGCGTCCGCTAGTCATCAAATGGTTTTTACAAGAATTAAAAACTTTAGCTTAAATTGTGGCATTAGACTTTATTTTGACGGCCTCCGTAACGCAGTGACAAGCGCGGTAGATTTACAGGACGAAGGTCCTGGGTTCGATCCCCGGCTGGGCTGATTGAAGTGTCTTAATAAGTCCGGGTCTGGCTGGTGGGAGCTACCCTACTGGCAAAGACGTACGAAACCAAAAGGGGTGTGGATTATCATCCTCCTCCTAACAAGTTAGCCTGCTTCCATCTTTGATTGCATTATCATTTACCATCAGGTGAGATTGTAGTCGGGGGCTAACTTGTGAAGAATAAAAAAAAATAGGCTGGTTTCATAGACCCGTGACGTAGCATCTTTTGAGTGGCATTATATGTACATTAATAATTATGATAAGCCAAATCTTCAGTCGCAGGGATTAGCTTGATGCAGGTGGCTCAGTATCGTGATGTTTGGAAAAGTCCCTACAAAAGGCCTATGTCCTGCAGTGGACGTACATCGGCTGACATGATGATGATGATGATGATGAAATCTTCATTGTTGCCCATTCCTTTATGAGCTACTCGTATTACTCGTATGTACTCGTATTACTCGTATTACTCGGGTACAAAATGCGTGTGCACGTTACTGTTTTTCAATTCCCCCTAGAACACATGTTTCTCCATTTTTAAACCAACATGGTTCGCTAAAGATGTGTTCCAGGAGAAAGCTACATCTTGCTTCCTTATTATTTGGTCTTTTCAAGGATTGTAGGCCATCATATCTTTTTGAGAAGCTAGTGAGGGTATGCGATTGTAAAGAACAGTATAGGTGCGCAAAAAAGCCTCTTATGTTCCCGCGACATTGTTCTGCGGCTTTTAGGGGCAGTTTTAAATATGCCGCCACTCGATGCTGGAACAACATTCCGCCACCTATTCGCGACTCTCAATCTAAATTTAGCTTCTCTCAGAAATTGAAGAAGTTCATGTTATATAGACAAAAAGAGTTAGAAGATTATGCAGTGGAGGCATCAATTATTTAATGGGAACTTTAGATGCAAATAACATATTTAGGTACAGTCTATTAATTGGTATAAGTATTCATATTTCTATTTATATATATTATATGTATATATATATGTAATATTAATTATTGTATGTTGGCATTTATCTTTATGTTATTATCATTTTATTTATACGCTCTTATCAAGGTTTTTTGTTTTTGGTTTTTTTTTTTAATTTTGTGTCTTATTGTATGAATTTTTATTTTGGATGTATTTAAAGTATTTTGATTAGATGTTTAGTTTATAATTATAACTGACTGTGACGTCACCCGGGTCTCAGCTGAAAATCAGCGCTGCGCATTGCTTTCCTGCGATGAACGGCTAATGCTGAGCTGTAAACCCTTTCTGTTTGGTGTCACAGACAGTCATGTAATATCTAAGATAGGATGTACTGTTTGTGACACTAAAAAGTGAATAAACTTATTTTCTTTCTTTCTTTCTTCTTATGTAACTAACAGAGATACTTTACACGATAAATGTTTAATGTAACATTTTTTGTCCCTACACACAGTGCTTATAGACTATCCACAATCGATAACATAAGAGACATCGTACAATTACGGGATTCGAACTCGGGATAGCGGGATATTCCGGGATTACGGGATTATGGCCGGGACAGGCCACTAACGACGCCGAGCGTGTTTGCCTCCCTTGTATCTTTGCGCAATCAATATAACAAAGGATTCGTATTTAGGTGTTAAATAAAATGTCTTTGTGACCCCAACGATGTATTAATGTCACCTATAGTATCTCTGAGCCGTGATAGCCCAGTAGATATGACCTCTGCCTCCGATTCCGGAGGGTGTGGGTTCGAATCCGGGTCCGGGGCATGCACCTCCAACTTTTCAGTTGTGTGCATTTTAAGAAATTAAATACCACGTGTCTCAAACGGTGAAGGAAAACATCGTGAGGAAACCTGCACACCAGAGAATTTTTTCAATTCTCTGTGTATGTGAAGTCTGCCAATCCGCATTGGGCCAGCGTGGTGGACTATTGGCCTAACCCCTTTCATTCTGAGAGGAGACTCGAGCTCAGCAGTGAGCCGATTATGGGTTGATAATGAAGATGATAGTATCTCTGATCCAATTTCAACCAATCGTATTGCTGCAACTCAAACCGGCCTGTGATTGGACGAATGCAACGTCACACATTAGACGTAACTTGACTTTTATAAAAACCATCTTGAAGAAATGTATTTAAAACTCTTAAGTGTTACTCACAAGGATTCGCTGGATGCATGCGGCTCAGGACCGTGATTTACGTCATACAGTGGATGACCAACGGCCACGTTATATGATGATGATGAAGAAGTGTCACTTTAATTAAACTAAAAAAAATATCAAATCTGCTTTAATAAAATCTTTCAAAACATAAAAATGGAAGCGACTTTAAAGACATATATATCAGTTATTTTGATTTTAACACAAAGTTACAAAACAGATTTTCGTGAAAATAAAATGGGACCAATCTAGAAGTATAATAAATACACTTTCAAACAAAAAAATAATAAATGAAGTTATGAGTTAACAAACATCAGAAAAAAAAATGTCGTCGAATTAAGAACCCCTTTTTTTGAAGTCGTTTAATAATAATAGTGTATTACAATAAAACAGATTCCACTCTACATTTATTTTCAGTTTGTTCACGAGATAAATATAACTTTATTATTATGCCGCAAAGTGTACTGCATGTTTTTAATTTACTTAAAATAATTATACGCCGACAAAGAAGTGTGTGGAACAAAACAGTATAAAGAGGGAAACTGGAGCTGGGAATGCACAAGTAACTTCGAGTAGCGAAATTAAGAATAACGATCAAGACCCGGGTATAATTGTCACGAAAGTGCAATGCTTCTGGGGTCACTTTGTCCCCGTCGTATGGGCGGCGAGCACGCAATGTGTAATGCACTTTGTTCGATTAAATTTTTAACAAAACTCTACAAATAAGTCCCCGGGGAGTTTTATTGCTGTAGGTAAGTACCTACGTTGTTCCGTGCAATTTTGTTTTCAAAGCTTATTTTTAACCGCCTCATTGAAAAGGGGGTTCACTGTACGTATTTGAAATTCGAACTGTCGAATATAAAATTTTATATTTCGATATGGTCTGATAATGTCACGCTCACGGATTTATAATGTAGTCCAAAGGTGATCATAGGGATATCTGAACTAGTAGTACAGGAAATCTAGGAAATATGACTAAAAGAGTTACTTGACTAGAGATATTTTAGCCATCGGTAGGGAGCAAGCTCCAGCTTAACTTGAATACATTTCCTATACTACTAGTTCAGATATCCTTATGATCACCTTTGGACTACATTATAAAACCGTGACATTATCAAACCATTTCAATACATATCTAGAGCGCAAGTTTTACCATAGGTATTAGGTATATTTGTCCATATTGGTCCCTACCGATGGTTAAAAAATCTCGAATCATGTAATTCTTTTACAAATCTTAAACGATTTTTTCAAGATTTCCTGTACTATAAACTAGATAAAGTTAGGAGATTAGCCTAATATGTATGTCTTGGCAAACACTGTAATAAATATGTTAGAGCCTTGTAAGCTTATTGAAACGAAAATATAGCTCGACGCTTTTTCACTGCGATCGATGAGACGAAAGAGAGTCCTAAGTTGGTTTGCTCTGGGTACTTTGAGAATGAAACTATATGCAACAGTGAACTCCGCGCTCTAGAAACGCATCGCATCGCATTCTGGTGACAATCATCTACAGTAATTAATTATTTACTGGGAAAATTTCATTGCAGGTCCAAATATTGCATTCGCGTATGAGTGAATGCAATTAATGTTCTTAATTTCAGATAAACGATAATGCCAGCTTTTCTCATTATGAACGGTCTTTATAATGAACGAAAAACATGATTAAATGTCATGTTTTTAAAGGCTATATTATAAATCAGTACAGTCTTTTATCGATTTAAAATATTTTTGTTTATTATATAATGTTGATGACATACGGCAATATATGTGTTTATGTCGTAGCTATCTGGTTATTAGCCGGACAATTTAACGCCTAGGCCTTTCATCCATCGCAATGATTCGCGATTCGCGACACAGTATAAGCTTTAAATCGCTTGGCGGAGGACTTTTAGCCTATTCACTATTACTATTAGCCAGCGAATATAATTGACATCAAATAATTCATAAGCAAATTTTTCGTATACCGTAAAAAATCGTTTAATAATCACAATGCAGTTCCGGTAGTAATCACGGCTGTAATCTAAAACCATTTTAGGCACGTTAGAAAAAAAAATTGTCCAAACATTTGTGCACCTGTATTATAATACGTTTCATGTACCTACATAAATCTCCTTCAGAGGTCCAAAAATTAAGAATAATTTATCGCTATAGTAGACTGAGTATAATTGTCACGAAAGTGTAATTCTTCCGAGGGTGCTCCGAGCATGTCTCAGAGCTTCAGAGGATGTATGGGGTGTTGACACGCAACTAATAAGTAATGTTATTTACGTTTTACACAATGGTCCAGTGGTTAGCCTGCGGCGTTATGTCATAAAGGTCCAGGCTTCAAATCCTAAGTCGGGCTATGAAATATTGAGCTTTTTTCGAGCACCGCACTCTTCTCAGATGATATATGGGATGTTGACTATTGTCACCTCAGACCAATTATTATCTTTGTCTGTAGTATACCAACAAATTTTTTTCAAAAATTTTTTGACGGCCTCCGTGGCACAGTGGTATGCGCGGTGGATTTACAAGACGGAGAATTTCCTGAGTTCGATCCCCGCCTGAGCCGATTGATATTTTCTTAATTGGTCCAGGTCTGGATGGTGGGAGGCTTCGGCCGTGGCTAGTGAACACCCTACCGGCAAAGACGTACCGCCAAGCGTTCCGGTACAATGCCGTGTAGAAACCGAAAGAAGTGTGGATTAGCCCGCTTCCATGTTAGATCATCACTTGCCATCAGGTGAGATTGTAGTCTAAGGCTAACTTGTAAAGAATAAAAAAAAAATGAAAAAATAATGGTTGTTTTAGTTATTAGTTATTATTATTGTTTATTTTAGTTAATAAGGTTGTTGTGTGCTGTGTTTGTGGCGGCATCTGGTCAACGGTTCCAACTGAAAACCAGCGCTGCATGCTCTTTTTATTTAAAGAGTATGTAGCATTATGCTGAGTTGGATCCGTTTACTGGGTTGTGCCACACATCGCAGGATATTGTTATAGAACAAATTGTGTTGTGTGGCATAATTCAATAATAAAGCTTTTTTCTTTCTTTCTTTCTTTCTTTCTTTTATTGAGTCACATCGAAAATATTTAACACCACAAAATATATCCTGTATCCTTACACACACACATGTGTCACACATGTGTTATACACACACGTAACACAATGAATGGTACTCGTACTACACACATGTGTAATTGTAACGCAATGAAACATCGATTCTATAGACGCAGTTTGTATGAACAAGAGGCGTGATAGCCCAGTGGATATAACCTCTGCCTCTGATTCCGAAAGGTGTCTTGGGTTCGAATCTGGTCCGGGGCGTGCCCCTCCAACTTTTCAGTTGTGTGGATTTTAAGAGATTAAATATCACGTGTCTCTAACGGTGAAGGAAAACATCGTGAGGAAACCGGCATACCAGAGAATTATCTTAATTTTCTGTGTGTGTGCAGTCTGCCAATCCGCATTGGGCCAGCTTGGTGGACTATTGGCATAATCCCTGTCATTCTGAGAGGAGACTCCAGCTCAGCTCCAGTGAGCCGAATATGGGTTGATAAAGAAGAAGAAGAAGTATGAACATGGTAGATCGTGATCATATACTTTTGACAGAGGGGAGACGTGTAGCGAGGCAGCTCCTATGGTAATTGGTCTGAGGTTAATAAGTATTCGTAATAGCTTTCTATAGTTATGTTTTCGACAATGTCAATTTATATTAACTGCCTTATTGGTCCAATGGCCTTCGGCGTTAGAGCACAAAGTCCGTGGGTTCGAGTCCTGGATGAAATACTGAGGTGTTGTTGCGGAGTTGGGAAGTTGGTTGTGTTACATTCTCGTGTGACGATAAAGTCGGATTTATATTTGTCTGACGTGTTGTGTCGTGACGTATAAGAATAGAATCGGAGTCACACTTTTTCTATGGCAGCGTTTACACTTATGTGTTGTGACATAACGTAATGGTTTTTTCATTTCATCTTTAATTTCTATGTTTTTAGCTCATTCCTCGCTCCCAAATAGCACCCTCCATAAGAAGATTTAACAAATTAATTGTTGAAAAAAAATCCTAATAAGGAAAAACATGCCACTTAATGAATATAAAATAAATGAAAATTGTTTCCTTGTTTTTTTTTATCTTTTCAATTATCGTATCTTCCAAAGCCTCCTTAATTCGTGTTTTGATATTGAAAACATTCCATTGTTATATTAGGTAGCTACTAATAAGTTGAAGAAACTGGATAAGGCGTCCGAAATGTATATTAATTTATTTATACCGAGCCTAATACTCAGTCTTGGCGTAGGTTCGAATCCGGTCTGGGGCATGCACCTCCAACTTTTCAGTTGTATGCATTTTAGGAAATTAAATATCACGTGTCTCAAACGTTGAAGGAAAACATGGCATTTCAAATAAATACTATTAAATCTTCAGTTTCTGATGAACAAAGTTATCATCTTTTACCTTTTTTTAAATAGCACTTTAAAAAATGCTGTTTTTATCATGTGTTGAACTTTCGTTCGGTAACGACATAACTGTTTAACTTGAAACCTACCTAACCTACACTAAACAACTTGAGAACCTCCTCCTTTTTGAAGTCGGTTAAAAAAGAAATGCTCCTTTAGATTATGTGTTATAGGCGATTTTGTACCATTTTCTCGGTCAAGTGATACATATGCATCCTCAGTCAGAAAATTTTGATTGCGATTGCAATTGCAATTGCTTCACGCAACAAACCTCCGTACTGCCACATTGTAATTGTGGAACTCGACACATTGTGATACAAGTGACTACAATATGTCAAGTTATCACTCCACTGAAGTTTGACGACTACATATACAGCAGCGATCCCTTTGTATGTGATCTGTTATGTAGCGTAATCTTTTACGCTAGCACGGATGAAGGAGAGCTATATTAATATATCGTCGGGAATATAAAAACTTTTGAAGCGCGAGTCAGTTTTGTGTGAGTCGGGTTCAGTGGCGTGTGCTATTAGAGTCAGAAATGCACAGCCTTATTATTGGCCTACTTTCTTATACTTGTACGAGTGTATAAGTATATCTGCAGTTTCTTATGCTAGCCACTTGCCATCCGATAAGCCCACATGCCTAGATAGGCATATCTAGGCATGTGTGTTTACTTGATTGTCAGTGGCTGACATGAGAGGTCGTAAAAATTGTTTTTAATATATGGAAGTTGCATTATTTCAATGCTTTGAATTTATATAGTTAAATTACATGTATTATCGGAAAACTGAATCGTAAGCGATAATTCTAATCGATTCTAATTTTTAATGTTTTGCTGAATATCTACTAGTAATATGATTTTTATTTTTAATACCTATCGTGGTCCTTCCTCATAGATAGTTTTTATATTAAAGGTAATTTAAAACCCAATCGTAAGTTCGCTTGTTTCGAAAATATTTGGAAGAGAATATATGATATTCTTTGCTTATAGAATTTTCAACGTTAAAACAACATAACAAAGTGTAAGAAATCACCTGCTAATATCAATTTGCTACACATGTATTTCACCACGGAGTCCTAAAAATCTAGACTACACGCTGGCAACTCGCAAGTTCCCACTCGTAGGTATGATAAATCACAAGACAAGCACTTTGATAAATGGACCTCTTATAACATCAGACTCGGAGTGATAAGGCCAGGCCAAGTCTCACCGGGGACACTGTTTTAGGTTTATTACACGGTTAGCCGAAAGACTGTAAGTCGGTAGTTGCGTGGTAAGTGCGTATAAGGGTCTAACCCTTATAGGTACGTCGAATAAATCATCTAACTTCAAATCAATCAATCTTTTCTATCCGTTCAGCATTAACATGCAAAATAGTCATCATCATTATCTAAAAACTCCCCACTAGGTGGTCTGACGAAGGACATCAAGTGAGTCACAGGGATTCGCTGGATGCAGGCGTCTCAAGATCGTGATGTTTGGAAGTCGCTACAAATTATATTATATATGTCCTTCAGTGGACGTCCATCGGCTGATGTGATGATGAGTATCTAAAAACCCACTACAATGGTCAGGTATACCTTTTTTTTTATTTTTTTTTTATTTATTCTTTACAAGTTAGCCCTTGACTACAATCTCACCTGATGGTAAGTGATGATGCAGTCTAAGATGGAAGCGGGCTAACTTGTTAGGATGAGGATGAAAATCCACACCCCTTTCGGTTTCTACACGGCATCGTACCGTAACGCTAAATTGCTTGGCGGTACGTCTTTGCCGGTAGGGTGGTAACTAGCCACGGCCGAAGCCGAACCAGCCAGACCTGGACAAATTAAGAAAATCTTAATCTGCCCAGCCGGGGATCGAACCCAGGACCTCCGTCTTGTAAATCCACCGCGCATACCACTGCGCCACGGAGACCGTCAAAAAAAGAAAACCTTAAAGAAGTGGGACTCACCACGGTGCTCCAACAAAGGTTGGCGGGCTTGTTGGTAGTAGTAATATTTGACTATGTAACGATGACCATAATAGTTACAAAGGACAATGACCGGGTAACCCACTTTCCATGTCTCGGGAATATAACACCACCAACTTCCCTACTCGGGGCCGCTATTGAGAATTAAAAAGAAAAGCTCAATCTTTCGTTACTTACCCAGGACTCGAACCCAGGATCTCATTGTCCTAAGCCACATAGCCTATTCACTGGATCACTGGCGAGCCAATACGTATTTAAAGTAGATATTTAAAATGGCTACATGCATGAATTATTATTATTATTATTTGATTTTTTGTCATATACATATTTAGAAAAGTTGCACGATTCTTGTTCATGAAAATGAATTTTAGTTCTGTAATAAAATCAATATCTGTTTGTTCTCTATATAACCTCAAAAGCAGTTTGACAGACCTATTTTGACTGAACTTTCACTTAACAGATACGCCATGTTCCATGAATATGAGCCCGTTGCCCTCAAGAAAGCTATTAACTTTAATAATTAACTTTAAATAATTAACCGACTTCAAAAAAAGGAGAAGGTTATCAATTCGTCGGAATCTTTTTTTTTTTGATCACCGATAATAACATCGATAATACCATCGTACCTTCTAATCTGTTTGGCGGTACCAAGTTAGTGATGTAATAATAAAGATTTAGAATTTTCAGACAGTGTTTTCAGAAACGGCTATAATTAACACAGCACTAACTTGGTACCGCCTTCAAACTGAATAGAAAGTAGTATTACGTATTAAGGTAGTAGATTTTTTTTGTGATTTTGAACTCGGTTATACTTTTTTCTAAAATTTTCATTTGGAGTGTAACAAAATTACTCGAACGCCTAGCGAAGGCGTTCGAGTATTTTTGTTACATTAAGTAAAAAAAAAAAAACAATAATACGGAAGATCCGCACCCCCGGGCGTCCGGTTTACCCGTTAATATGTTTAGTGTATATAATATTAGTGCGGTACATTGAGGATTCGCCCGGATTAGTGCGTTGATTAAAAACCGAGCGCGCCCGATCGGCCCTTGATGTATTACGGCTTTATTACAAGCGAGTGTTGACTCGCCGCGGAATACTGTGCTATCTGATTAACTTGCTGTTTTCCCGGTACACCGTATCGTTACACTGACTATTAATTAAAGAATAAAGCCACTTTTATATTTACCTGTCGTGGCGACACGTGTCCTGTCATATATGTAGACTTGCCGCGGAATACTTTGATATCTGATTAACTTGCTGTTTTTCCGGTACACCGTAACGTTACAGTGACTAATAATTAAAGAATAAAGGCACTTTTATATTTACCTGTCGTGACGACACGTGTCCTGTCATATATGTAGACTCACCGCGGAATACTGTGGTATCTGATTAACTTTTCGTTTTCCCGGTACACCGTATTATATTTACTTGTCGTGGCGACACGTGTCCTGTCGTATATGTTGACTCGCCGCGGAATACTGTGGTATCTGATTAACTTGAAGTTTTCCCGGTACACCGTATCGTTACACTGACTATTAATTATAAAATAAAGGTGGTTTCATATTTACCTGTCGTGACAACACGTGTCCTGTCGTATGTGTTAATGATTTTAATCTGACATTTCAATATATTCACACTCTGTGCTTGTGCAGTGTCTAAGAAATAATGTCACACAGTGCTAAAAATTAATTGAAAATAATTTAATAGGTATATTAAAATGATATGATAATTTTCAATTATTTCCGTAATAATGATACCTACTATTGAAGTCATTGAAAAGCGATTGAATAATTCACATGATAACAATTTTAGAGGTATAAAAAAACCCTATCCTTGATCCAGATAAAAGTAGTGTTTCCGAGGAGTTAGAAATAACTTTTAAAGTCTAGTAAATCCGCGTTCGTAAGTCAGTACAATATTAATTAGTCTATAATTAGTCACGAAATTGTTATTGTCTATGATTATTTTGTCACTGGATGCAGTGCAGAGTCATCATGGTGACTCAGTATAATAAAATAACAAGGTTTTACGTTAAACCAGTCTGTCTGTATCTTTATTCACGTGACCCGTTTGGGATGACGTACTCGTATTTAAAACAGAACAGCGTACATAAACAATAAATCTTGATATGTGCCCATCATAAACAATGCCCCCGTTTGCAAAAACAACGCACACGTCAGGTGTAGGGTTACCAAATATTAATCTTTTGAATAATGAGTTTTTTATGCGCTGTTAATTAATGTATTACTTGTATTGTACACATTATCAGACGCCCACAATAAGTCCGTCGAATATGTAACTTAGACGAGCGTATGTACCTACATACTGATACGAGTATATAGATACATTATAATACTGGTTAGTATCCATTTTTGGTTAAGCACTGTGAAGTGTGAAGCCACTGCGATGTTCTGTCTCTTATTAAATTACGAGTATGTTTAATTTTTCAGAATTAATTTTCCTGTGTCCATTTCTATCTCAGGTTTAGTTTAATTATGTCTTTAAATACGCAAAATTTTTGTCTTAATTCGTAAAGTATTTCAAGAGTTTGTTTCTGTTTCTAAAAAATACCCCGTCGTTATAATAACAAAGTATTTGTGTTTTCCCAATAGATGGATGGGGTGTAACTGTTTGGGGATGACAGTAAAGTACGCCTGGCCCTTCAGGGATTAAGAATTCATGATCCTACATAAACAACAAGGTCATACGTATCTGTGGGTCGAAGAATTTGTCCCTATCAAGAGTTTTATTGCTCCAGAGATATACTTCTCTTTATTTTTAGTGCTATAATAACATTGAAAACTTTTAAGACACTTTCAAAGAGAGTGGTTGACATTCAGCAGTTCTAAATGATAATGTGGAACATGTACTTTATTCAAATAATATACTAGTTTCCTTTGACTTATAAAAGGCTTTTCTTTCAATAAATTACGCTAATATTATAAAAGTGAAAGTTTGTGTGTAAGTATTTTTGTTTGTTTCTTCTATTGCACTGCGGTTACTGAAGCGATTTGGCTGAGATTTGAATGGAAAAAGATTGATTGAAGACACATAGGCCGGAAAAATCCATGTTTCCCGCGGGATTCGTGAAAAACTGAATTCCACGCAAACGAAGTCACCGGTGTCCTTTAGTGAATAATAAAAAAGTGAGGACGGAAATGTGAAGAACTCATACCATACTCATACTTAAGTGTACTAATTATATTTATGTTTGTTCCGTAAATAATAATTGCCAGATTTTGAGGGTGACGACTCAGTTTAATATATAAGTTTTGATTAATGCGGGATTTTTTATTAATATTTATATGAACCACAGCATGAAAGGTTCATCACAAGCTGATATAGATTTCGCGAGCAAAAAATATATTAAAGCACCTTTTTAAAATATATTTTTAATAAGACATGTGATTTGATAAACCATGAGAAGTCCCTATATTTCTAGTGAATTTTCGATTTAATCTACGAACCAAAAATATTTAATTAGGACTTATCCTAGTACAGTCAGATGTATGGGGCTTCTACAAAACGTTACGTTTGACTATCAGAATGAAAACACGCACCACATAAAAGTGTTTATTTGTTACGAAAAAATGGGAAAAACGGGAAAATAAGCATTTTCCCAACGGATCGGGGTGAAACGCTCCGCGGACGACGGTAAAGTACGTCTCGCCGTCTCTGGCATTAACAATTCATCCGCCTACATCAACTACAAGGTCGTATTGACGTAGGGTTGAAGGATTCGCCCCTTTTTTGGTTATTTTTTGCCGGTTTCCGATACATATACTAACAAAAGCTGTATCTCCTTGGCTGTACAACTTAAGCAGTATTATAATTTTACTACTGCGTTAAATTAACGCATTTAGGTATAATAATAAAAATAAATCACGAAATGCGTTGGTAAGCGCATGACTCAACAACGCCTGGACCAATTTGGCCAATTATTTTTCTTAAAATGTTCGTTGAAGTTCTAGGATGGTTTTACGGCGAGAAAAATACGAATAATTGCCGGAAAACCCATAAAAATAGCCCTTTTCTTTATAATATATATTCATTTTAACTAGCTTGCTTTCGATTGATAGCTCGAGTCTACGTAGTATTTTATATTTTCTGCATTCGATCAGTTTCGCTGTGGTTACCACTAATCACCCGACCAGCTAAAATGTATCGCAAAGCGATTTAGCGTTTCGGCTTCATGATGCGTAGAAAGCGTCTTAAGATATAGGTAGGCTGCACTTACTCTCTCGAGAAGACTCTCTCTCTTTAAAATTGGACGCTATACAGCAACCGTGACTGCGTGTGCAATTGTGCATCATGAGTTCACAGTCAAAGACTACCTTGTGGTAATAAAAAGTCAGTTCTTATATAGTTCTCCAGATATGACTCTTTTCTTCGGATAAAACGGGAATCTCTCACGACACTCCCTAGCCAAATCCCGGTTGAAAAGAGCTTACATTCGGCTAGACGGATATATAATAGCCCGGCTAGATCTGTTAGTCTCGCTAGACGTGTGATAGACAGGTGGAAATGAGAGTAAAATTAATGCTAAGAAAATAGCGTTTGTTCTCTCAGGGACAGACTTATAATTTTCATACAAAGTTTATTTTATACCATACAATTCCTTTTTATCTTTAATTTTTAATACTAATGGAAAGTCTGTACCCTACAATCTACATTGACTTTCCGTTAAGAATAAAGTTCCACCTCTAAAGGTCCGTTTATATCTACAGACATTTAGCGTACCAGACACGTGCCGTGGCAGACAAAATAATATTCTTCTAAACAGTGTTTATTATCGTATTTATATCTATCGTAACGCGGCCGCGCAGACGTTGACAGACACGGCCCGCGCCCGGCCAGTATTAGCGGAAAGAATATTTTGTCTGTGCGGTTCATGTCTGTAGAATCCTTTTCATTTTTCATGAAACCTGAAATAAAATTAACAGCGCCTTACACAAATGACAATAAGACCGCCATTACCAAATGACAATGAGCGCCATTGAAACATTAACGCCGCGTCTGGGGACTTTTTTCATGAAAAGGACTTTACGTGTCTCTACCTACTGGGCAGTGTGAATAGTCGGTGTCTGCAACGCTACTTGTCTGTGAAGCACTGTGTCTGTAGATATAAACTGACAGGTTAAAATGAAAAAGTCAGTGTTTTAAAATTAATAAAAAATATTAAACATGTTTTGGGCGGTAAATGATGACTGTGGCACAAAAAATTCAACCTGGATTAACGTGAAAATGTTTCAGGCCCGCGTGAAAACATAAGTATTTCGGCGTGGAAAGCAGAAACTTCCCGTTTTAATTATTCTTATTACATTTAATTAAACAATAACAACGCTTATTTGTCTGTAATAACACCACAGATTAAATAAAGCACTTGAAACCCCAACAACGATTTTAGAATAAATAAAAGGAATATAAAAACATAATGAAATCACAGCCGAGTGGGTACGAATAATTTCTATATGAACAATAAGCAGCGTTGGGCTGTTTTTGTCCATACGACTACGATACGATTGTGTTACGATTATTCCGACCGCTGAAAATCCTGCCTGATATATTAATTCCTCCTCGGATGTTGTATTACTTACAAGAGCCGTGATAGCCCAGTGGATATGACCTCTGCCTGCGATTCCGGAGGGTATGGGTTCGAATCCTATCCGGGGCATGCACCTCCAACTTTTCAGTTGTGTACATTTTAAGAATTAAAATTAATATGACTTGTCTCAAACGGTGAAGGAAAAACGTCATAAAAAACTTAATTCTCTGCGTGTGTGAAAGTTGCCAATCCGCATTGGGCCAGCGTGGTGGACTATTCGCGTACCCCCTCTCATTCTGAAAGGAGACTCGAGCTCAGCCAGCCGAATATGCGTTGATAATGAATGAATGAATGAATGTAGATTACTATGGTGGAACTGATCAATAGTAGCGACAATGCAACGCCGATTGATCGCGTCTTATACTTACTATCTAATAGCGGGCGCTCTCTGTGGAAAAATCACTTCTTAGCAGATGTCTACTATCTATAAACTACCTCCCTACCAAATATATTTCCACGCTAAGTGACCTTTCGCTTTTATATAAATATTTAGATTTACATTTTATCTCATGTCAATGAATATAGAAAAGAAAAAAATGTTATAATAGCAAATGTTATAATAGTAGTTTACAAATTCAAGTATCAGGAGTTAAATTGATAGTATAATTTCTTTGACTTATACTTCAGTACCTTCAATAATTAGGTAGTTCGCAATTGAATTATTATTATTATTAATTGAATATTATCTTTTAAAATAATGTCGTACAATGTCGTATCGATTGCGTGTCGGATGTTGTAAATGTATTTGTATGGAAACTTATACTAAACACCCACAGTGCCTTATGGCGTTGGTAATAAAGGTCATAAGGACGACACAATCTATGGGATTGTTGCCCAGTATACAATACAATAAAATGCGTAACAAAGGGACTTTTATGGGGTGTTTTTATGGGGAAGATAGATGTAAAAATAATTTTGATATAAAAATTGGTCAAGTGCGAAATGTGCGCGAGGGGATGCTATAGTAAAAAAGTACTATCTATGTTTTTTTTATTTCCGTTTTGTCGAACCTGTATTTTTGTATGATAATACTTTATTATCTTTAACGTAGTTTCTATTATGTTGAATGTACATCGAGTGATTCTGATACGTATTACAAACGACGTTAAGTCTAAAAGCTTTTGAATCCACTCCTCAATTCCACACTCAATTTTGAAATTTATAAAACCCTGGATCCAAACACTTAGATTGTAAAGTAAGTAACTTGAGGCTTTTCAGAATTTTTGACTGCCTCCGTGGCGCAGTGGTATGCGCGGTGGATTTACAAGATTGAGGTCCTGGGTGCGATCCCCGGCTGGGCCGATTGGGATTTTCTTAATTGTTCCAGGTCTGGCTGGTGGGAGGCTTCGGCCGTGGCTAGTTACTACCCTACCGACAAAGACGTACCGCCAAGCGATTTAGCGTTCCGGTACGATATCGTGTAGAAACCGAAAGGAGTGTGTGTCATAGCCGAAGCCTTCCCACCTGCCAGACCAATTAGGAAAACCTTAATCGGCTTAGCCGGGTATCGAACCCTTTGATCGTCCGTCTTTTAAATCCACCGCGCATACCACTGCGCCACGGAGGCTGAAAGATAGTAGTACTTCTAAAGATGATCTCTGTCACTAAGAGCTCTACATGTAGATTGTATATGCTACATACTCGTCGTCAAAAATTGGAAAGGCCGTTGAAAATTGACTTATTCGTATTGCACTGTATGTTTCGCGAAATTGAAAGTAGGTTGTCAAAAGTGGGTCACAATAAGTGAGTTATCGTGCGAGCGGTTCATTTGCCGCGGGATGCGATTGCGAATGCTATTCGCTAGCATTAGTGCTTGTTCACGTACAGAACGCGGGCGCGGGCGCGGCAGCGGTGGACTAGGCGAGCTAGTGTTCACTTGGCTCCGAAGAGTTGACGCAAAAGTGACGTATTGTTAGCATAGCGATTCTGTAAAGTTACAGCGCTATGACATCAATATACGTTTTCATGTCACCTTCGACGAAAAAGTTTTTTTTTTTAATTAATTTAATTTGGGCTTCCTAATAAACGTAGGTTAGGTAAAGTTTAAATTATACGAATAAGATTTTTAATCGGGTCATCTTACATTGCTGTAGTTCCTCTCGTGTGGATTACAGAATTGCTATGCAGGGGTTGAACTTATATGACGTCACGAGTGTATCGCGGGACAGTTTGTCGTGAACATACACAGACTACATCACAAATCGCTTATTTGCTCGCTTTTGTTCGTCAACACTAGCATGTTGTGTTTGATATTTGTGGCCGCGACCGCCACCGCGTCCGCCAGTCAACGTGATCAAGCGCTTAGTTCGACTGTCGCTGGGATTGGGGCGATGCAATTTTGTCATTGATTTTACAGATGTTATTGGTCTAATTGTGTTATGCACATACTTCAACGAACATCAATGTTGATCTTTATATATAATTTACCAAACATCAATGTTGATAATGACTGAAGAACAAGACCTGAAATCTTTATAGTAGTATAAATATTGTACTTAATAAATAACATTGTCCAGTGACAGTAGTAGGTTGGTTTTACAGTTTTTCGAGGCAACAATTAGTTAAAACTTCGTTACAAACGTCTTTATATATAGCTACCCAGACGACTTCGTCTTTCGATAGAAGTATCAACTCATTGAATGTATCAACCAACGTTTAGGACGTTCGAAGAGTAGCTTAGTCTATACAAGCGCATCTCATTTTGACCACATTTCTACTTGCTATTACCAAAATGAGATCTTGCTTGTCTATGTGTAGCACGAGAAAAGAAACCGTAACCACTAGTTAGGCTAGTCATCACTAACAACCCATATTCGGGTCACTGTCGAGCACGAGACTCCTCTCTGAATGAGGGGGGTAAGGCCTTAATCTACCACGCTGCGACTCCACAAATGCGGATTGGTAGACTTCTTCATACATTTAGAGCATTAAGAAAATTCTCATGTATGCAGGTTTCCTCACGATGTTTTTCCTTCACCCTTTGAGACACGATCTTCGGCTGATATTTATTTTTTAAAATGCACATGTGCATTTTGCATGTGACCGGATTCGAACCTACACCCTCCGAATGGAAGGCAGTGATCATATCCACTAGGCTATCACGTCTCCTAAGCTAGTACGTAACTAAAAATCGAATCAAAAACCCAATATATGATTTTCACAACAAATTAGACGTCCTGTTCCCTACAAAACAATTTTAATACGTCCCGGTACGTACATCGAATTAGAGACGTATTTCTCGATTGGCCGGATCTCGCGATTCGATTACCGACGCCGGCCAAACTGTTCGGCGGAGTGAAAATTTTTCAACTAATAACCGTGAGGGTGAAGATTGGGGCTCTCGTTAACGTCCCACGTGTTCATACCTCGTATTATACGCCTAAAGCTAAGAACTACAATTAAAGCGTAGGTATATTCGAAAATAAAATCGTTTACAAAAAATAAATTGGTTAACTACTTACCAAGTGCCAAGTCTATTCTAATAAATGAAAGTCGATGAAATTGTTATTCTAACGTACTTATTTCCGTCACTACCCCTTTGATTTAAAAAATCCTTTAAACATAGAGTAATAATGGTTTAATTCTATCCCTTAAAACTACATTATGAAGACTGTGAGTGAGGATAACCATAATTTATTAAATTAATTTAATTTCTTAACATATTATATACACACAATTTAATATATATTAAATATTAATGAGTTTTAAAAACTCAGTTATAAAGACGAATAATGATATTTTATAGGTAATTTTCTTATCACCTGTTTTTCGAAGTAACTACTAACAGTGTGATTTTCTAAAACGCTTAAAAAAAGGCCTCAAGAATTTGAATTTGAATTTTGTGCTGGTGCATCGTCTTTGGACTGCAAATATAAATATAAAGCAGTGTTTTGTGAAGCCGTTTCAGTGGTTTAAACGCAAAAACCCAATAAATTTTGATGGCCTCCGTGGCGCAGTGCTGATTGAGGTTTTCTTAATTGGTCCAGGTCTGGCTGGTGGGAGGCTTCGGCCGTAGCTAGTTACCACCCTACGGACAAAGACGTACCGCTAAGCGACTTAGCGTTCCGGTACGATGTCGTGTAGAAACCGAAAGGCGTGTGGATTTTCATCCTCCTCCTAACAAGTTAGCCCGCTTCCATCTTGGATTGAATCATCACTTACCATCAGGTGAGATTGTAATCAAGGGCTAACTTGTAAAGAATAAAAAAAAAAATGAAGGACAGACAGACGTAGATCCGCTACTGTTAACGGCGGAATGAAACCACGCTGCTCTACTAATTTGAAAAATATATCTACGGGGTCATCACAAAAGAAAACTGTTCCGGTTTTTTTAATTGTTCCTTTCCAATCTGAGATTGCTTTTGCTCTCATTTCAATTATAACGGACGCAATGTACGCGGAACGGGTTCATACAAATTCCAATATCGACCTCAGAACCTTAATCATAACCACACAATACATATGTAAATTGCGAATATTTAAGTTTTCTTTTACACGCTGTTAGCTAAGGATTAAATAGTGTTATCTACTAATGGAAGTCCGCGACTTCGTCCATGTGGAAAGCGATATTAAACTATACGTATAAATCTTAAATGTACTTCAAAAGATACTGAGCGTGCATAAAAAGGGACGTCCTAAAGCGACATTGTTTTTGTTAAGATTAATATTATAAATTCTGTTTAATTACTTTCTACTTTTTGTTATATCTTCTTATGGAATTTTAGCGTTAAATCGTAATTTTCAAATATTCATTGTCAAATAGGGGTTGAATCAGTCAACTATGACTGGAAGTGAGTATTGTAGAATAGCTGAGCAAGATGGGGCGTGATATTTTAATTTCGATGTAATAGACATCGCCCTGTGGAGCACGAGTCAATGTGTTTCGTTTTGTATTTTATTGGATTTTTAAATAACTTCAAGCTTATTGACAGTTGTTATCGTACTAATTGTTATTTATGGTTCGGTAAGTTAACTCCTTTTCAGATTATATATAATTCTATCTTCTAATGTCTCTGTCTAATATCTTCTTTGATTTAGTTTTTTTTTTTGTACTTTGTATCTATTTTTGTCTGAACTCTTAAGTAATGAGGCTCATTAAGGATATGTAAAAATATGGCTATCTATTTAATATCCTGGGCACCACACTGTGTACTTATTATCCCGGTAAAGTATATACAATAAAAAAACAAATTTAATTTTGCGGTTAAATCTCTAGACCCTGTTACTGTACCAACCGCAAATAAGTATAACGTAGGTTACGTCGCCCGCAGTGAAGTTTACTAAGGGGCGCTGCACACAGCTAAGATACTATATAAGAGAGAAAATTTCATTTTTGAAATGTTTGTTTACACATGCATGTAATCGATAGACCATGGAAAAGGCGATAACCAAGTGAAAAACCCAAATTCTACCGGAAGTCAGTATTCCACGCGGACGAAGTCGCGTGCAAAGCTTGTCAATATAATAGATATAAATTAGGGTAGTGGTAGGGTAGGGTCGGGGTAGTGTTAGCGGTAGGGAAGAAGCTCACATAAGTCAAAGCGAAGCTTAACCGGGTCCGCTAGTTATAGATAAATAGATAAACGTTGGAAAGTCAAATAGTAACAAAACTATAAATTCTATTTCAAAGTGCAATATCCGGTGTATCGGTGAAAACTCGCGTACACGGGAAGTTTTGTAAACAAACAGCCACTGTAAATAGGCCGTATTGCGCGCCGGAAGTCACGTGACGTCATCGGCGCAGCCATTTCCGGTCGCCATTATCCAATCGATGTCGGGGAAATTGTTCAATATGACAGGAGTACGCCGCTCGACGAGATTTCACTACATATCACAGTTATGTGGAGTAACAGACTTCTTGTAAGGCTTAAAAGTTTATTTTATTTATTTATATTTATTTTTTATTACTATTTATTTGTACACCTTAAATAGAATATAAGTGAAACAGAAACATAAAAAGAAGTAGAATATATCGCTTAGCAGCGACCTCTACCAGGCAACCTTAGGCTTAGGAAAATATTAGGACATTATTCTGTACGTAGTGTATACCTAATTATAATTATACATGTACAAATAACTACACAGTAATTACTCGTACATTAAGATTAAAGATTGTAAGAGGATTTACGAATCCATGCGTTTGTTTGGAAACGTGGAGATTTCGATGATGTTTTTGCATAAAAGATTCATCATCATCAGTAAATTTTTAGTGGCCCAAGGTGCTCAAGAGAAAGGGATGTCTGCACCCTTCGCCTATTCTGGATTGCTAACCTATGGTGTAGGATTAGGTAAAATTTTCTTGTACAATGTACATTGTACATTGTACGAGAACATGCGCATGACTATTATTTTGCTACTTTGTAATAGATTCATGATCAACTTATTCAATCAATTGTTGTGGTTTATTACAGGGTCTAAATTTTTCCCACCTATAAAGATATTTTTGAGCTTAGAGTTTCCACGCTGTGATTATGCTTGTTGGCGGGCTAAGAGCTTAAAGTTAAGAAAGCTTTGGCTATGTAATTATTACTTCCATATATTAATGTTAAATTATTAATTAATCAACAATGATTGATTAATTAATAATAACTTAAAAAGCGACGGCTTGACGTGCATTCACGAGCAAGTAGTTTTAAATTCATGTTTTGAATAAATACTAAGTATAATATTAAAATTAACAATATTAGTACTTTATTATTTACTACCGCATTCTATAGACATATGTAATTAATTAGTTACATCAACCCTTGTTCACCGCGCGGACACAATCTTAGTAATTTCGCAGATCATCGATCAAAGTTTTTGGTGTTATTCACACAACGCCCTATCTTAATTGTTTTGTAGTTTAGTCATAATATTAGAAAATACGCGCAAAGAGATTTACTTTATTCATCATTTATTTTTATTTATTTCAGGTAAGTTTCCGCACCGTTATGTGTTATGCGACTTAAACACACTGACGACTGGTAAGTGCGACTCCAGAGACTGTAAGTCTTCAAACAGTACTTCGCTACCTTACGCGTACCATAAGTGATGCTACTGGAAGCTAAAAGTGTCTGCATTTTTAAAAGTAAACACAAACATACGCGTCAATTATAGACGTTAGACCAGCTTGTATATTCACTTTTTTGGTCTTTATTATCAACTTATTAAAATAAACATCATATCAATTGACAAAATGTAATCTACCTACATGATATCCACCAGAAGCTCAGTATGACATTTGTTACGTATAATCTTGGTATATGTAACAAATGTTATCCTGTTTTTGGTATATGTCAACTAGCATACATAAAAGACAGAGAATTAACCTGCTTATTCACTATCTTTGTAGTAGGTAATTGACATCTACGTAATTGAGATTCTGTCTAAAAATGTCATCCGGTACTTACTGGTGGATATCCCATAGTATGTAGATGACATTTTGTCAATTGATTTGATGTTTATTTTAATAGGTTGATAATGAAGGCCAAAATAGTGAATAGGCCAGCAGGTGCTATGAGGAGTTGGGGGGCGTAATCTGAGGACTTACTGGAGAAGGAGCATACTATGCAATGTTTTGTAATCAGATTATGATTCTTTTAAACACAGTAGTCAGATGTAGTCAGTGTTAAAAAAATTTAGACAAACCGACATAGGTAATTCAAATCAAAATCTATATTCTATAGTCTATACATTTTTATAAAACTGAAGAGTTTGTTTGTTTGAACGCGCTAATCTCGGGAACTACTAGTCCGATTTGGAAAATACTATCAGTTATAGATAGCCCATTTATCGAGGTAGGCTATATGCTATAATATATTTTCAAAAAAATTTAGGGATCCTTCCTGAAACTCCAATAATGTAAACCAAGGTAAGGTCTTTAATGAGTACTATAGCACTACAGACTGCGTCAGAGAGGCCAAAAAAACGTCTCAAGCTCTGTAATAAACTACGGACTGTATCGTACTTACGTAGGAGCATAGGCTGACTATCTTTTAGCTTTAATATAAGTACTACGAGTACTAGCTGACGCCGCGCGGTTTCACCCGCGTGGTTCCTGTTCCCGTAGGAATATGGGGATAATATATAGCCTTCAGCGATAAATGGGCTATCTAACACTGAAAGAATTTTTGAAATCGGACCAGTAGTTCCTGAGATTAGTGCGTTCAATCAAACAAACATACAAACAAACTCTTCAGCTTTATAATATTAGTATAGATAAACAAGAGCAGCGAGCATAGTCGCGAGTGTGCGCTGCTCTAGTGTTTGGCTGCTAATTTGTTTTCTCTGGTGACGATCGATGAACGCGTACCTTTCCGTGCCCATTGTCAGACGACACGACATTTTTGTGCATCAGCTGTAATGTAGCTATAATCAATAATTCAGTACTTAATGGTTCGTTTGGTTGACAAATAACTCCAAATTAGAGGTCGATTGACCTCTAGTTTACCGATTAAAAAAGCCATATTTACGCAACACGCAAGGTCACCTGTATTTGGCGATTTGGACATTGATTATGGAAAATTGTAAAAAAGCTTTGATTACATTATTTTGATGTGTTTTGGACATATTTATTGGTTAGCACAAAATGAGTTATTTAAGTTAGGTTAGACAAACAAAATAAATAAGGCAGGAGACCGATAAATTATTACATTAAGTTACTTGTAGATATACCTCTATCAATGAATAATAAAATGATTTATCGTTATTCCTCGCAAAAACATGACTAATTCAAAGTAGGATTCCGCCCAGACCAGACAATGAGATATTGTCTCTACAATGTCCAAAATCTTTTTTTATGTATTACTAGCGGACGCCCGCGACGTTGTCCACGTGAAATTCAGTATTCACAAATCCCGTGGAAACTATGTTTCTCGATAACCTTCTTAAGGTCAAGTTAAAGCCCCATTAAAATTGGTTTAGCCGGTTCCAAAAATTATCCCGGACGATCAGACAGACAAAAATTTAGAAAGCTTTTAGTATCGTGTGAATAACTTTATGCTCTTGTTCATGTAAATAACAGTCCCATTTTGAAATCACAAACAGACATTTTAATTTTATTTTACGTATATCAATAAATAATTGTTATGTACCTATAGAAAGATCTTGTAATCAGTGCGTGCCCTTCATAGATGCAAAAATGCACTACCTACCCTAAGGATTGAATACAAACCTATGTTGGACTGCAGAATACATATCTGGACAAAGAATTTTCCAAGTGCATACCCTAGTTAAAAACCTTGTGCACGTCACTGTTTGTAATCCTATAACCTGAGCCAGCAATACACAATTTGAATTGGATCGAATCGTGCCGTGACAACGGAGCCGCGCCGCCCCGTAACCCTATAGCACTTGTAATTCAGGTTGCAAACGCGCCCGACTCGGGAATCGGGCCCCTTTATTGGCTTGTATTGAGGCAACCCATTGTACTGTAGTTGGCTTGTGTTACTGTTTCAGGGTTATTTGCGGCCTATTTACTTGTTCCGACGCTATCAAAGCGCTAACAGGCATTATGGGTATATTTGTTTGAAGTATGTAAATGTTATATAATGTATGTTCTAGGTTTTCATGGCCGCTAGCTTAGGTGTTCGATTTTGTTTTGTTGATACGAATTTGTGTTGGATGATCAAAAACTAATTTTTCAAGTTGTTAGAATCACTAAAAGCAAAATTCAAACGACCATTCCAGACTCTAGTCATGCGATTAATGATAGAAGACGCAGTGAGACGTACCGCCAAGGGGTTTAGCGTTCTGGTATGGTGTCGTGTAGAAACCCAAAGGGTTGTGGATTTTCATCCTCCTCCTAACAAGTTAGCCCGCTTCCATCTTAGATTACGTAATCACTTACTATCAGGTGAGGTTGTAGTCAAGGGTTAACTTGTAAAGAATAAAAAAACCCCGCGCGAAAAAACTTGAGCCATACTCATAGGTGCTAATAAAATGACGTTTCAAAGGTGCTTGTAAACTAAGAACCTGACTTAAATAAATGAAAATTGACTTCGACATGCAACTGTCATTTCATTGGCAGCCATACTTTTAAGAACGAAACACAGCGATACTGCTTTAATTAAAATAATATTGTTTTATATGTTTTTTTATATGGTTTGATTTTGCCACCCGTGCACTGCCCACCTACTCTCTAGGTTTGTACCTACTCCCTTAGGTATAAATATATATATTTGCAAATACGACTGTGCTTTGGGCCGTATGATAGCGACAATATTGTCGCAACTACAATCTCGATGTGTGTGGATAAGGCTTTAGAGTTAACGCCAATAGGTACAATTAAAGATATACACAGTTGCAGGTAATCCAATCAATGATTGCAGTTCATACAGAGTGTACGTCGGAAATTAGGTATTGTCCGCGAGCTTATATCAAAATACATTAATAATTCCGTCCGCCGGAGCCAAAAACAATGGCATAAAGGCGGCAACACACACCGCCTCATTAGCGTGAACGCGACCTTATTAATATTCCGCGCGCGCTGGCAACACTGATTCGGGCTCACATCGCGCTAATGCTGTTACTGGCAACTCTGCAAACGCAATTTATTAGCGATTTTGGTTTTACAAGCTCTAGTGTTGTTAAACTTTAGTGATTATTTATTGTATGGATATAGTTTAATAGCTAGTTCGATACTGAAGATGTTTAACTGTAAATGCTTAATTATTTGCGATGAAATCTTTTACACAAGCATTAAAAACCTTTGATTCAGGTTGACGGATGCATGGCGACACAGTATAGAACGTATTTGTAAAGTGTTGCTATGGCATGGGCATATAATGTAAGTAATATTGCGTGTACATATAACGTCTTTATACATTATTTTCATGAATACCTTAATGATTAGGTGAGTGTCTACCATCTACTATTATAAATAACAGACGGTTCAGACAATAAAAGAATAAATAAATAGAAATAAATAATAAAGACATTGGAAACATGCCCTAAGATTACAAAGCTAATCTTTAATGCATTTGTAAAGACTGATTCCTTTGATATGATTATAACTACGTCCTGCCCCTGAAAAGGCTTTTATAAATAGAGATCCGTATTCAAATATCGCAAGATTTGATGATAATAGTTTATTACCTTACTAGACAATTTGATATCGCACTGGAATCCCTTTTGCTTAGATATAGCTTTGTTGGTCTATTATAAAATCTTACATTCTTAAATGAATACCGGCGGAATACTTGCTGGAAGTACCGGGAATCGAACCCGGTACTTCCAGCAAGGCGGCATTACGTCAGAGAGGTCGTAACGTTCCAGCCTAGCGGTAATAAAAAAGCTAATAAAATATGAGTCCAAACACACACCGCACGTCCAAACACATCAATTCAATGAGAACCTATCACACGTCAGTTCGGTGGGTGGGTAATAAATAAACTGTACTCTTCATTTGACATAAAGACGTATTAGCTTCTGGAGGAAACTATAATAAATTCCGTTCTGGTGGTCTCTTTCCATTCGCCATCGTAAAATTCGTATCGAATTTTAGGGATCGTGTTGATGCAGTTTCGCAATCGTACAGTTGGTAAGCCGCCGTACGTCGCGACTGACTGATTGTTTTCATTGAAGTAGTTTGGTCGACGAATCATTACTGTTATCATGCTTGTATTAGTTAAACAGATTGTTTGATTGTTGAACCTTGTCTAAAAAGCCAGTACCGAGTGATAAGCCTACTAGATTGAAGAAAGGCACCCACATACGCGTAGGTTTAGATATTTTAACATCAGAAATTTCTCTATTTTCCTATTTTGGTTCGATAAATTTAAGGTTTTCTGTGTTCAACGAATTGAATAATTGCCAATAAAGGCTTCACTCACATATTTAGATCCAATTATCATATTATTGTTTGATAAATGGATACTTCTTGCACATGACACGTAAAAGCTAAGTCAAAGTGTTTCGATTAATTGATGTTCATTATACTCATCTCACAGACTTTGGCTGGTCGATCGCATTTTTTACGAGTATTTCTTTATCTCTATTTTCTCGCTAACAAGTACGTGTACGTCCGTTCTGTACGCTTGCTAAACAGTGGTAACCCTGTCAAATTGAATTCAGGTACTTAGCCTTGACGGTGTCCCCCTTTACTCGAGACGCAGATATTAAAGGCTTGCGAGAGTCTGTCTGTAGGGACTTAATACCTAAAGACGCAAAGGTTTTGATACGTCACGTTTCCCAACGAACGAGTTAATGAATATTATACCTTCTGCCGCTCGCAGCTATTATTATTCATTCTGAAAACGTATATTCGTCAAAGTGAAGGCGAAAATGAATTTATGACAATAGAAAATATTACGTCACTGTCTGTCTACGAGTATCTAAAGTTTTTTAGAAATTCTAACTAAAAATATCCATATAGTACTTGTACTAGCTAATACAGAAAACATTTTTCTGCCATAACTATTTATTTCATACAAATATATTTTTCAAAAACTAGTCAACAAATTTCAAAAACACTTTTTAAATTAAAAATTGAAGAGTAGTCTTTCGCTTTCAAACTGATCAGTAGGTACCACGACCTACTACCTACTGATCAGTTTGAAAAGGATTTCAAGCCGGTGATGTATTCTTTTATAAAGTCTATTAAAATACTTAATCGCGATTTAATCGTGAGACGCGCATGTCTTGATTAATTGTATGGCAGATTATGAAAATACCACAATATAGGTGTTAAAAAATGAATGGTTTATTATAGGTCCTCCTCCTTCAAAAAGTAGGTGGTTCTCAAGTTGATTGGTATGTTTTTTTTTGATGAGACTTTAACTAACTTCTAAAATGTACTAGGCTTTATTGCCTTCAAGTCGAATAAAAAGTCGAAATCTTTAGTAACCCATTGGCATTAGTAATCTAGAGCAGCTATAAAGCGTCGAACACACACTATCAGCGTCTTCGCCAGTCCCAGGTGGGATTGCTAAGTAGGTACACCGAACTTACTGTTTTCGGTGGACATGTCCTGTTTTATCGCACCCAACTTGTACATATATTGTAATGTGAACAATTTTGTAAAAACAAGCTACACTTGTTTGCTTGTAAGAAAAACTTAAACAGCATTGAATAGAAGCAGACGTTAATTTTCGGACGTTCATAATGATCAGTTATTAATGTAATTCGCTATTATCCGCGAAAACTTACCATGCACGAAAATCATCTACACACGTATCAACCCGCAACAGAATAATCCTCATAAAAACTTGAGTCTCCAACGTTCAAATGCGAAGTCATTTTCGTCAATTTGTCGTCGGTTAATTACAAATCATCGCAAAATAGATACAACTACCAACAACTTTCTATAATTCCTATAGTTTTAGTTTAAGAATTCTTTATTGACACACAAATTTTTATCGTTGGAAAAATTTACTCTTAATTTTAAAATCATCTATTAAGCAACAACAAAATTTCTTAACTTTATCATTACAATATAAGGTTTCTAAAGTTACAAATTAGGACACATATTAAAAACGTGAACGTAAGCCACCCTACATAGTGTCAACATATAACCAGGTGTTTATTACCCAGGTCTGTGGGAGCCTGGCGCGTTGCCAACTGAGATCTGATCCAATTGGTGGCAAACTTAACATTTTTATGGTAAAATAACTCGAGGCGCACTTTTGCTGTAGCATACGAAATGCGCGCGCCGCACGATTTTTGGAAGATGCAGCTAAAAGTTTCTTTTTATATAACTTTAATATTAAGTTTTCGACTATTATTACCACCATTAGATTAAATTAAATTTTGACATATACTGACCTTTCGAAAGTGCTTGTAAACTAAGCCTAATTGAAATAAATGAATATTGAATATACATATAAGGGATAAATCGCACTTGACCAGAGTTTACCTGGTGATATGGTAAATGTGGACTAAGATGGAACCCTGCTGACCTATTCACTATTTTGGTCTTTATTATCAACCTATTAAAATACATCAAATCAATCGACAAAATATAATTAACTGTTTAATATCTACCAGTAAGCACCAGATGACATATTTACATAGAATCTCAATATCGTAAATGTCAACTAGCATACGTCAAAGATATAAAAGCCTGCTGGGCAACAAATACATAATTATACCTGGGAAGCCAAGTTTCCTATCGAGGAGGTGGACCTCCAGAATTTGTTGTAAGTAAAAGTCGATTGTAGAAGGGCAAGTATGAAGATATTTAATACCTAGATTAAATATGATAAATATTAATAAAAGTAATCCACGTGAACCATTTACTATTGTTCTGTTAACTATCTATACAATAGAGGGCGCTGGGAAAATGCCTCAAGGAGGTGGTATAGGATTAGTACTTCCCCTGATGTTGCTTTGTTATATAATGCTGTATTGTGATCAAAGGCAAGCACCATCACATTAAAAGGTTAGATACAATGGTTAAGTTAGTTAGTTTTGTCTTTGTCGTGTGACATAAAGAAAGAAAGTGACAAAAAATCTCAACATTGCGAATCATCATTTAGCTAGGAAACATATCGATGACGTTTTCAAACAGTATCAGTATCATAATTGGACCATTCGTGTTTTTTTATTAATATTATTTTTCTTTACAAGTTAACCCTTAACTACAATCCTACTTGATGGTAAGTGATGATGCAATCTAAGATGGAAGCGGGCTAAATTGTTGAGAGGAGGATGAAAATTCACACTCCTTTAAGGTATATACACGACATCGTACCGGAACGCTAAATCGCTTGGCGATACGTCTTTGCCGGTAGGGTGGTAACTAGCCACGGTCGAAGCCCCAGCCAGACCTGGGGAAATTAAGAAAACCTCGATCGGCCCAGCCGGGAATCGAACCCAGGATCTCCGTCTAGTAAATCCACCGCGCATTCCACTGCGCTACGGAGGCCGTGAAAATACACTAAAAACTTACGTGTAGAAGTTCTGATGCCTCATATTAAATAAAAATACCATGTTCTTTCTGCTAGTACAGATTCAAATTTTAAAGAAACCAATTTAGTCGGAAAGATTTTCAAACAAATTTCATACAAAACAGCATGCGACTTTTATACGTAAAACCCAGACCAGTCACCGTCTTCCAGTCGTAAAGCCATTCCGACGTTCTCATATACCTCGTAAACCTCCTCAGGCTTTTATATGGAGTCGTAAACCGAGCGGAGACGGGCGGCGAGCTAGCGCAGTAAATCGTGTACTAGGAAAATTTATTTCACAACATGTAGAGATTCGCCGAGTTTAAAATAAACTTCGGACGTAAACACGCCGTTTAATTTGGCTTTAATTACCCACTTTTTTGCGATCAGCGGATACGGATGCTCGCTGCGGATTTATTGGATATTTGTTTTTTTTTTATAACTTCTTTTTCATGTTTCTGTGTAAATCATTTTGTCTGATGTTACGGATATTGCAGACCGGAAATAAAACGCCTACCGCATTATCACCATCATAATTATCAACCCACATTCGGCTCACTGCTTAGCTCGAGTCTCCTCTCAGAATGAAATGGATTAGGCCAGTAGTCCACCACGCTGGCCCAATGCGGACTTCACATACGCAGTGAATTAAGAAAATTCTCTGGTATCCAGGTTTCCTCACGATGTTTTTTCTTACACCGTTTGAGACACGTGATATTTAAATTCTTAAAATGCATGTGATATGACCTTTGCCTCCGATTCCGAAAAGATGTGGGTTCGAATCCGGTCCGGGGATTGCTGCTCCAACTTTTCAGTTGTGTGCATTATAGATACGAGTATATATAACTCCTAATTCTTCGATTAAAGCTAAAGAGTTTGTTTGTTTGTTTGAACGCGCTAATCTCGGGAACTATTGGTTAGAATTGAAAAAAGATTTTGCATTGTACAGTCCAATTATACATGAACGTTATAGGCCATAATAACTTCACGCTACGGCTAACAGGGGCAGAATACAAACAAATATGCTATACTTGGACAACTGAGGATCAGGAGCCTTGAAACCTTCCAAAGCCACAACAGGCGAAACTCAATTAATGGCTACCGTACTTACCTATGGATAGGAGTATACGTTGACACTAATTTTAATTTTAAAGAGATAAAAATTGATTTTCGTTTGTTTGTTACGAAAAGGCTCCGAAACTACTAGACCGTTGATAACAAGTCTTTCACCATTGGAAAGCTACATTGTCAGCGATTAAAATAGCATATATTTTATCCTCGTATCCCACGGGAATTGGAAACTGCGACAGATCTGCTTGTCTATAATAAAACTTTCAGACCGCATTTTCACTAGTATCGTTATTCAAAATCAAAAATCTAAATTGTTTTTACCACTAATTTTTTTTAGTTCAATAATCGAGTAGTTTCCTAGCTACAAACCAGCTGTATTTGTATCTTGAAAGTAGCTTACGTAGCTTACGTAGCTTGTAGCTGTAGACAATTTAGAATGTAGATCGTAGCGCTACGAGTGCGTACAGATAATCTACGTCGATCCCCTAATAGCTTTCTTACATCCATTCGATGAAAGTTATCAATTATTAACAAGGTCGTAAAATTTTCCTTCGATGACATCACATTATGCGGGGAAGGGCTATCGGTCCCCGGGCGGCACTAAACCGAATGTGCGCACACCCTTACGGCGCCGTCACGTGATAGTGTGCGACGGACACGTATCGTTACGTTTATGGAATAACAGACAAATAATAAAAAAAAGTAAACATTATTTGCGATTCTAAGAGAAAAATTGTTACGCTTGTAATAAAATGTGATGTCTCAGATTGCCCTGTGAAGTTATTTTTTTTACTCTGATTGCATAATTTCTTAAAATGCACGCAACCGAAAAGTTGGTTGGAGGCATATTATTAATAAATATATTTATTGAATATATAAAGTGTGGCATATTGAATGGATAATGTATATCGCACAAAATCGGTCCATACACGAGGATTGATCGCGTCTACGTCAATAGAGCGCACGTAACGACGGGCGTTCCCCCGGCGCGGCGGCCGGTGTAGTGTGTACACGTCTTAATGATATCGGCACCAGCGCAAACACTGGCTGACAACCTGTGGGCGGGCTTGTGTTGACGTCTTTACCATATACCCTCATACGGATATAAGAAGTAAAGGGTAGCTTAAGTGTTTTCCAAATAGCGTGGGTCGCCTGTATGACGTTCGTAATACGTACTATTATCGTGATCGTATTGCGGCAAACTTTTCAAAGTATAAAACGAACTGTCACACGAACCATCTTATTCGTCATCATCAGCATCATATCAGCCGATTGACGTCCACTGCAGGAATTTTGTAGGGACTTCCAAATATCACGATACTGAGCCACCTGCATCCAGCGAATCCCTGCGACTTGCTTGATGTCGTCAGTCCACCTGGTGGGGGGTCGACCAACACTGCGCTTACTAGTGCGGGGACGCTATTCCAGCATCTTGGGACCCCGACGTCCATCAGCTCTTCGAACTATGTGCCCCGCCCATTGCCACTTCAACTTCGCAACTCGTTGAGCTATCCAGTGCCTTTGGTTCTTTTGCGGATCTCCTCATTTCTGATTCGATCACGCAGACATACTCCTCACATAGCTCGTCCGCTGTGTGGCTCTGAGCTTTCTTATATATCTTATTCGTACATGAAACAAACTGGCGCGTCAGCATAATCAATCAATGCGCTCTTTTATATGCGATTTCAAAGTTTCAAGCCATACCGCAACAATACTGCTTGGCGGTAGAAATAATCGTCATGTAAAGTTGAGGTAAAAAGCTCAACTACTAATGTAAAGCTTCAATAGCTCATCGGGAGAGGCCGTACCGTCGGACTCATCATTGAGATGTCGTGGTTCGATTCCCGCGTGGTTCTGGTTACCATAGGAATACGGGGATAATATATAGCCTTCCTCGATAAATGGGTTATCTAACACTGAAAGAATTTTTCCAATCGGACCAGTAGACTGAGATTAGCGCGTTCAATCAAACAAACAAACAAACTCTTCAGCTTTATAATATTAGTATAAATACAGCCTTTTTTATCTAGTTGGAGAGGAATGATGAGGATATTGGTATTTTTGTTTAATATATGGCAAATATTCCTTTAAAAACATCACCAGAACTTTGTTTTCTTGCTTATCGTGTTGCGTATACAACTCAATTTCTCTGTCATTTACTGTATGGCGTCACTCTGTAACGATGTATACAATACTTGACAGTGTCAGTCTCGAATTCCTGTGACAGAATTAAGCAGAAATTTGTCTCTATCCGTACCGTACCAGACAGACATACGTAGACAAAATTTCTGTTTATCTAACACGGTACAGTACAGTTAGAGACAAATTCAAAGCTCATTCTGTTGAGTTATAAAAAAAGAAACATACATACAGCCGAACGTAGAACCTCCTCCTTTTTGGAAGTCGGTTAAAAACATTGTTACAGAACAGAGCTACAGTTCTCCGTTACCCATTAGAAGACAGAACGCAGGTCGATAGTTAGTCACGTTTCATGCCCGTAGCAATATATTATCACATTAGTTCAGCTTCGAGTACAAATTGTGATATATATGTATGTATATACGTGGTGATATAACCCTTGACTGGAATACTATTCAGCCCGATTGTCGGACCCTCTAAGCCTTTAATTTAAATTATTTCCTACGACCTTTCACGTGTCATCGGGGACTACGAAAACTGTGAAGCTCTCATATTTTTAGTGAATTCTTTTTTTTACGTTATGCGTGTTTGAACATATAAAAGGTCTAAATGTTATTAAAATTCTGTTGTACCTACCTTTTAAGTACTCGTATACGAGTACCTAATCCGTAAGTCATATATTTTTCCAGTTTTTGTTTTGTGTCTAGCTTTTTCAAACAAATCATATACCATTTACCTCTATATATCTATGTAGCTATGTATTATGTAGGTACATATATTTTGTTAAAATAATAAAACCAGGCTGTTAAAATTTTGTTTACTGGGACAACCTTATAGTACTCTTACTCGTAAGTACCTAATCATCGCCTCAAAATAGATCTACAGTTCACAGGGCATAGAACGTGCCTGTATTTACACCGACAACTATACTGTTCACACGGAAAGCATAAGCATGACGAGAGTACCCGAACGAGCTTTGTAACAAATTGAATTTGTACAATGTTCAATCAACAAACTCCTTAAAAAATACCTGAAGGACGACAAATTACAATTTCGGCCAAGTCCGCATTCATCGCGATCGCAGCACCCTTTATCACCTGACGCGGGTATCGGAATGTCGGGATTTGGCAATTAATCACTGCGCGTTACACTGGCGGGCAGTGGGAGGGAATTATTGAGGAACTTCGCTAAAAGGCCGCGTTGGGTGCGTTACTCACTTTTATACGCTTTCATCTCGGGAACAGACGAGCGTAAACAAAACTTGTGGTGACGGACGACCTCAGATATACGAGTACATACGTGTTGACGAACTGGAAGCTTTTATTCGGGGAATTGCGTTATTTGATTCCTTCGAGGTTTTGTATATAACTGGTCGCCCATACAGGATTTTCTCAAGAGTTAATATCGGAAGGTGTTGGATTAGACCCCTCACTAGAAGGACCGACATCAAGTGGGTTACAAGAAGTTGGTAGATGCTGGCAGCTCGAGACCGTGGTGTTTAGAAGTTCATTAGAAGTTCATTATTTGTTCATACAAGAGGCGTATTTTCCAATAGAGCAACATTTCTTCAACGCCGATTGTAGACGCCCAAAAAACGTCCTTTACGATGACAATACGACAAAAAATTTGATTTCACCCGGACGTGGGCTTTTTATTAACTCACGATTTAGGGGGCGCCCGGACTGATACTCTTAGGCAAAACACCCTTTAAACCGAGGATCTCGTCTCAGCGGGGACGCCCATCTATTCTGCTTCTGCCGTCGGGACCCATCAGGCGATGCTTTCGCTCGCCCAAACCCTCCGATTACGCCGCTGAGGTTCCATTAAAGAGCCTATGGCATATACACAGTTCCGTCCGCCAACCCATATTGGAGCAACTTCTTGGACCTGAGTTCCATATCCCTGTACTATAAAGAGCAGTAGCGATCACTTCATACATGTAAATATGCACTGCCTACCCTGAGAACTCGTTGCAACCCCGTGTTGCGGATGGAATTTTCCATTTTGTACAATTTGTGTGTACAGTGCATGCCCTAGATAAATACTTTGTGCACGCCACTGATAAAGAGGAAGATCTGGCCTTTTACCCCAGTGGATATGACCTCTGTCTCCGAGGGTGTGGGTTCGAATCCGGTCCAGGGCATGCGCCTCCAACTTTTCAGTTGTGTGCATTTTAAGAAATTAAATATCACGTGTCTCAAACGCTGAAGGAAAAACATCGTGAGGAAACCTGCATACCAGAGAATTATCTTAATTCTCTGCTTGTGTGAAGTCTGCCAATCCGCATTGGGCCAGCGTGGTGGACTATTGGCCTAACCCCTCTCATTCTGAGAGGAGACTCGAGCTCAGCAGTGAGCCGAATATGGGTTGATGAGTGAACGTACAGTGCATACCCTAGATAAATACCTTGTGCACGCCACTGATAAAGAGGAAGGTCTGGCCTTGTACTGGGCCGTAGATGAAACATTTGGCAAACACGAATCGTATTAACAACATCGCTATCTTGAGTATAAGCACGCGACCAACGCGCCGTGAACACGTATTGGAGCCTAAAGGACAACGGTCATACGCTGCGAGTGCGTTTAATTAGACCGTACACTGCTGGCACAAATAATGGGACCATTTCTTTATCATCATAAAAATGTTCTTACATAATATTATTAATACTTATAACATACTAGCAGGTGCACGTGGTTTCAGCCACGTAGTTCTTGTTCCCTTATGAATAAGAGATAAAATGTAGCTAATGTTATTTGGTGAAGATGTAGTTTCCAATGGTCAATGGACAATGGTGTAATTTAATATGTTTGAGACGATTTAACTGAAAAGTTACTACACTCTACTCTTCTGCTTTTTTGTTTGTTAATGAAAAAATAACCTTAGCCTCTTAACTATTAGTTCAGTAATAAAAATTAAAAATAAATATCTCTATTTCCTTCCCCTAACGTAAGAGTGATAGCTTATTTCATATTTATTTATTTCGTTTTCAAATACATTAAGGAATTTAATCAATTTTCATTAAAAATAAAACATTTTCATCTCTAACTCTGAGGTGTTTTTTTTGTAGGATTGATTTTAGAAATTGGCAACACTAGTTTAGTGTCAGTCAAATTGACAGTTGGCATTTTATTTGTGTACAGTTTATTTTGCCATTTCACCATGAATGAACTTATACCTCTGAAAGTGTGTCTTTCTTACCACGCGACATTGGCGAAGTAAATTGTACCCAGTTGGTACAGTAGCAGTAATACGAAACCACAAAATCAAAAATTGAATTGAACTTATACCAGAACAACGCTTGCAAATTGTGAACATTTATTTCGATAATCGTGGCTCGGTCCGCCAAAGTACGTCCATTTTACGGTCGATATAATCGTCCATCAGAGCAAGTTATTTGAAGAACCATTAATCGTTTTCGCACCATGCTCACTACTTGATACCGCATTCACAAAATGAACATTGCGCACAGAAGAAATTATTGCTGCTGTAAAGTACGCTTTGTGGAAAAACGGCGGAGGAAAAACAAAAACGTGAGACAGACAAACCGGCATACCTGAGAATTTTCTTAATTCTCTGGTATGCAATTTTCTCTGTGTGATTTCTGCTAATGGGCCAGCGTGGACTATTTGGCCTAATCCCTCTCATTCTGAGTCGAGACTCGAACTCGGCAGTGAGCCGAATATGGCTTGTTAATGATGATGATGATTGACTTAATATGTAACACAAAATATATTTCACTTAAATATATGAAAGTAGGTTTATTTATTATTAAAACCTCAACAACAAATGCATTCCCAAATATGTATATGCTACACGACAGCGTTTTTCAAAACGCGACGCTTTTTTTCAAACAGTGCTGTATTTTCAATTTTGGGCGTTGGAAATAGACCTTCACTTCATACTATATTTTTTATTATACGCTTTTTAGGGCCCGTTAAAAAAAACAAATGAAGGCTTAGTCTACGAGTGATTCGAATCCCAAATTTCATAAATACAGCAGCTCAATAGATATTCATTCAAATCCTGTAAATGTACACTTTGAATACATTGTTGTCACATTTTGGCATTCACAATGTTCGGCCAAAGTGTATGCTCAGTATTATATTTACATTTAGGTGTACGCTTTCCCTGTCCGGCGGTGTATCTGCGACGGACGTTAAGTACACACAGTTCCTTTGGTACATATTGTTGTTTGCCTGAGTTTTACTGCTGCACTCACGACCGCTCTGCATTTGAATAGCGTACCTATACGATTGTCTTTGCCGAAGCACAAAAATATCTGCACAAAAAAAACACAATTTAAGGTTCTTATTAGGTACTTGATCCGTGATAGCCCAGTGGATATGACCTCTCCCTCCGATTCCGCAGGGTGTGGGTTCAATTCCGGTCTGGGGCATGCACCTCCAACTTTCAGTTGTGTGTATTTTAAGAAATTAAATATCACGTGTCTCAAACGGTGAAGGAAAAACATCGTGAGGAAACCTGCATACCAGAGAATTTTCTTAATTCTCTGCGTATGTGAAGTCTGTGTGTTAATCCAGAGTTAAATCTATATCCATTTCAAATTTCAGCTAAATAGCTTCAGTAGTTGCGGCATTAAAGACTAACAAACATCCATATAAACTTTCGCGTTTATAATATTAGTAGGGTTGGGGCTTAGATTATTTTTTTCTCTATTCTGAGGTACTAGGCTAATATAAACAGATTTCAGAAAGGTTTTCAAATGAATGTAAACTGTACTTATTTAAAAGATTATCTTCATACTGCAATAGTTTTTAATGCGTCGGCAAATTGCCATAGTTACGATCTCATTTGATGTTAGTAACGCAGCCTTAAGATATTTAATCGCTAGGTGGTGGTACGTCTTTGGCGTAACGTCAGCTACTGACGATCAAGTAAGCTCACATGTCTGCAGGTAAAGCCTAAAATATGCGTGACATCAAGACAATCGGATCGTGAGTGACTTGCATAAGGGTCGGCCGAACCAGACCTCAAGTCGATCAACAAAAAATTAAATCATAAATTGACCCAGCTAGGAAACGAACCTACTAACGTGATACAACATTGGAGTATGTCCAACTAGTTTCTAAAGTAGTTTTAATTTAATATGAATTAAACTCACGATAGTTTAAATTTTAAAAACAAACTAACTCTTGTTTACTAAGCAAGGCATTGTCATACTCGTAAACCATTAAAAAATGTAATCTGTATTAAAAGTTCACCGACCGACCACGGAACGGATTGCGCTCATATTTGGCAGATTGAGACGTAGTTAGAAAGGATTTTCTAAAATTAACCCCCTAAGGGGAGTTCCCGCGGGATAGTAAAGATCACAAATTCACGCGAACATTTAGTAGTTAGTAATATGGACCTTTGGACCGAACTCTGTGATCTCAACTAAGTTGTTTCGACTGTGAACATGTGGAATTCGAATCCAAAATTCAACTGCTATCCTTTCAGGCACACGGTATTTGCTGTTCAGTACAAGGTACTCGCATCGGTGCACTAAATTCCGTGCTATGGACTAAAATCCTAGATAATCTAGGTACAGTCGGATTGAAATAGCTTTAATTAATTCTCTATTTATACAAATAGAGAGTGTGATGAGGTTTTGAAATTGGATTTGTTTTGTTTGTTGTTGCTGTGTCTTTATAATTTACATTTCAGTAGAATTTATATTAATATTTCTCTAGAAACTATTTGACTTGCTGCGATGTTATTATTTAATACGCTTTATGAGGGTAATTATGAGTTATATTCAAACATGCATTTGTTTGTTGCCTTGTTATGAAGACAATGAAGGAAAATATATTAAAGCAGATTATAATTTTCAATTTATATAGACATTTAGGAATGCGAGAGCAATTAGAGAGAGGAGGCATCTTACTAGATCTCTTATTTGTAAATGCATATAAAATATCTAAGTATTACTAACTTTATGGATCTCGTTAATGATGAAAGATGTTTGACAAAGTTGCTTGTCAGACTTTTTCATTAAGAATTGTTTGACAAACACTTCAAATGGTACTCGAGCTAGGAACATTTTTGTCACGTCACTTCCTCCCAGCTCAAAATGAAGCCGCTGATTATCAAATTGTTTGACAAAAAACCTAAAATAACATGCAGCCAGAATCTGTGGAAACCGTATCATTTTTATGCAGTTTTCACAGGTAAGCTTGCTTTTTTTCATTAATATGCCACAGATAGAACCAAAGTAATTCATTAAGAAGTACTTAATAATATATTAAGGAGTTAAAAGCCTTTTGCGTTACAACACGGCGAGAATTGCTAAGTTAAAGGCAAACCGCTAGACTACCTTGAGTTCAAATGAGAAGTTTACATCTACGGATTAAGCCGTGTCTTGTCTGTCGGTCTACTGTCTACTGCTACTGCTAATACTACTGCTACTCGTAATATTAAATTTACATTGTATCTAGGTATTATGGACGACACGAGATCGGCGAGTCGACGACCTTGCCAGCGGGGTCACGGTACTTACTCTCTTTATTAGCGGATTTTCATAGAGGTTAACGCGTTCGCTCAGAGACAAAATGGAATAGAATTGAAAGAATTTATTTGTTAGCACAAAGCATTAACTACGGAGTAACTGAAAACGAATACATAAATTATTTTTTAAACTGAAAATATTATATTCACGTTTGCGTCTCTCAAATAAGCAGAACATTTTATTATTGGAAAAATTATAAAATCTTCTTATATTATGTTCCAAATGTTAACGTTGCTTATCAGAACAGTTGAAGAGTGGAAAGCGTCGGTTTCCTGCAATTTATTTTAGATAGTTTTAAACAGTTTTTTAACGTTAGAGTCAATACTGAATAGGCAGTTCGTAGGCAAACGCTTAAAGAAATTCTTAGACTCATCATTCCTTTCAGGCATGATTGAAGTCGAGCGCAAGCCGGTAAAAACAATTACTGAAGTAATTTATCCCGCTAAACTACTACTACTATTTCACAATCATATTATCTATGATAATATTATAAAGGTGAAAAGTTTTTTGTTTGCTTGAATGCGCTATTCTCAAGAAGTACTGGTCTGATTTGCAAAATTCTTTCAGTGTTTGATAGACTATTTATCGAGGAACGCTTTAGGCTATATAATAGGGGTTAAAGTATGAAATTGCCGTTTTATTGCAATAGGTTTTTTGAATTGACATAGAATCTTCATGGTTTGAGGTTTTCGAATGAAACTTTTTTCAAATGGTTTCTATGATGTTCTTTTTTTAAAAAATGTGAAACATTTGAATATCGGCTTTCAATTGTTTTTGTTATTCAATTTAGACAAGAAAGATGGATACTGCGAAAATTCGAGTGATTTTTGAATACGAGTTCCGACGCGGAACTAACGCGGCAGAAACAGCCCGCAATATCAATGCTGCGTTTGGAGAGGGGTCTACTAATGAACGCACCGTGCGATTTTGGTTTAAACGCTTTCGTGATGGAAATTTCGACTTAAAGAATGAGCCACGAGGAAGACCGCCCACACAGGTGAATAACGATGAATTAAGAGAGATAGTGGAAGCCGATCCTAGTCAAACTACCCAGCACGCGGGTGAAATCCCGCGGCGTCAGCTAGTTTCACATAAAGAAATAAATTCATATCCACATACATACTTATTCAACCGATACTCATCATCGGAATAAATTACAATTCATGAATTAAGATTTTATTGGCTTTAATTGCTATAATAGAATGACTGACTGAGATATCGCCCAGCCCAGCTGAATTATGAAGCGTTGTATGAAAATCTGATATTTTAAGTCATCATTATCAACCCATATTCGGTTCACTTCACTGCTGAGCTCGAATCTCCTCTTAAAATGAGGGGGGTTAAGCCAATAGTCCACCACACTGGCAGAATGCGGATTGGCAGACTTCACACACGCAGAGAATTCTCTGGTGTGCAGGTTTCCTCACGATGTTTTCCTTCACCGCTTGAGACACGTGATATTTAATTTCTTAAAATACACACAACTGAAAAGTTGGAGGTGCATGCCCCGGATCGGATTCGAATCTACGCCCTCCGGAATCGGAGGTAGAGGTCATATCCACTGGGCTATGACGCTCTTTTGGTGTTTTAAGTAAAAAGAGCCAATTTTGTCGCGGACTAATACAAACCTTTGACGCTTGACGCTCTCGTCGCGCTTCCGAAGCCGTGGCCCTCGGGTTAAGCGGCGGCGTCGCCAAGCGCAACAGAAAAGCCTGGCAAGTAGACAGATTAACATCACAAAGAGACTCTGGCTTTGGATAAACGCTGCATAATATTATACTACGCTTAACTACTAGAAATTGTAACACGAATCATTAACGAATATAATTACATACATAACTGGGTTAATAGTAAAATTATCTTGTGTAACACAAAAGAAACAATGCAAGCCATTGTAGTAGATATGCCTCATGCAGACAGTAGGAGGTGTTTAGAATGTGCTCATGTGCGAGAATTGCTAAGTTAAAGGCAAACCGCTAGACTACCTTGAGTTCAAATGAGAAGTTTACATCTACGGATTAAGCCGTGTCTTGTCTGTCGGTCTACTGTCTACTGCTACTGCTAATACTACTGCTACTCGTAATATTAAATTTACATTGTATCTAGGTATTATGGACGACACGAGATCGGCGAGTCGACGACCTTGCCAGCGGGGTCACGGTACTTACTCTCTTTATTAGCGGATTTTCATAGAGGTTAACGCGTTCGCTCAGAGACAAAATGGAATAGAATTGAAAGAATTTATTTGTTAGCACAAAGCATTAACTACGGAGTAACTGAAAACGAATACATAAATTATTTTTTAAACTGAAAATATTATATTCACGTTTGCGTCTCTCAAATAAGCAGAACATTTTATTATTGGAAAAATTATAAAATCTTCTTATATTATGTTCCAAATGTTAACGTTGCTTATCAGAACAGTTGAAGAGTGGAAAGCGTCGGTTTCCTGCAATTTATTTTAGATAGTTTTAAACAGTTTTTTAACGTTAGAGTCAATACTGAATAGGCAGTTCGTAGGCAAACGCTTAAAGAAATTCTTAGACTCATCATTCCTTTCAGGCATGATTGAAGTCGAGCGCAAGCCGGTAAAAACAATTACTGAAGTAATTTATCCCGCTAAACTACTACTACTATTTCACAATCATATTATCTATGATAATATTATAAAGGTGAAAAGTTTTTTGTTTGCTTGAATGCGCTATTCTCAAGAAGTACTGGTCTGATTTGCAAAATTCTTTCAGTGTTTGATAGACTATTTATCGAGGAACGCTTTAGGCTATATAATAGGGGTTAAAGTATGAAATTGCCGTTTTATTGCAATAGGTTTTTTGAATTGACATAGAATCTTCATGGTTTGAGGTTTTCGAATGAAACTTTTTTCAAATGGTTTCTATGATGTTCTTTTTTTAAAAAATGTGAAACATTTGAATATCGGCTTTCAATTGTTTTTGTTATTCAATTTAGACAAGAAAGATGGATACTGCGAAAATTCGAGTGATTTTTGAATACGAGTTCCGACGCGGAACTAACGCGGCAGAAACAGCCCGCAATATCAATGCTGCGTTTGGAGAGGGGTCTACTAATGAACGCACCGTGCGATTTTGGTTTAAACGCTTTCGTGATGGAAATTTCGACTTAAAGAATGAGCCACGAGGAAGACCGCCCACACAGGTGAATAACGATGAATTAAGAGAGATAGTGGAAGCCGATCCTAGTCAAACTACCCAGCACGCGGGTGAAATCCCGCGGCGTCAGCTAGTTTCACATAAAGAAATAAATTCATATCCACATACATACTTATTCAACCGATACTCATCATCGGAATAAATTACAATTCATGAATTAAGATTTTATTGGCTTTAATTGCTATAATAGAATGACTGACTGAGATATCGCCCAGCCCAGCTGAATTATGAAGCGTTGTATGAAAATCTGATATTTTAAGTCATCATTATCAACCCATATTCGGTTCACTTCACTGCTGAGCTCGAATCTCCTCTTAAAATGAGGGGGGTTAAGCCAATAGTCCACCACACTGGCAGAATGCGGATTGGCAGACTTCACACACGCAGAGAATTCTCTGGTGTGCAGGTTTCCTCACGATGTTTTCCTTCACCGCTTGAGACACGTGATATTTAATTTCTTAAAATACACACAACTGAAAAGTTGGAGGTGCATGCCCCGGATCGGATTCGAATCTACGCCCTCCGGAATCGGAGGTAGAGGTCATATCCACTGGGCTATGACGCTCTTTTGGTGTTTTAAGTAAAAAGAGCCAATTTTGTCGCGGACTAATACAAACCTTTGACGCTTGACGCTCTCGTCGCGCTTCCGAAGCCGTGGCCCTCGGGTTAAGCGGCGGCGTCGCCAAGCGCAACAGAAAAGCCTGGCAAGTAGACAGATTAACATCACAAAGAGACTCTGGCTTTGGATAAACGCTGCATAATATTATACTACGCTTAACTACTAGAAATTGTAACACGAATCATTAACGAATATAATTACATACATAACTGGGTTAATAGTAAAATTATCTTGTGTAACACAAAAGAAACAATGCAAGCCATTGTAGTAGATATGCCTCATGCAGACAGTAGGAGGTGTTTAGAATGTGCTCATGTGACGTCATACACCTTGTGTTAGTATAAGACGGCCTCCGTGACGCAGTGGTATGCGAGGTGGATTTGCAAGACGGAGGTCCTGGGTTCGATCCCTGGCTGGGTCGGTTGTGGTTTTCTTAATTAGTCTAGGTCTGGCTGTTGGAGGCTTCGGCCGTGGCTAGTTACCACCCTACCGACAAAGACGTACCGCCAAACGATTTAGCGTTCCGGTACGATGCCGTGTAGAAACCGAATGGGGTGTGGATTGTCTTCCTACTCCTAACAAGTTAGCCCGCTTAATTTAATTCTCAATAGCTAAACGGTAAAAACGGTCGGAATCATCACCAAGGGGTGGTGGTTCGATCCCCGTTGGTCTTTTGTTGTACCCTCTCCTGATACAGTAATTCCCTACCTACTAGTCAGTTGGAGAGGAGGGGATAAAAATTTATGGCTAATATTCTTTAAACAAAAACTATAAATCACATCACACTAATATTATATAGACAAAAATGTGTTTGTGTGTTTGTGTGTGAGTGTGAGTGTGTGTGTGTGTGTGTGTGAGTGTGTGTGTGTGTGTGTGAGTGTGTGTGTACTCTTTCACGCCGCAACTACTGAAACGATTTGGCTGAAATTTGAATTTGAGATAAATTACATTTATGATTAACACATTACTATCTTGTTCTTACATTACTATATTGTTCTTACGGCATTTGTGACACTATCAGAATTTCATGGGGCATTTCAGGTGGTCGATGTTTTTTTTTTTCAAATATAATACGTATTTTGCGACATTTACTTTTTTTAAGAAAACTTGGAAATTTGATTTTTTCACAGCTTCAAGGGATTGTAAATAAGGTCTTGATTTCATTTCGATACCTTCACGTATTCCTGAGATATGGCCTTAAAAGACAGACGGACAACAAAGTGATCCTATAAGGGTTTCGTTTTTTCTAATTGAGGTACGGATCCCTAAAAACAGCAACTAGCTTCAAACAGCTTAAATAAGACTATATCCATAAAGCTTCGAAAGCAATAAGCGAAATTCTCAAAACATCAGTAATAAAGAAACAAAGCAGAGAAAAATTATTTTAATATTTTTAATAACCGGAGGGAGTTCCTCCACGACCTTGAGTCCCCTGCAGCGGACTGCGGACCGCATCTGTTGTCTTTTGATACGTTGTAATAAGAGAAATGAGAGAAAAGAAAGTTATTTCGCTAAGAACTACATTTTACATGAAGGGTTGTTTTGTTAAAAAATTGTATAAGTGGGACATTTTTTTTTTGTACATAGTGCCTTAGCCAACATTCGCATGAGAGTTATTTTAACGGACGTCAACAAAGCGTTCAAATACGACAAATGCATTCTCAAATCTATACTATTATTATAAAGCCAATACAAACAAACAAACTCTTCAGTTTGTTTCTCAATCTCAGGAACTACTGGTCCGATTTATAAAATTCTTTCAGTGTTAGGTAGCCCATTTATCGAGGAAGGCTTTATATTATCCCCGTATTCTCACGGGCATGGGAACCACGCGGGTGAAGCCGCGCGGCGTTACCTATACGAGTATGTTCACACGACAGCGTTTTTAAAACACGACGGTACCTTTCTTAATGTAACTTCATACTATATTTGAACGCTTTTTTAACGTCCGTTAAAAAAACTCTCGTGCGAATGAGGGCTAAACGAGTTATTCAGCGACACTAGTTAAACAATAACACAATAATACTAGTTGATTTGACAATAATTTTGATCATTTTCCAGTGATCTTTAAAACTTTTCTTATTATACATGGCACCGTACGAGTAGGTATATTACCATGTTAGTATATTACTGTGTATTATTTATTTTATAGCCCATAATTGCACTTTTCACCATTCGCCATAACCACCGACATCTCTACATTGCACATGCAAGTTTTATCACCACCACCGCACGAATGGATGGATAATAAATTGGATGAACCGTGCAAAATAACCCAGAGCGCCTCCACCTCGGTACAAACCGCATTACGCTTCGACCCTTAGAAACGTATGTTCCACTCACCGGGAGCTTCGCATTGACATTAGACCACATCTAGCTGGGAACTAAAGAGGTTTTTTGTTAGAGTACCTTAACGCTTTTCAAATGTAAAAACCGTAACTTAAATCTATACTAATATTATAAAGCTGAAGAGTTCGTTTGGTAGGACACGTTAATCACAGGTTTGAATTGTAAAAATATTTTTTGTATTGAATAGTCCATTTATCGAGGAAAACGGCAACAACAAATATCTTGTACGCAGACGCCGCGCGATTTCACCCGCGTAGTTTCTATACTCGTAGGAATACAGGAATAAAATATAGCCTATAGCACTCAGAGATAGCTTAGCTTCCCAACAGTGAAATATTTTTTAAAATCGGTTTAGTATTTATGAAGCCTATTCAATGGAAACAAACAATCAAATATTTTAGAATTTAAACTATCGGGAGTGTTATTCATATTAATTGATTATGAAACACGGCTAAAACTCACTCAGTTTGGATCGTGCCGCGATGCAAGAACCAGCTCATGGCTAAGGGCCCCGTATGGGTTCGAAAATAGTCGGGCATACTCCGACCTAATATCACGTGAGTTTTAGCCGTGTTTCATAATCAATTAAAATCAAATATTTCCTCAAACGAAATAGGTATCAGTACCTATAGGTGATGGAAGTGTACCTACTCTTATACATGCGACAGCATTAGGAAAAAAAAAGTTGATTAATTTGACTGACATCCAGGTCCGATTACCGATAGGTTCCCACATTTATTCAAAAATATTAAATTGAAAAACGAAATTAATATCAATTATGATATTTTTAAAATAACTTCTTATTCGATCTCTCACTTTACTAGTATTACGTAGTAGTAACTTTAGATACGAACATGCTGTCCCAACTGTAAGTGAGTCGTAATTTTATCCGGAAAGTTGGTCACAGGCGGCGGGTGCGGCGCGGGGGGACCGAGTCGTCTTCAAATGGAGTTTACTTTGAATCGAATTAGTCTGCAGAAGCGCACCATACAAATGGTACAGAGCCGAAGGTACCAGGACTCCTGTGTTACCCTAAGAAATGAAGATAGGATTAACAACAACCCGTATTCGGCTCAATGCTGAGCTCGAGTCTCCTATCAGAGTGAGAGGGGTTAGGCCTGTCTACCACGCTAGCTAAGTACGGATGGGCAGACTTCACACACGCAGAGAATTAATAAAATTCTTTTTTTTTATTAAATATAAATATACTTAAACAATATACATCACTATCTAGCGCCAAAGTAAGCATACAGAGTAGCTTGAGTTATGGGTACTAAGATAGTTGATATTTTAAGATTCATATACATTTATATATTACATATAAATACTTATATAATATATAAATACACACAGACACTGGAAAAAACCCATGCTCATCACACAAATATTTTCCAGTTGTGGGAATCGAACCCACGGCCGTGGATGCAGAAAGCAGGGTCACTACCCACTGTGCCACGCGGCCGTCATTCTTTGATAATATGCAGGTTTTCTCACAATGATTTCCTTCACCGTTTGAGACACGTGATATTCAATTTCTTTAAATAACTGAAAAGTTGGAGGTGCATGCCCCTGACTGGATTCGAACCTACGCTCTCCGAAGGCAAAGGTATCACATCCACTGGGCTATCACATCACGATAAGGATTAGTTACACCATTTATAACGCAACTAGCGAACGCCTGTGAATTCGTCCGCCCTAAAACCTCCTTAATTCGGCCCTCCCGAAAAATCCGTTCTTAGCGGACTTCAACTAGTATAAACCTACCTCCCTACCAAAGGGGAATGCCCACAGGCCCATACTACGTCGGCCCAGGGAACCCAGGTATCCTGTATAAAACCATATGGAGATGATATTAAGATGTGTATTCTTTCTGGTAATAAGGATCTGGTTAAATAAATAATTGGTTTAATAAAAGTATGTTTCTTGAAAAAAAAATACACTTTTTGTATCACTAGGGTAAAATCTTTGTCGTTGTACCAAAGCGGCAAAGTATCATTTGAAGCTGTATTTTTTTTTGTATTATTTTTTTTGTAACCAACTAGCTTAACAAACAAGAAAACGAACAAACAAAAAAAAATAAGTTTTCAAAAAATATCGTAGCTTGTCCCTATTGTGGACAAATTGAAAATGAATTAAAAATGTCGTAAAACGTTGTAGCAAACTTTTTTTGATGAATGTAATGATTTTATTAATAAATTAGAATTATCAAGATTTTTTTAGATTTAAGTAAATATTAATAGTAATAGCCGGGTGGTTAGGGTAGGCCTGGGCCGGAAATGGGCATTCACCTTTCACCTTTTGTTGTATATAGATTAGACCATTAACAGCAGTATCGAAAATATCGCTGACGTCACATAACAACAGAGAGATAATTTTTATTGTTTAACGCACAGAACAGAAATCGCTTTAGTTATTGCTTTTATGTTTAACTGTTTAAACAACTCATCCAAGATTGCTACGATTCATAATAACCCGCCAACCCCTATTGCAGCAGCGTGGTGGGTTTAATCTCCCTATCCACTGTCCTATAAGGACCTTGCCGTTTTTACACTGTGGTTTTCAAAATTCTCCTTACTAAACTTAATGAACGTAAGTTAGAAAACTGCTAAAATATTCTTAAAAGCTCCAAACTATTAAGTACTACGTAAAAAATGAGAATAAAAAGTTTATTGTAAGCAACTTCAACATCGTCTTGAAAGTCGGTAAAAAATGGTTTAAACTTAAAGTTAAGTTAGCCCCTTCTACTATGTAACAGTCTAACTTTAAACGCACTAATGTTACTGTAACGTCGATGCTTGTGACTGGAATAGCAATGGATCTACTCTAATATGTTTAGACTGTGTCCTGTGGTGCGAGCTATAAGCGGAAAGCGATTATTGTTTAGTTTCGTAATTTACGAATGAAGACTTTCAATTGTTGTTAAGTATGCACTTACTTATTCAGTTGTATTTAGCATTACAGAAGCATATACAAATACAGGATATTTTTCATCTCCTTAACTACCCAAGGTGATGAAAAATATCCGTTATTGGACAAACATTTAAAAATTCAAGTTAAAATGGAAGTACTATTTAACCAAATAAATCTAACGCTAGATTGTAACTAAAATCTCTTATAAATCTATGTTTATAATTACAAATATGAAAGTTATTTGTTTGTTATGTTTCAAACCTAAACCACTAAACCGATTTTAAGAATTCTTTCACCGATGGTAAGCTTCATTAGTAGCGAGTAACATAGGCTATAGTTTATCCATATGCCCACGGGAACGGGAACTAAGCGGAGCTTCTATTTATAATGGAAAACAGAAAAGTTAACCCGCTAGTAGCGTGTAACTTGAACAGTGACAAAAGTAAGTTAGTTAATACTGAATAGAGAGGAATGCTCCCTGTCTCTAAATTCTGAAAGAAACATTACCTTTCGTTTTCACGCTTCCATTCTTATTTTGTTAACCAACTACACAAAAGGGAGGGTGTTAAAATGTTCCATTCGGGCTAACCTTAAAATGGCTTCTTGCTTACCTTAGATATAGAGAATATTTGTCTACAAAGCAGTCTTTGGTCAGTGTTTATTTTTGTATAAAAAGAATATTTTTTGCCATATATCTCTTAAAACTTGACTAGTAAACCTAGTTTCAGAGCCGTGATAGTCCAGTGGCCTCATATACATTAACAGATAACTTCTTCCTTTAATTTGCAGGGCGTAGGTTTGAATCCGTCCCAGGGCATGCACCTCAGACTTTTTAGCTATGTGCATTTTAGGAAATTAAATACCACGTGTCTCAATCGGTGAAGGAAAAACATGAGGAAACTTCCATACTTGAGAATTCTTAATTCTTTACGTGTGTGAAGTCTGCCAATCCGCATTGGGCCAGCATGGTGGACTATTAGTCTAACCCCTCTCATTTCTGAGAGGAGACTCGTGCACAACAGTGAACCTAACATGGGTTGCTAATGAAACCTTTTCCACTCATAGTCGTAAAGACAATAATATATGGAAGGGCAGAGCACGTACTTAAGACCGGCCCCAATCGTGGAGATATTGAGGTGTTTTACTAATAGCATTTTAATTCGTTTTTGTTTTTTTGGGAACACTGTATTAGGAGTGGATACGACAATAGCCTAGCGGGTGGGGATTGAACCACCACCCCTTGTGAGTCTAGCCGCCTTATCATTGAGCTATTGAGGGTCTAATGGGTTGGCGGTATCGCTCTGTTATAGTTGATGGTTTTTGCTTAACATCAGGTGGGTCGTCTGTTCGTTTCGTCAATTTGCTGAAAATAATGAAACTTTGTTTCCAATTAGTGTGTTCCAGACTCCAGTGTTGGTTAGTTAACTAACTACGTAAAAAGTTGTCCACAGACTTCAGCTAGACACCGCTTGGTCATTTGTAGACTAGCTTGTCTGTGATGAAAAAATAGTCTATTTCACAACAACATCAATCGGTAACAGTTAATTAAAGGCTAGAGTCTTCTTTTAAGAGTTATAAACTCCTGTGACAGAAGGCTCCGCTCTTCCATGAGAGACTGTAATGAAAATATGTGAACTAAATTATAAATTACGATTTATTATTTTAAAAGAGCAACTGCTGAGTTTCATGTCGGCTCTTTTCCGAACCGATGGTAAAGTAACTATAGCTTGACAAATTCGTTCGCGAAAACACTCCTGTTGGTTCGCGCGGGCCGGGGAGCGTGTAGTGATGAATGAATAACCCACGACTGATGTACCTCACTTCCCCGCACGCACGATTTCACACCCGCGCAGTCTTTCCCCCCGTCGCCCGCTTATCTTGGGAGTGTCATCAACGAACTTGCCAGACTATAGTCACAAGTGAGTACCTACTCACTGTACAGAGTTGACGACTCAAATGTATACTAAAAATAAATGAATTTGAATTCTAATTTACGAGTTTTTTTTTTGTTTTTTTTAGCTGAATAAAGGATTTTATTATTATTATTAGATAACGAAAACATTTAAATCGTGGACATACCAACATACATGTAAGTCGACTAAAAAATCTTCTTTTTGGAAGGCGATTAAAAAACTCTTTTAGTGACATTGCATCGTACGCCGGTATTATCTGTTCTGTATAAAGGAGGATCGCAATAAATATTTCAAGTCTTCGCTATTTCACAGAACATCGTAAACAAACACTTAGCAAACTTTAAGTTGGAATAAAGTTTTAAACCCCGACTGTCCTCCGAGAATTAAACTCGACTATTGAAATAAAATATTAACTTAACAATAACTTTGAAGTATTGGTGTGACCATAAATATGCAGATCTCAAACGGGACACAATATTTTAACTGGGGCCTGGGGGTAAGTATTTCATATTTACTAATAGTACCACTTTTATACAAGTTTTAAACCACTTGTATATCCTTTTATTATTATTACTTAACCCTGGATTAGTTTGTAATCTAATCGGGCATATTTTGACAAATTCAGGTTAGTTTGCCGGTTTATTTATTACAGAATTACAAAAATATTTTATTGTTCTATAAAAAAAAACTATGTACATGATATAACTACTAACATATTTTTTTGTGGGCAATGTAAGCCAAACAATGTTTAATTGTAAAAAAAATCGTAAAAAATGTTTATTGTATCTTGGTGGATCCTATAAAAATAGTAGGTTAAAATTGCGAATTAAAGTGACTAAGTAAACAGTCGGATAAAAAGTAAATGTCTATTGTAAGGATTTCATTAAATTAAGAATGTTAAGCATCTATTCCGAAAAATTATTTTAATTTGATAGATTATGACACGCTTTTTATCCCTAAGTGTAATAAACTTCAGAGGCATCCAAATCAGGACAAGTCCTTGCGTTTTTCTACACATGGTCACCCTGCCATGAACACGATTTTAAACCGAACAATAGAACTTGAAAACAACGTAATACATAGGAAACCTTTTAGAATCGTTGACTTTAGAATAAGTTGACGAAATAAAAAGAAAATCATCGCCTTGTAACTTGTAACGCAGCGAGATATTCTAAACTCACTTATTATTAAAGTTTTGAATAGGTACATTGCAGAGGGTAAAAAGATTTATATTAAATGAAAGATTTGTACTAATAGAGCTTAAGATTTTACTGTTTTTCCTAGAATTGCAAATTTTGTTGGTGAAGATTTTGGAAAGAAAATCTGAATATTTTTTCATTTAGTTTAATCTTTTTGCAATCCATGTTACTAGGAAAATTTATTTTTAGAAAAACTTGATTTTTCCATTTAATTTAAGTCATCGTCATTTTACGCAAGATTCGGAATTCAAACTCAGTACCCTATCTGAAGCTGAAGCTATCGACAACTGGACCAGGGAGGTGCCCGACAATATGCCAGTAAGTGTTGGTACCTACTCAATAAACTCTACGTGTTCAGGCTGACAAGGAAAACCTTTCAAAACGATATTTTTCCTCTTACATACCTACTCACCTATACGATATTAGTAGACATACGTATACCACCGACTTTGTCTAGAAATTCTGAAATTCTAACACCTACGTAGACGCGTTGCGAAGTCTTTTGCGCATAACCAGAAAATATTGCCAAATCATATTACCTATCTGTACTCGTAAAAGATTTTTCGAAATCTGATTTAGACGTCTCTATGTGATTCTATATGTAGGTATATACTCGTACTGGCGTGCACTTCATTCATGCATTAAAGTACTGCATATCCTGAGAGTTGTCTTCTTAGTGCTTATTAAATACAGATTTTTCCAGTTTGCTTAATTTTATTACTAGTGCCCTGATCGACCACTCTATGCACGCCACTGATTGTGTCGTCACCGATGATAATTTTATATTACATACAGTATTTAATATAATTGGTCATCACCATTATCAGCCACCAGGGCCAGGCCCTGTATGAGAGAGGTGTTGGAACTTGGATCCACTATGCGGGATGGCGAGCTTAGTATGTTTAATTTTGTACCTATCACTAGATGTTTATGTTAATGAAGAACCGATAGATTAACGTGCTCTGCGAGGCACAAGGTGTAGCCACTAACTTCATAACTCCAGTCTGAGTCACCCAAATTTTTACTTTTAATTTCTAGTAAAAAAAAATTAATATTTCCAGTTCCAGGACTAGAACCTAATTCCCGTGATTCGTTGCGACGTAATTTAACCACTTACTCGTAAGTATATGGAAATTTAGTTATTAAAATATACATTACGTATTACGTAGACGGTTAATGTCCGACGGATCTCCGGCCGGCCGCCGGTTGCTCGAAGTAAACAGGTTCGATCCCCGGGGAGCACATTTCATGCCCATCTAAATGGAATGCCCATGTACTAACCCCCTCGAGATGCGAGAGGAAAAATGTACCGCCGCTGTTGAGAGAGGATTATGTACGTATCTGTGGAATTATGAAATATTAGCTCTACAGCGCGACGCTGCCTGCGTGACGCAGTTTAACGACTTTACAGTTCTGTAACGGACTATCAAAGACAAAAAATACGCGGTTTTGCATTTCATATTATTGAATGAATAAACGATACGTATATGTCTGTGTCGTTTATATTTCGGATTTTATTTGATTTTTAATATTTTCGTAACTATTGTCACATAAGTCGATGGCCAGCAGTGGCGTGCACAAGGTTTTTAACTGGGGTAAAACTGGGAGCTCTATATGTACAAATTGTACAAAATGGAAAATTCCTCCTCCGATGCAAGTACTTAATGAATCCTCAGGGTATGCATTGTGATTATGCATCTATGAAGGCCTCTGATGACCAGATATTGCTGGAAATAGACATTGCTTATGGAATTCCAAACACGGTCCTAAACATTCTGTAATAACCTGATTGGGAATCGGTCGCGCTTTCTGATACTGGGTCGCCATGCATTATTGTCCGTCATTTCTCTGACCTTTTTTGTGTTTCGCCTATTTTATTGCCACTTAAGCACGACGACTCTTTGAGCTGTGTCGGTAACTTTGGTTCTTCTATAGATCTCCACATTTTTGATGCTTTAAAGTAGAGATATCTCATATCATAGCTCTCTTTCCATCACGCGTTGAGTGACTATGAGCTTTTTCATGAAGCTTATACCTACGTAGCGACCATTTTCTCAGATTCAGGTCGACTACTAGCTTTGAATCGACTGTTCCGTAACATTGGCTAATTAGTATAATTACAAATTGTGTTATTTCTTGTAGCTAAAATAAAACTGAAGCGAAACAGCTATACTACAGCCTTTCTTGATGAGTACGGTTTACCAACAAAGAAATTAGAAATGAAGGTAGAAAACGTGTGTAATTTCATAACTTATTTATTTTAAATTATGTATGGTTTGTTTTATAAAATGTTATATAAAATATATTAACCATATTATCTAATTGTTCTAAACTTATTTATCAAATTTATTTTCATTAATTTAAGAACAAGTTAATTATAACTATTATTAGGTTTGAAATGACTCGTGATTTATACTCTCCTTTCTAATATGTTTGTTGGTAAACAGTACTCATCAAGAAAGGCTATAGGTATAGACATCCTGTCTTACTTTTAAAGCTTGTTTCGGTAAAGCGATTTAAACGCTAGTAGGTATAATTGAAAATAAAATGCCGTATTGCAATAACATTATTTTGTTTCTCTTATAGGCCGATATCACGGCAACTCTACGTTAAAAGTAAATAGAACATGTAATGTCTTCGCACTGCCTGTAAGTAGGTATCATAAGTAGGTATTGGCTGCACACAGGAAGCGGAAGTGTCCGAACTCGCGCGAACGGACACACTGGCTCTCTGGCTAACCATTTGTCAATAGCCGATGTAGTGAGACTAGCTCACTTTGATACTTGATTTGTGTGTGATATTAAATATGATATTGTTGTGATGTTAAATGGTTTCGACCTGTAAGGTTTATACGGGGGGGGGGGGGGGTGGTATTTGTTTATTAACTAGAGTGGCAGTTGACGCAACAACCAAATAGCCAAATTAAATGGAAAATCATCGCCTGTTTCAGAGCTTAGTTTCGCATGGTGGGAACATTGATCTATAAAGCACCGCCATGGGTCAGTCAAAATATTATATATAAATAGGTTCATGTGTGCCTCTAATTAACCAACATACCCTTTAGACAACACACTTATGAATTTAAGCCTTTTGTAAGGGTTGCCACGGTTTAGCGGCCCGCAAGTAGAGACGACCTGCGGTTCGTCCACCCACTTAGTTTTTAGATGTTAGCAGGTGGTCCGACTCGTCCACCCACTTAGTCTTTAGATATTAGCAGATGGTCCGACCTTCCTAGGAGGTAACTCCAATTTCCATAAATTTTTCGAGATATATGCTAAGTCCGTTGTTTAAAAAAAATAATTTGGATATATTATGGTAATGTTAGCATGAACAAGTATCAAATCGCACCAACTTAACTATAAAGCGCCGACAAGTTTTGATCGTCACTGCGCATCGTTAAGTGATTGGCTCTTAGTGGGCCCGATCGGCCGATTTCAACTTATTTTCATACCCATTATTTAGACCTGTTTCGTTTATTTCTTTTTTTAATAGTCCACTGCAGGACATAGGCCCACTATATCGTATGACAGCGTAATTTTGGGTTAAGACCATGTTCGTCCAGTGCGGGTTTGACTATTAGAGCGGGGAACACCTCGTCTCGGTGGTTGCAAGTCCGGTGCGGCACCGTGTGACATGCCACAGATATTTTTATGTTAGACGACGCAGCGACACCGCACCGCCGCCGCACCGCCGCCGCACCACCGCCGCACCACCGCCGCACCGCCGCCGCAACGCTCTTAAGCGTAAAACGTCGCTTACGGTAGGCGTAGAGGAATTTGTAAAAACTAAATTTCACGCGGACAAAGTCGCGGGCATCCGCTAGTTCACAATAAATTTCCGCAAATTAACGCCCATTTGTTTTTTAATACAGAAAACCTTACATATTAGTATGAAAGAATTTCTAGTTTGAAAGTTGCAAGATTTCTCTTAGGCGATAACTAATCAGTTTTGGGAACCGGAAAGAGCTATACGAAATACTAATAGCCGTCTGGTTGGCTACCCGTGATAAATATTCATACAATCAACTCGGCTAGTGAGTAATTATCATGCGTGCCCGATAACTGATCGAGATCACTATCGAAGATGGAGGATTTCCCTGGCGCTACATTGTATATTAGGCCGTGATAGCCCAATAGACCTCAGCCTTTGATTCGGAGGACGTAGGTATGAATCCGGCACCTCCTACTTTTAATATCATGTGCCATAATGGGTGAAGAAAAAACATCGAGAGGAAACCTGCATACCTAAGAATTTCTTAATTCTCTGCATGTGTGAAGTCTGCCAATCCGCATTGGGCCAGCGTGGTGGACTATTGGCCTAACCCCTCTTTAGAGAATTAAGAAAATTCTCAGGTATGCAGGTTTCCTCAAGATGTTTTCCCTTCGCCGTTTGAGACACGTTATATTAATTTTTTAAAGAAATAAATGAAATGAATATTAAGTGGGACCGTAATCACATTCTAAGGTTCTTAATTAAGTATATTTCTCTTCAAACAATGACAAAGAGTTGTCAAAAAAATACAACATTAATATCAGAATTAACCCGTCACCGTGAAACACAAAGGGGCATTCAATAGGGTATTAGAACAACAAAACAGAAAATGTTTCAAAAACCAACGAAAAATATTTGAGTAATCTGCTTGTTTACTATACAAACTTAAACATTTCTTTATTCAAGTAAATGTTAAAATTCTTTTATTTTGTCATTTAATTATAATTATTCATTGAATTGTAATGGCGACATTAATTAGTGGTAAACCTAAAATTATGTGAAAGAGCTTTCTTTATTGTGTGTTATTTTGAAACTGTAGGTATTAACTTAGTTCTAGTAGTAATTGTAGAGTTCCGATAGGTAGCATCGATTCGACCTATATATAGGCAGCCAGTAGATACTCCGTACTGCGACATCCACGATATGATCAACTTATCAGCATAATTTATGACTGACGTCGCCATGCAACCTGCCTACTGCTGAATTATGTAAATCGTGGCCCTCTTTTACAATAACTACGTGACAACCTTTCTTCACATGCACTTTCCATGCTTGCATAGTTTAACCATTTATCTATTTTTTGACACATAAATTTATATTTAAAAAAAAAGCTTTTGTTTAGATGCTCTAGTAGCACAAGAGTATTTGACAAATAAAACGAGCCCAAACTCGGTGAGTTTACCTTGTTTTGTTTAGGAGTTCCTATAACCACCTTCCGATTCCATCATCAGACAAGCTTCATGGTATCATTGCATTGTCACCGCAAATACGCAGTAATACGTAATTTGACTACAATTGAATGTCGAACGTCGGAAAGTGGTCCTAATTTACAAGTAACGTCAAATGTTTGACCCACACATGTCCTAAAGAACTGATTAATTCAAGATTCAAGGTTTGTTACTATAAAACAAAAGAAGTCTGGCATGGGTGGCGCAGATGCATAAGTCTATATGTCTAAACGCGATTCGTTCAAAAGCTAATGAACGGATTTTTCTGAGTATTTTACTTATGGCTGTCTTGAGGTATCATATATAAAGATACATAGAGAAAGATAGAGCAAGATGATAAAATATGAAATGCTTCGACGATTTTTAAAGAAATGTTGATTACTAAGAAGTTTATTGCGTTAAAATAATACAATTGTGTTGCTGTAGCTTTGTAACATCTGATATATTTTAAATATAAATAATATGCAAGTAATTGCTCCGACGACATATAATTTAATGGGCGGGTGCATGCCAAGTCAGCAATAAATAATGCCGCAAGAGAAGCTAATTCTAATAAATCGAACGAGTCATTGCTTAGATTGCAGTTCGATATTCACGTTAAACTTTCTACCCATCAGGAGCTAAGCTAATGCTTTTATTATGCCATACTTTTTTATACTAGAGTAGCAGACACCCCGTAAATGGACCCGCGTAGTTCCCGTTTCTATCGAAATACGGGGATAAAATATGGCCACATATACAATTTTTTTTTGTTGGAAAATTTCCCAAGTTGGTCCAGAAGACCCAGATATTACCCCCTACGACTTTACAACTTCACAAACTTTACCTCTTTATAATATTAGTATAGATATACTTGCGATTAACTACAATCATGCCTGGTGGAAAGCAATGATGAGGTCTAAGTTGGAGCATGGTTGCCTAGAAGATGCCTATTTATACGCAGCTATACGATATGAACCCATCTAACGTCTAACCTATGTTAAACTCTCTGGCGTTTTATTACCTGGATTGAATGGTCCAAGCTCATTGTTGATGTTTGACGCATGCACTGTGTGTTCGTTGGCGATGATTTTTCACTTCACATCAGCTTAGTCATATCTACTGATTTCGTCGAGTTAACAAAAAGGCTTGTCAGTAAGAAAAATATAGTATAGGTGAGGTCACCGCCCTTATATTGGTTATGCAACGGATTCCGCGGTACCACTGCAGACTAGTCTCTTGTCACGCGAGTACATTCGCAATATATCGAGAGCCGGGACATTCGAGCCGGGAACACGTTGCCGTCACGCCACCCGCGCCGCGACACGCCACGCGACACCACGCGTGTTCGCTACAACTAAATCATAATACGCCCACTAAGTTATTGATATCACCGAACACCATACAGTGTTGCCTCTTGCTCCGCGGTTAAGGGTTCGGACTTGCATCTGAAAGGTTCAGGGATCGATTCGTTGGACTATTGTTGCACTTGTACAGCTCCTGCAAGTTTTTCAATTCCTGCAATTTAGTAGCCTCAATAGTTCAACGGTAGGAGAGGTCGGACTCATCATCGGTGGTGGATCGATCCCCGCCCCGTTGGTCTATTGTCGTACCCACTCCTAATACAGTCTTTCCCGACTAGTTGGAGGGGAATGAGAATATTGGTCATATTATAAAAGATATGGCAAATATTCTTTAAAAAAAAATCATAATACAATCCGCTAACATGTTGATGATACCAAACAACATATAAATGAGAAGCCTTAGTGGTCATGGTTTAAGGGTCAAGTATGGTAAGGTATAAGGTTCGTTTCCCAATCTTTGAGACTATTATTGCACTCACTCTTAGCTTAACGATCCTTGGGCCCAAGAATATTTATGACCATACAGGTCCAACTTTGTGTGAGGCGTTTTCCTTCCAAGTCATGTTCTAGACTTCGGCGCGTCCGGTAACAAATAGCAAAGCACCCTGAAAATGGACCGATAAGATTACTCAATGATTTTGAATATCATTAGATATTCTGCAATTGATATGAGCTCTGCCTCCGATTCCGTAGATTCGGTGGCGTAGGTTCGAATCTGGTCCGGGGTATGCACCTCCAACATTTCAGATAAGTGCATTTTAAGAAATTAAATATCTCGTGTCTCAAACGATGAAGGAAAAACATCCTGAGCAAACCTACATACCTGAAAATTTTCTTAATTCTCTACATGTGCGAAGTCTGCCAATCCGCATTAGGCCTGCGTGGTATAAATTGCCCTATCCCTTCTCATGCTGTGCTCAGCAGTGAGCTGAATTTGGGTTGATAGTGATGATGATGATATGCTCTGCAAATATCAGCTCTTATAAAAAAAAATATCTTTTATACGACGACTCTATATTAACTTTAACAAAGTCGCCCACAATAACTACGAGTGTATAGTATTTTATTAACCGGAAAGAATTCGCGCGCGCTCGCTAGGGGGATTACAAACTACATTTTTGTTGAGATTGTTTTCAACAAAAATGTAGTTAGTACAGGTTCGCTTACGAGGTGCCTTAGTTTTATATATTCATACAAAAAAAAAGTAAATTTAATTGAAAACGCTCAAACGGTCGCATCGACCTCAATATGAGTGAACGTCAACTGCCCACGTCGACTGTCAACTCGATGTCGATTAGATCGATCGATACTAATTTGCCTGTCATTCGATTATCCGCTAGTTTGGTGGATTTTATGTGTGGCAGTTGGACGTATGTGTCTTTGATTTTATTCGTTTGGTTCGTGATTAATTTGACTTTATTGATCAGTTATGGATTTTGATTAAATGTTTTTAAATATTGCCAAGCTGATGTAATTTTAGCTTATTAATTTAGAATTTTTGTTGAATGCACGATGCACTTTGAATTTAGTCTATATCGATTTTTTTGAGACTTAAAATAATCACTCTGTATGTATATGTATTTATGTATTTATTATATGTATAATGTACATAATGTTAGTTTACAAGTAACTTTATTTTTATGGATGTTCAGACATAGCTTATTTATGAACCGATTATGGTTTATATGATTTTTTTTGTTTGAAGAAAAGAGGATTAAGGCTGGTCATTTTCATTGATTAATATAGATTGTGATTGACACTGTTGACTTGGAGGAAATAAAAGTAAAAATTAAAATTATAAGTCCTCTAGCTTATGAGGCGGTTTTTACAGAAAGCCTTGGAAAGGCAAGTTACAATAAAAATAATAAAAATTCATTAACATTTCATTGGTTAATAAATTCTTTTCTTTTATGTTTTGATACTTGTTAGCTACACTGAAATACCAGATCTCGTATTGTTAATTAAGAATGTGATCGTAACGGAGAGGAAACGGAACCGTCACCCAATAGCAGAGTTTCATCGCGATGAAAATGGGCGCGTAAATCGTAATATCATCCACAACTGTCCGTGTCAAAAGTCAACTGTCATCTGTCAACTCGACGCCGATACTAATTTGCCTGTCACTCGGTTATTCGGCCCGGCCGTTTTGAGGCTTTGACACTTTTCGGAATATAGCATCTACTAGACGTCAAGTGAAGAAAACTGGTTTATTGAGCTGAACTATCTACACTAATATTATAAAGCTGAAGAGTTTGTTTGTTTGCTTGCTTGAACGCGTTAATCTCAAGGTCCGATTAAAATATTATTTCAGTATTTGATAGCCCATTTATCTAGGAATATTATATCTATATATTAAGGCTATAAGGAAACTTGCATACCAGAGAATTTTCTTAATTCTCTGCGTGTGTGAAGTCTGCCTATTTTTCATAATCTTCCATTTGAATTTTGTTAAAGTTAGCGGGCATTTTAAATAGAATAATGACGTCATTAGGTATTATCTCACAAATTAAAAAACAATGCCATTTCGCAGATGACGTTAAAATAGGTAGACGAAATTTCTTTCTAAAACATCCTATATACAAGTCATATTGTACACAAAATACCGTCAAAGGAGCGCGAATATTGTAAAAATCGCCGTTTTAATAAAGTATAAAAGAATAACAGAAGCGTTTCCCACGTTTGAGGTCACCTAAACCCCACAATATTTTACTTTAAAGGTGCAGATAGCAAAGCCGCGCGGCCATCTTGGATTTCACAAAATTTTATTACGCAGATAAGAAAATGGCAGGAAGCCAGTTCAAAAATAGCTGTCAAATACATTATGGGGGCTAAGTGAAAATTTTTAAACTGCGAATTTCTATAGCTGCCGCGCCATTTTTAAACGTTATCGAGTATACTTTTTTATTGCTCACAAACTGAAGGTAGAACGGTTTTATGTAGGGTATTTTTTATACTCTGTGTGATTTTTTTTTTATAACGAGTGCAGTAACGGCTGGAGAGGTTTTGAAAGCGAAACTGGCGAAACTTCGATTGCGTTGTTAGATCGTTTATTTGAGTATATTTTTTTAGAAAATTGAACCTTTAAATTGAATTGTTTAGAAAAAAAATATCTAAATAGTGAAGATATGTAGGCATCGGATATAAAATTTTCTTCTTCTATTTTCAGTTTAAGATAATTCAATAATAATATATCTATTGAGCTGTCTTGCTAATGAACTTTTCTTTTTGTTCGCAGGTACTTATATTTTTAAAATTGCAACTCCAGTTATTCTAAAGGTATTATCATTCTTTTTTAAAAGAGGTTTAATCAGAACTCTTTCTAAAACTGCAATTAGATACCAAACTGTAGTAGCCCACATCGGAGAAGCGAGGTGGGTCAAAGCTAAAAAATCCTCCCTAAAGTAGAAAGAAAAGACATGAACTTTGCAGTGTGCCATTAAATTAAGGAGGAGTGGGGCAGTCTTACAACCACCCTTATTTTCTTCTGGTCGGATATAACGTGAACTAATGTAGTTCTGTAGTCAAATTATACGTTAATTTAAACTTTTCTTTATATTAAGTCATTTCAATACAAATAACGATGGCTAGTTGATCTGTTAGTAAATATATCGGTACAAGTAAAAATTGAAACCCGAGCAAGTCGTACGCAGAGCGAGCCCCGTAAGCCCAGCAATATAATTCAATTTATGCACCGTATATTTTATAATAACTCTCTGCAATCCAGTCGGTATTCTCGGTTGACGTTCTCCCCGCTTGCAAAAACAATATTTGTCATAGTTTGATAGATGTTTCACTGCCTAGGGATGGGCTGGCGGCGAGCACGTATTGTTTATCGATGTTTTCCGAAATTGCATTTCTCACCGACCACGAGAATTGGTTAGGGGTGGAATTTTCACGTTGTTTTTTTATTTCGAGTTGAAATTCGTTTATTGCAAGAATTTGTGAGAATCCGTTATTGCGCGGTGTTTTAAGTTTTAGCTTTAAAAGTGGTGAACCGTTTTTCAGTACTGAAATATTGAAAATAAGCTTTACCAACAACAAAGTCACGGTCTTCAAAATATAAGTAACATTTCAAGGTTTTCAAAGTTTTACCATTGAATTTCAGTTACAGTAACTTTTCTATTAAATACTAGCAGACTCGCTGCAGTTTACCCTGCGTAGTTCCCGTTCCCGTAAGAATACAGGGATAAAATATAGCTTATGTTACTCGATGAAATTTTCTATTAGTGAAAGAACTTTTAAAATTAGTCAAGTAGGAATTTAGTTGAATCGCAACAAACAAAGTCACCGACATAGCTTAACGAGTCGCGAAGCTGAAGTGGCAATGGGCGGGGCACATAGTTCGAAGAGCCGATGGACGTTGGGGTCCCAAAGTGCTGGAATGGCGACCCCGTACTAGTAAGTGCAGTGTTGGTCGACGCCCCACCAGGTGGACTGACGACATCAAGCGAGTCGCAGGACTTCGCTGGGTGCAGGTGGATCAGGTACGTGATGTTTGGAAGTCCCTACAAAAGGCATATGTCCTGCAGTGGACGTCCATCGGCTGATGATGATGACGGCATTGTAACAAACATACAAAATAAAATCTTGTCTCTTAATATTATTTGCGTAGATATAAGTAAATTAATGCTATATTATAAACCTTATCGATATTATGAATGGGTTATCGACACTGGGGTACATCACTATTAAACAATGGCACGACTGAAGCTCTGTGGCTCAAGACAAGAAAAACGTCGTTGTGCCACACCTGTGTGCCGCCATACCTATAGTGCGATGCAAGACCTCTAGGTAGTTGTATTATTTATTTAACCGACTAAAAAAACAGTGAATTAAAAAAAATCTGCTTAACACCAATTTGGGTCGAGTTAAGTTATTTATACTGTAAGAATCTGAAAAAAAAAATGTCTGAAATCCCTATCTGACAAAATTTATTTATTTTTTCAATAAATCGTGTCTTTTTGATTATGACCAATATCTTCTATCTACCAAAGTCAAAATTAAGCTGAGAATAATTGAATAATGCAAGTGGTATTATACGCGAAATCTTTCGTTTTTGCCCTTGGAGCTATGACTTTCATAACTAAATTAAACATAATATGAATGAGCACAAAAGCTTATTAATAAAAATACATAAAGAGAGTTGTATTTGTAACTTTAGTTTACGCTACATATACTGTTTCTACTAGCATTCATACCGAATTCTCATTTAACTTAAAAAGTTAAGGTTCTCTTAAGTTTATTCTTGTTTTACTACTGAATACAATTTACCACAGTATTAAATAATACAGGTAGTACGTAAAGCTCTGCGGCTCAAGACGGCAAAAACGTCTCCGCACAACACCTGAGGCACGGCTGTAGCACGCCGCTACGTCCCGGCCAATTTGTGCATTTTTGTTAAAAGCTCTCTACAAATGCATAAAAAATGTAAAATGCTATATTAAGATAGTAAATCCTACTAATAAATATTATAAACGCGAAAGTTTGTATAGATGTTTGGATGTTTGTTACTCTTTGACGCCGCTACTACTGAAGCGATTTGGCTGAAATAGAAGTAGATTTCACTCTGGATTGACACATAGGCTACTTTTTATCCCGCAAAAATCCATGGTTTCCCGAGATTTGCGAAAACTGATGATTTTGATGATTGTTACTCTTTCACGCCTCGACTACTGTACCGAATTAGCTGAAATTTGGTATTAAGATATATTATAGCCTGGATTAACACAGGCTACTTTTTGTCCAGGAAAAATCCATGGTTCCCATACCCTGTAATAAATCAATTCACTATCTAGGTTTATTGAAATGAGAACTTCTTAACCATAGGGTAAACCGCTTCGTAATGCGTTACGTCGTCGGTCTCCCTTCCCTTTCTTTCCCTTAGCTTCCCGTTCTCTCACTCATACGGCAACAGGTATAAGGTATCACTTTGTCAAGCGTCCCTAAACGCGCACGTTTATTTTTTATTTCATAACCTTTGCTTGTATGTATTAATAGTTAACTGAAAATACATTTCTACAAACAAGTATCAAGAACATACAGTCGAGTAAATGTAACCAAGTACGTACATAATATTAATTTCAATTTATTTTGTGACTCATTTTATTTAATGTGCCCCATTACGATCGTATTGCGATTGGAATGGGGAGTGGAAATTGTTAAATGTTTAAATAATTAAATGAAACCATAAAAACTAAACCAGCTTTCTGTTAAAAACTCTGTAGATACGTAAATGTTTAAGTGATCAAAAAGAAATGTATTACATAATTCAAATTGGAAAATTATTATAATTTCTTTTCTCTTTTATTCTATATTATTGGGGAAAGATTTATCTACTTAAAGATGGTTCGTTTTTCTTTTCAAAATAAAAAGCTTATGGTGACTACGATGTTGCATAAATCATTATTGTCAGCCAAAAACAAACAACTTTAACAGCCCACTAGCTCAAAGCCTTCTATGTGTAAGGATATTATGTAGCTTAGACCCATCACGCTGCTCCAATGCGGTTTAGCGGGCTTATGATGTTAATGTTAAACTCTTTTACTATCACTATCAGAGTGGTCTTACTTGCTCTCTGGGCTGTGTTGTTAATGAAAATTTTTAAAAGTTCTGAAGGAATCGAATCCAAGACCTTGTGATCCGAAATCACATAGGCTAACCAATGGACCGATGTGGCAGTCATACGAAGTCATGTTAATCATGAAGTTAATAACATTTCCAATTGACAAACCACTCACTTTTGAAAGTCGGTCAAAAACGGCGAAGTATCAAGTAAGACTCAGGTGTGGTCGCGAGCAATTACACATTAATTCCAATTTATTTAGCCCTATTTCATGTACAGATACCTATAGGGCGAAATCCCGACTGGAATGCGAAATTGGAAATTTTAAATCACTTCAAAATGGGATTCGTGGTTTGAATACTTATATCGCGGAGTTGCTTTATACTAGATGCCGTGCTTTTCCGTTACTGTTGCCGAAAGTCGAGCGATTTACGAGCGATTTGACCAAAAAAATGCAGCATAAGGCAACTTGTACTGATAGTTTCAAACATTACGACTCACTTCAACCCGCATTGAAACTAGTTCGGTCTAAGCTCTATATGTTACGAAAGAGGCCTGTCTTTGACAAACGTAAATTTTGCAAGTTTAAAATTAAAACTACATGATTTTTTGATGAACTAGTAGACATACGCGGCTCCGTGCGCGTAAAATTATATTTTTCTTTCCAGGATTAAAAGTATCATATTGTGTGTGTTAATCTATCTTTATTCCAAATTTCGATCAATTCGGTTCCGTAGTTGCAGCTTGAAGGTGTAAGAAATAGTGACCGTTACAAAATCAAATTTTATTACTCTAACTCTACTCTAAGCCCGCCAAGCCGTATTTGAGGAGAGATTGTAAGTGGGTCTCAGCTCCATATCTCATCTCGTCGTTATCAACCTATATTCGGCTCACTGCTGAGCTCGAGTCTCCTCTCAGAATAAGAGGGGTTAGACCAATAGTCCACCACGCTGGCCCAAAGCTGATTGGCAGACTTCACACACGCAGAGAATTAAGAAAATTCTCTGGTATGCAGGTTTCCTCACGATGTTTTCCTTCACCGTTTGAGACACGTGATATTTAATTTTTTTTTTAAATGCACACAATTGAAAAGTTGGAGGTGCATGCCCCGGACCGGATCCGAACCCACACCCTCCAGTATTGGAGGCAGAAGTCATATCCACTAGTCTATCATGGCATATATCATTTATACTAATATTATAAAGAGGTAAAGTTTGTGTTATAGGGGTAAACACTAGATCAAATGAACGGATTTCGAAAATTCTTTTACCACTAGAAAGCCACGTTATTTGTTAGTGCTATAGGCTATATTTTATTTCCGTATTCTCAGGGGAACAAAAACTACGTGGGTGAAACTGTTGGGGGTCGGCTAGTCTGCTTTAACGTCGGAGGTCTAACCCTGTAATGAATAAAATAGCCTGTAATGATTAGTATGAATGGATAAGAACCGTCAACGATTCGTCACACGTTTAGGTATAAGCTAATATCATCGCACGCCTCGTCTCAGCGTCGTGTATCGCTCAAGTATCATTCAGCGGAATTACTCCACAATTGTATTTGACAGAGTCAATTGCATAATGCGGTCCCACGTCGCTGGTCGCTGGCTTGAGTGGGGCCCCTAAACTGGCGGTAATTGTAGCACAAGCGGAAGCGGTAGTAAAGCTTAGGAGCGGGCTTACTATAGAATCTGTGACTGTCTTAGTAGTAACAGAACCCCGCGAGTGAACCCATTCCCGTTGGCATACGGGGTTAAAATGTAGACTTTGTTCCTCCTTATCTAGCTCTTTATTGTTGAAGGAATTTTTAAATAATTAGCCTATCTAGATGGTACAAAAATATTTTTTGGGTGAAGTAGAATTTTAGTGCACAAATGTGTGAGCTAAAAGTCTGCCACGCAGGCCCCGTGTGGATTGGTAAACTTCACATACGAAGAGAATTAAGATAATTCTCTGGTATGCAGGGTTCCATGCGATGTTTTCCTTTCACCGTTTGAGACACGTGATAATTAATTTCTTAAATTGCGTAAGACTGAAAAGTTGAAGATGCATGCCCCGGACCGGATTCGAACCTACTTAATATCATGTGTTTTTCTAAATTGAGTATTAATTTTATGCCATGCATTGAAAATTACTTTGATAATAAAATAATGGGTAAATGGCGCCTATGTGGATACTTGGAGGGAACAATGAAGAGTAGGCAGCGAATATTATTAGAGTCGTGCCATCGAATCACTACGCAAATTGTATTTGACAGAGTCAATTGTATAATTTGGTCCCACGTTGACTTGGCCCCGCGACTTCTTGGCCAGGGCTGACAAACTGTTGGTAACATTTTCCTTTAACTATAATTCGCATTGCAGTCATATATCGTAAACGTATAATATCCACGTAGACGATCAACACAGCGCTTTCCGGTGCAGGGTTGTTATTTCAGCATCTTAGGAACCTCAACGTCCGCCGCCGTTAGTAACCCGCCCATTGTCACTTCAGCTTTGCGACTCGTTGAGCTATGTTGGTCACTTTGGTTCTTTTGCGGATCTCCTCAATTTTGATTCGATCGCTGAGATGCTTTGAGCTTATTGCTCCATCGTCGGTTGACTACTCTCTGAGGCTGTAGACTAACTCTGAGGTTTCTTATGAGACTCGTAGTTAGCGACCAAATCGCATATAATAATAGTTTAATTTTAATAATAATTAATTTGATTTGAAAAGACTTTCATTAAGACAACTTGCAAATGTAGATTAATCTTATAATGGAGCCACATAACTGACTTTGTTTCTATAGGGACTCGGAAAAAGGTTTTAAAGATATAACGAAAATTTCACGCGAACGAAATCACAAGCCTTCACTATATTATTAATATAAATGTAGTCTATGTAAAAACCGGCACTACAACAAATTGGGTAAATATAAAACAATAGATAACCATCTAAATGTACGAGTCCATTAAACACACGTTAACGATTACCGTTTCCGAGTTATGGCGCAGTTCACAAACAGACATAATTGTCGATCGGCTGTTTGATAACGCACCCTTCGCGACTATTGTTGGGGTCGATGGTGGTGTATTTGTTTTGTTGTGTTTGACTGTACAGTCTCTACACGTGCCACTAACGACGTACGATGGCAATACTGCTGGTACACTCGCGAAGGAAAGGCCCAAACAACACGTCCAATCAGCGTCCACGACGATATATATTTAATATGAATATAGTTGTGATCGAATCAGAAATGAGGTGATCCGCAGAAAAACCAAAGTTACCGACATATCTCAACAAGTCGCGAATCTGAAGTAGCACATCATTCCAAGAGCCGATGGACGTTGGGGTTCCAAAGTGCTGGAATGGCGAATCCGCACTAGAAACGCAGTGTTGGTCGACCTCCCACTAGATGGACTGACGACATCAAGCACAGGGATTCGCTGGATGCAGGCGGCTTAGGATCGTGATGTTTGGAAGTCCCTACTAAAGGCCTATGTCCTGCAGTGGTCGTCCGTCTGCTGATATGATGAATCTGTTCGCCGCTTTTTGGATCTGGGCCCTCATGATTGAGGATCGTGACCAATGTCACGTCCTGTACCTTCAGTCGCTGGTCATTTGGACGGCACTGTAAACGGTGAGGGCACCTGTTTCTTTAAGTACATCCGACCATCGGGTTGTAGATCTACCCCATGGCCGTTTGCCTTCTACATTTCACTTTAATTCTATTCTAACAACGGTTTACTTTAATCCATGAATGATAGTAGTATTCTATATAGTCTGTAGATAGTAATTTTCAACTTAAAACACCACTCTTTTGTTAATAGTCCTTTATTTTACATCATTAGCAATCTATTATTACCTAAATACGCCCTACTGTATAATTTGGACATCATGTTCCAATAGTTGATTTATGTCCAAGCAGTTCAAAATTGTACATTTATTTTCTACTAGTGGACGCTAGCTACTTCGTCCACGTTGAATTCAGTTTTTCACAAATCCCGCGGGGACCATGGATTTTTCCAGGATGAAAAGCATAGCCTGTGTTAATCCAGAGTAAAATCTATTTCTATTCCAAATTTCAGCCAAATCGCTACAAAAGCCGCAGCGCAAAGGAGGAACATACATACACACTTACACACACACAAAGTTTGATCTTTATAATATTACTGTGATATTATATTAACACCACTTGTTTGTTTTAAATTAATTTCCTTAAGTTGGTAGTGTTAAACTGTAGCCCTTAGTCATTATCATTATCAAACTACAACATCTGATAGTGGTCGTTTAAGAACTGAACATAAGGTACCCTAAGCCCGCCAGTTTGAGTTGGTGCAGCGTGATGGGTCTAAGCTCCATATCCTCTCTCTCCTATAAGAAGAGTATAGGTATAAGGTATAAAATTAAATCGGGTACATCGGTGTTTTCCCATAATTAGTAATTTTCACATAGAAACATTTGTGCTGACTTATTTTTCAAAAACAAAACAATTAATTGTAAATAATTAATTAATTAATTGACACTAATTATTATTTGCTGCGTATTCGAGAGAAACCCGAAATTAATGTTTTAAAAACAGGCAGGTAACGAGAGTAAACAGCTTCTCGCCAAATTCGCCATTTTCTAATGACGTAAACATCCCGCCATATTGGCACCGTAGGGTGTCCATGAATAGATTATTTTCTTGGATTTTCCACTTTTGTATCAGTAGACTTTTTTGTCCATAGGTCGTCTGGGTATGAACTACCTCCTTGCCTTCGTCTGCTGCTAAACAGCATCGCTGTATCGGTATGACGGGTATAATTTCCAGTTGAACTTCGAAGCACATGAGACTCGACTTCGAGACTTCGACGGCCTCCGTGGCGCAGTGGTATGCGCGGTGGATATACAAGACGGAGGTCCTGGGTTCGATCCCCGGCTGGGCAGATTGAGATTTTCTTAATTTGTCCAGGTCTGGCTGGGGCCGTGGCTGGTTACCATCCTGCTGGCTAAGACGTACTGCCAAGCGATTTAGCGTTCCGGTACGATGCCGTGTAGAAACCGAAAGGGGTGTGGATTTTCATCCTTCTCCTAACAAGTTAGCCCGCTTCCATCTTAGACTGCATCATCACTTACCATCAGGTAGTCAAGGGCTAATTTGTAAAGAATAAAAAAAAAAACTCAACATCTGGGCTCGTTAATGGGCGCTGAGAAGCGTTTTGTACGTCGTGTTCCTTGCATGCTCTGCAAAGTGATATTTTAATGTAGGCGACGGTATTTTGATGCAGGCGGCTCAGGATTGGGATGTTTGGAAGTCCCTACAAAAGGACTATATGTCCTGCAGTGGACGTCATCCGCTGATATGATTATGATGATGATTTCCTCTTAATAGGCTGCTTGTTGCGTCGACTATTATTATAGAAAATGGATTTATAACAAATGTACACTATGTTTATTACAAAAATGCTATTTAACTCGTGATTATTCTATTTCCATCAATAGTTCTTATTATTCTTATTCTTATTCTTAGTTTATCTTTCAGTGGTGAGTTGGTATTCCAGCAACCAAAATTCCACCTGACATCATTTATTTAACTGTGTAACCTTTGTAGCTTCGCAACTCAGTGACCTCTTATGTTTATCTAGTGTCTACGTTTTTTCTTTCATGTAACTTTAAAATAACATAATACTCGTATATTAGTATTCTATTGTATTGTTGATGTTATTATAATACGATTTCATAAATATATGTATGATAAATAGTTGTAAACATGCGGGATCATCTTTTACAATTATAATTATTTTTTTGTGATTAGACTACAAAATTATTATTCTATTGTATTTCTATTGTGGCTCTAATAAAGAATTTCTATTTATATTACATTGAAATTAATCTATACTAATATTATAAATGCGAGAGTAAATCTGTCTGTCTCTCTGTCTGTCACCTTTTCACGGGTAAACGGCTGAACTGATCAAAATAAATTTTGGTATAATAGTAAACGGGACCTTGGAGCAAAACATAGGGTACTTTTTAATCCTAAAATAAAAATAAAAAGTGTGAAATAGGGGTTGAAAGTTTTTATGGAAAGTCCTTCATTTTTAGAGTCACAGTTTTAAAAATTTGTTCATAAATTATGAAAAAAATACGAAATATAGTGTGATTGAAGAATTTTTAAAATTTAACCACTAAAGTGGTGAAATAGGGGTTGAAAGTTTACATTGATTTCCACGCGGATGAAGTTGCTAGTACACAATAAGAGCATTTCAGGATGGTCTCATTTAATTTGAAATCGCATGGTGTTTGTGGAATAATGGAAACGAGAAAAACAGAGCCCGGAGTGTTTTGAAGCATTAGCCGGTATTAATTAGATGTATTTATTCCCAGTTTTAATTTACAATAAGTATCGCCTTTCATGCTATCGTACCTTCGCTGGGAGTAGCCTTTTCTGCGACTTTGTTTACCTTCGTACTTTGTGTCTAGTAGCGGTAGAGTGCTTTGTGACATCGCTCCGAAGTACTACCTACTATTGGGCTTATCTTTCTTTGGTGCCGCCGCATTGCTGTTCCAGTCTGAAATTCTTGAAACACAGGCATATGTGGCTTACTACACCGCACCGCCTTCAAAGTGATCAGCAGGTAGAACGTGATATGATGTTATTTTTCGCTTTTTAGTTTAGTAGATATACCTACTAGGAGATTGTAGCCCTTGACTACAATCTCACCCGACGGTAAGTGTTGATGCACTCTAAGATGGAAGCGAGCTAACTTGTTAGGAGGAGGACGACAATACACACACCTTTCGGTTTCTACACGACAATACGAATGCGTGAATCGTCTTTCGTTCTTGACTTCGGTGATCTTTTAGCACTGACATTTGTTATCTTCAACAATATTTAAATAATTGTATTATCGCAGATGAAAATTGTAGCAAAAATTGTTGCACAGGATAATCGCAATCGCAGACAACTTTTCGTCGTTCGCAATCGAGAAATTCTCCTTGTTTGTAACTCAGCCCTTATTCCCGGAGGCGAATGTATCTGGCACATCGACTGTATCGGCTTAGCAGCTGGCGAAGTGAGCTCGCACGGGCGGGTACGTAGGAAACATCAAAAATGTTTTCGTATAATAACAAAGTGCGGGGAGCAACATTTTTTTCAATTTCCGCCCCCGCCCTAAACCGCTTAGCGGATCCTGTAATCTTTTGTTCGTATCAAATATGGAAAGGAATCTGTTTTGAGGTTTTCGAGGTAAGTTCCAACGATTTGGAAAAATGTACGGCTATTCGTCTTACGCCTACTCCCTGACGTAGAACGGTGTTACTTTGCCTGTTTCATATTCAAATACAAAAAATATCTATTATTAATATTTATTGTGTGCATTTTTAGTAATTAAATATCACGCGTCTCGAACGGTGAAGGAAAAACATCGTGAGGAAAGCTACATACCAGTGAATTTTCTTAATTCTCGGCGTGTGTGAAGACTGTCAATCCGCATTGGGCTAACGTGGTGGACTATTGGACTAACCCCTCTCATTCCGAGAGGCGAACGTAGGTTGAGAAAAAAATATATATTGATACTGTAACCCGCTTGCCGCCGGCGACTCAAGACCGTCGACGTCCATCGGCTGGTAATGATGATGATGATGATGATGATAGCTACTTCAAAATCACAAATGAGTTTCATTTCTATCCTAATTACGGCCAATATTCCATTTCCCCTACTCGGGAAAGACCGTATTAGGACGACGTACGACAATAGACCAACGGGGATCGAACCACCACTCCTCGGTGATGAGTCTAACCGTTCTTACCGTTGAGCTACTGAGACTCTAATGGTAATCTGTGTTCTGTTGGTAGTATCGCTCTGTTAAAGGTGATGGTTCTTTAACATCAGGTGGGTCACAGGTGGGTCATCTGTTTGTTTTGTCAATTTGCTGAAAAAATCTAACTAGTTTGAATTGAGAATGCATAATAATTTTGCTAATTATAGCGTTATAAAATATCATACTCGTATTATAAATTAATACCAGTATATGTCAGGTCCATAAAAGCAAATCCGTAAAAACAGAATTCGGCGTAAACAGGGTAGTGTGCCCCTAGTAAACCCTAGTAATTGAATATTTCACGAGTTCGCTGCATTTATTGAATATGAAATTAATAAGCTAACGCAAGGTAAAAATATTTTTTGAAATATCAAAATCGACTTTATTTGTATGATGAAATATAGCTCAAAATCATTCAAACTAAACTACCAATGTAACGGAAAAAGACATTTCCATCACACCCCGTGAATACGTGATGGTGGAAATAATGTTTCGCCCTGTCTAACACGTTGAGTATGAACGCGTCGGAAAGGGACAAAAAAGTGGCGGTAAATGAGCCAAGTTCATTAAGAATTCCGAAAATGAAACCCAATCATATTATTTCGCGTCGCGTTTAGCTCGGGATGGCTTTATGCACCAGTGAAGTTTCGACGCGGGCCCGGGTTTTAAATTATGAATGAGTTTGCTCACTGAGTTTAGAAAGTTTAAATTGGAGTTTATTTTTTCGAAAATAAAAAATTAGGTACCATAGTTTCATGTTCATTTTAGTAGTATTTCATAGCTTTTGTTTGATAATACCTCTGGGAGACCTTTTGGCGGAACAATTTTCAGTAGCAATTTATAAAACTCATACCTGCTTTATTTGATTCAATTTTTTAATATAATACCTTATTTATATATTACACCTATTATTAACTATTTTTACATACATATTGCAATGCATGAGGTATTGCAATATGTATTAAACATTAGGTATACTTTTTCTAGCAACACCAAATAAGCACTGGACCGATAGACATAACTTAGACTAACAATGAACTCACACAATAAAATAAATCTATCTTTAAATTACTTGATCTTAAAATATATAACCTTGTCATGCAAAAAAAAATCGCAACGCCGCAATATAAACCTGACTTTGAGATCTGACATTATGAGCCATTATGACCCGTATTCATGACCTTTATCGCAGTAAATCGCAGCCAAGCACTAAAACTTTCAACTATTGCATAACACCGTCCCACGAAAACGCGATTAAGAAAAGCTTTGACGAGTGTACGAAATTCGATTACGAGTAATAATAAAGTAACATACGTTGTTCTCATACTGAATCAACTTTTCAGACTTTGACAACCGTAAAATTTCAACCGAATATTAAAAGTAAACCAATGATTTAGAATTATGATTCTTCTGTTCTTATGACATTAATGTTCCTCTTTTCTCCTATAGAATGAACCGTAGATCTTTTGGATCTTTAACTGTTGAGCGGTCGAGGCTAATTGGAATTATTTTATATAAGGCTACGCTATATGCTTACTTACTCATCATCAATCCATATTCGCACCCAGCGTGGTAGGCATTAGTCTACCACGCTGGCCCAATGCGGATTGGCAGACTTCACACACGCAGAGAATTAAGTCAATTCTCAGGTATGCAGGTTTCCTCGCGATGTTCTTTCTTCACCGTTTGAGACACGTGATATTTAATTTCTTAAAATGCACACAACTGAAAAGTTGGGGGTATTTCCCCCGGACCCGGATTCGAACACACACCCTCCGGAATCGGAGGCAGAGGTCATATCCACTAGGCTAGGCTCGGCTCTTACTCACTTACTCTTAATAATTATGACCACTTCCTCTGTATCGGCTTCAGTGCCTTAGTTTCTAAGCGCCAATTTCAAATGCTCAATCGCTTGGCGGTACGTCTTTGGTGGTAGGGGTAGGTAACTCGCCACGGATCACGTTCGATGTCAACCACTAGACTAAAGCTGACCTAATATAGAAAATAAGTAATATCAGTACTTTCCGTTCTCGTGTGAATCCGGTTATTGGTGAAATAATATTCAAAATCAGTTCAGTAGATCCTATTAATTATTATACCTATTAATTAGAACTATTATCGATGAAATCTGTGATCGAAGGACCTCTGTGTTGTATATCACAGCATTCCTAACTGCGTCAAAGAGTCAAGTACCTGTAGTTAAACACAAAACCATACCCACAGCATTGCTGCAATGCTGCTTGGCGGCGGAAATGAGCAGGGCGGTTATACTTCTCCTTTAGTATTTACTAACTTTGAAGACATCTATAGAATGGATATTATTCTAAGAGCTGATCCCCTTTTGAGTCGAAATTAATTAATTATGATATTTTGATAAATTGTTCTCAAGTCGTAACGGGATTAATTTATTTAAACTCGTTATATTATTTTATCATGACTGACGGTGGAATTTGATTATTTTCTTTTGGAGCCCTTCTCCGTTGTTATATACCTAGGTTTTGTTTTTCAATCATCAATTTTGTCTTATTAATTTTGACTATTCGTTTTATATGAATGGTGTGAAAAGTGGCGTAGCTAGGGGCTAGGCGGTGTATTGCCCCTGGGCCCTCTAGTTCAGGGGGCACTCGAATCTTTACCAGAAAATCACGATCGATCGAATCGAACTTTTGAAAATTTCTCCCATTTTCAAAATAAATGTGATGTGAAATAGATACATATTTCATATTTTTAACCGACTTCAAAAAAAGGAGGAGGTATTTCAATTCGACCGTATACATATATTTTTCTTTAAACCCTAACCAGTTTAGATAGTAACTAAGCATTTTTCATTTGCACCGGGGCCCTTGGTTAATTAATTAGCTACGCCACTGAATATATCTTTGACCTATTAATTCCTTAATTATCATCAGTGTCAGCCTATTTCCAAGGCCCACTTTAAATCTAGACCGTTCTAGAAGACGCAGTTGGGTCTGTATGGTTTAAATATGCAACTTTATCTATCAAATGTTAATGATATCGATCGGAACCGACGCGGACGGCTCAGTACTCTCTAGCACGCAGGGTTAACATCGATTTCCCGGTTCATTAATCGACGAAATTAAAACCCAAAGAGAAAAAAAATTAATAAATCACACAACAAACGCCTCATTACTTGGACATGTGAGGTAAACACAAAAGTCCTCTTCTGTCGGCTAGGGTCGGTTGACAATGCAATAATAGACTGCCTAGTGCATTGCCTAGGAACTAAGTTGAGCTTTGTTCGAAATCTATTTATTGTATTCACGTAGGTACAAGTGGTAGGTATGGAAAAATATTATTCATTTTGTGCACTTTTGTGGTACAAGTCATAGGAATTCAGTGTTTCCAATTTCTAATTCATTTCTGTTGTTTAAAACAGAAGTAGTTTTACTACTCCTAAAAGAAGGTTCTAAACTCGCACTAACTTATGTAAATATGTAAATTTAGAAAGTGAAATAAACGATTTTTTTTATAGTGACGTGATAGCCCAGTGGTTCTGCCTTCGATTCGGAGGGCTTAGTTATGTGCATTTTAAGAAATTAAAAATCACATGTCTCAAACCCTGAAACAATGAAGGAAAAACATCGTGAGGAAACCGGCATACCTGAGAATTTTCTTAATTCTTTACGTGCCCGAAGTCTGCCAATCCGCATTTGGCCAGCGTGGTTCTAACCCACCTCGTTCTGAGAGGAGACTCGTGCTCAGTAGTGGGCTGAATATTGGTTGTTAATGATGATGATGATGAATTTCATTAAGACTTGGGATATTGTGGAACCGTCTAGTTTGAGCTTTTCTTGTACTAACGTTCGGGTGACAAATTCTATTGAAAAGAGCTAAGCTAAGATTGAGGTAATAAATTGCAGATGGTCTTTTAAAACAATCATAGTTTTTATCATCTGTAATTTACGAATTATTTTAAATTCTATTTCCTGTATAAAATCTAAACGAATTACTATTTCCATAGCAAGACGATCAAAGAGTTATTTTCGCATTTTTTTTTTATTTTGGCTCGGGCTCAGGTTGAATCTAACGATAATATATTGTTGTTTTCCTTTGACGGCACAGTCGTGCTAAATCGAAAAGTTTTCTTACTAAGCCAAAATTATTTACGAAAACAAAGTACGGTTCTAAGAACGTTTACCTTAAATACATGTAAAAATAATTGAATTGTTGTTTGACATAGTTCTTAATTGATTCAAATATCCTTTTGAAGCTAGTGAACATGTGATATTTTTATTTGTACTAGTGTATACTGTCATCATCATCATATCAGCCGATGGACGTCCACTGCAGGACATAGGCCTTTTGTAAGGACTTCCAAACATCACGATACTGAGCCACCTGCCTGCGAATCCCTGCGACTCGCTTGATGTGGTCAGTCCACCTGGTGGGGGGTCGGCCAACACTGCGCTTACTAGTGCGGGGTCGCCATTCCAGCCCTTTGGGACCCCAACTGTATACTGTACTAGTGTAGTTTCGAATGTGCCCGTACAGTAGAATTAACTGAAACGAACTGGATCACACAAAATACATGCAATATTGAAAACTACCGGCGGTGGCTCAAATCTAATTTTATTACAAAGCGTAACTGTTAAGCTTTAATCGCGTGCCGTTTAAATTATTAGATTAAATCGTCTAATTTCATATCGTTTGTATACACATAATTCATGATATCGTGTACAATATTGTGGGATTTAGGCGTGATAATGCCCAAACTGAATACAGAACATGAAAAGCTGTGTTTGGTCATTTATACATTTCAAATAGGTTTCAAATTAATTAAAGGCTCCTTTGTTTCTTTCTCGTGTTGCTATATAATGCTGGCTCTACACGACGTAGCTATCGCGATAGCCTACTATGAAGGGCCATATCTAGCAGAGGGCGTAATGGCGTCTGAAGGCTTATGACGCGTGATTGGGATGTCATCATTTTCGGTTCGGATTTTCGGCCGCACATCAAACGATGGTGGATTTAATTAGAGATGTTGCCATGGATACCTTCCTTTGTGCCATGTTTGGTATTAGGTAACTCTTTTTCTCGTATACATTATTACGATATTAGAATGCGTTTAATAGGTATATTGAGACAGCTTGCTACAATTACGAGTACGAATAAACACTGAACGTCACGTGTAGATGCGTTACAACTATCGCATAGCCATCTCACCGACCATTTCAAGGCCAGCGATGGTCCATCGCGTAGAGCCAGCGTTGGCTATGGATTTCCACATAACCTCAGGTGTAAAAAGTAAAAAGCAAGTAAAAAGCAAAAAATAACATCTTACCTATGTGCTACCTACTGATCAGTTTGAAGGCGGTGCCATTCCAGTGTCGTGTTTAAATTAAGCTGTTTCTGAAAGAACCACAGAAATTTTGTAGTTTAAACCGGACTAATCAAAGCATCACTGGCTTGGCACCGCCTTTAAACTGATCAGAAGGTAGCACATAGGTAAGATGTTATTTTTTGCTTTTTAGTTTAAGTTAATTTTTGAGTTGGAAGTCGGTTGAATTTTATTTATTTAAATTTTTTGTAACGACGTATTTATACATCGATAGTGTGGGTCTTGAATTTGTCTCTATCTCTGTCTATAGGTAATATTGTCTTAAATAGAGAGAGATAGAGGTAAATTCCTAACTCACACTATTGAGAAAACATTTACGAGTACAAACACAAAATTATCCGTTGTAGCCCATGCCTCGGCCCACGGCGCTACATTTATTAACCGCCATTGTGACGGTGCATTGTTTTAAAACGCCAGGTGTCCGCATTGTGCGGTCGCCGACGCTGGCCCTAGCTCGGGTCCCCAGGGCTCGCTGGGCTGTACGGCTCCTTTGTTGCTACCACTGTACTGAACGATCATTTGAAACGCGTCAATGGGATTTCATTGTTGCACCAACTACGGGTGCATTGGTCGTTTTAGTGCTTGTTCTACGCTTTGAACTGACATTTTGCGTAACTTGTACCTCTTTGATGTAAGCCCGCTTCCATCTTAGACCGCATCGCCTCTTAACATCGGGTGAGATCGCAGGCAAGGCTTGACCCCCGAAATGAAGTATTATTAGTTTCATAATAGAATTCCATATCGATAGCCCAGTCCTGCCCATAGGTCCATTCTATTCACCCCCCCCCCCCTCCCCCCTCCACATTTTGATGATGACAGAACAGCAAACAGTATCAGTACCTCAACGGTAAAGTGGTCGGAGTCACCACCGAGGAGTGGTGGATCGATCCCAGCGCCGTTGGACTATTACCGTCGTCGTCATCATCATCATCATCATCATCATCAAATCAGCCGATGGACGTCCACTGCAGGACATAGGCCGTTTGTAAGGACTTCCAAACATCACGATACTGACCCACCTGCATCCAGCGTATCCCTGCGACTCGCTTGATGTCGTCAGTCCACCTGGTGGGGGTCGGCCAACACTGCGCTTACTAGTGCGGGTCGCCTTTTGGGACCCCAATGTCCATCGGCTCTTCGAACTATGCGCCCGTCGTACCCAATCCTTATTTCCCGACTAGTTAGGGAATGGAAATATTGGTCATATTTAAAAAGATATGGCAAATATTCTTTAAAAAAAACAGACATTTAACAATATCGTGTGTTGTGTTCCAGGCGGCGGCTGCACTTTCCCCGCCGAGTGGACCGGCAGCTGGTTCCAGTCGGGCTTCCCGGGCCTCATCGCCATCAACTCCACGCACATACACTCCAAGGGCGAGTGCTCCGAGACTGAGGCCTACGACAAGTTCCTGCTGTACGACAGGTATGTCTTCCCGGGCCTCATCGCCATCAACTCCACGCACATACACTCCAAGGGCGAGTGCTCCGAGACTGAGGCCTACGACAAGTTCCTGCTGTACGACAGGTATGTCTTCCCGGGCCTCATCGCCATCAACTCCACGCACATACACTCCAAGGTCGAGTGCTCCGAGACTGAGGCCTACGACAAGTTCCTGCTGTACGACAGGTATGTCTTCCCGGGCCTCATCGCCATCAACTCCACGCACATACACTCCAAGGGCGAGTGCTCCGAGACTGAGGCCTCTGGACCCTTGAAATCTACTTCTAAAGCCACCACAGTTCTTTATTTGGCTACCTAACTTGTCCATGGTAGGAGAAACTTTCCCTTAGTAGGTCTAGCTATTGCAGGCTTTCATTCATACATTGTGAATCATGCCATTTGGCAAAGTAATGCTAGTCTACCCTAAGTAAGACAGTAATCTAAAAGTTAAATTGAATTTATTTCCAGGACTTACGACTGCTACCGGTGTATGGTGATACACGAAAAGCACAAATACGTTCTGCAGTATAAAGAAAGTAAGTTGCCGAGTGTATCAATTCCAAATAATATATTTGTTTACACGTACTTAACCACACGAAACATCATGTAGCTCAAAATTACTTGCGAGCACGAGTCTCCTCTCAGAATGAGAGGGAATAGGCTAATAGTCCACCACGCTGACTCAATGCGAAAGTCCTTAATCGAAGGACATATCCTTAATCACTTAGTGCCACAAACTTTTGCCTTTGCCACTGACCCGGTGGCCAAAACTGTAACTAACGTCACGGCGGTCTACATTTTGCAAAACATTCTACTAAAAGCGCGACAACAGTGACACCCTCACCGGGTCAGATAAGTTTGTAACTATTAAGTATGTAACTATTATTAAGGCTTCATTGATTCCAAAGTTACATGAAGGTAACTTGAATGTTTCAGCATTCTGCAGCCCGAAAGACTCCCTGTCGACCATCTGCGACGAGATCAGCGGCGACGCGCCGCTCTACTCCATGTTCAGGAAGGAGCCGCGGCCGGAGCCCGAGCCCTGCCCCTTCCACCCCGCGCCCTTCACCTTCACGTACAACAGGTAAGTTCTGCGACGAGAGGTGCGGTACATACAACAGTGACCCTACGTCAGAAAGTGCAGTGCTGGTCGATCTCGCACTCGACGGACTGGCATTAACGCTTTGTAGAGAGCTGCTGGTCACAGTTGGCGCAGAACTGTTGTGTTCGCAAGTCTCTACGAAAGACCTACGTCTATTTGTGGATTCCGTCATTGTCAATATTTGAAGATAAACATAGGCAAGATCTAGACAATCGTCAGGAACATCTTAAAGCCAAATCTCTCTCTTGTCCTCTCTGCGCCAAGACATTCCACGCAAAAATAGGGTATATAAGTCACATGAGGGCATGATAGAATCCCGCGTGTGATCTGACGAAGTTTCGTGTCGTTATTGCTGAACCGGCATAGATGAGATGATGATGATGATGATCTTAACAGCCCACTGCATGGCCAAGCCTCTCTCCTTATAGGAAAGGGCATATGCGGAGATATTACTCTGGGTCTAGAATCTCCTATCACTGCCCCAATGTGGATTGGCTCGCTTAGGATAATCGCTATCAGATGTTAATGATAATAATCATGACCGATTGGCATGACGTGCTTTCTGAGGCACGGGGCACCACCAGCACCTCTGGGCTGAGATTTACAACTGAACATTTATTAGAAAAAAAAAAATTAGTATTTCACAACTCGACATAGACTAACCTGGACCAATGATGCAGTTTGTGAACTTGTTGCACTATACGTGCTGTGACTGGTGTTGCAGGGGCTCCAGCGACTGCGCGTACCCGCCGTCGCGCGCCGAGTCGTGCACGGACGACTCGCGCCTGCTGCTGCGGTACATGGCGTGCCCCGACGTGCCCGGCACCGAGAGCAACGGTACGTACTATCCTAATATACAACTAGCGGACGCCCGTGACTTCGTCCGCCCTTAGACCTCTTTACTGTACTCAGCGCCGGCCCGAAGTAAATTTTAAAATGGAGCGAGCTCCAATTATTCCCACAACAATTGTGAGTGCAAAGTAAGTATGGAACGTGAAGATCTCGACAATACTCTGGAGTGACCAACGTTTTTTACCATTTAGGCGCCCTCTAAGATTTGGCGCCTGGAGCGACTGCTCCGTTCGCCGTATGGGCGGGCCGGCCCTGACTGTACTTATTGCTGTAAAAATGGAGTAACTTCTCCCGTTTTCCCAACATTTCCTTTCACTGCTCTGCTCCTATTGATCGTAGCGTGATGAAAAGTATACTATAACCTGCCCAGGAGTATGAAGAATAATTGCACCATTTTTCGTTAAAATCCGTCTAGTAGTTTTTGTTTCTATAATGAACATACAGACAAAACATTTTACTGATTGCATTTTTGGCATCAGTGTCGATCACTAATCACCCCCTGATAGTTATTTTTGAAATATATTTTACTAGCTGACGCCGCCCGGTTTTACCCGCTTGATTACCGTTCCCGTAGGAATATGGGGATAATATATAGCCTTCCTCGATAAATGGGCTATCTAACACAGAAAGAATTTTTCAAATCGGACGTGACCTGCAAATGCATTAACTCAAGCCTTTTTAATGTGAGAAGAACTGAAAGAACCGTGTGATTTTCAGACAGTTCATTCTCGTGGTTCTTTTAGAAACGGCTTTAATTAAAACGTCACTGTCTTGGCACCGCCTTCAAATTGATCAGAAGGCAGCACATACAATGTTATTTTTTACTTTTTATTTTAGTGGAAACATTTATGTGATTTTGAAGTCGGTGGTTTTCTTTTTTATTATTTTTTTTTAAAACATTAATATGCCACCTGGAGCAATATCCCTTAATTAATAACGAGTATTGTTTGCTATTATATAAAACTAAACTTTTAAATGCAATAACTAACTACTTTTCAGTGGAAGAGTTAGTGTGCCTGGCCGTTTGGAAGGAGGGATCGACTAGATATCTGGTGGGGCAGATCTCACAGGTGCAGAGGAGAAACTCCATCGCTTCTGATGAAGATACATACAGGTAAAACTTATTTATTTATTATAATTATTCTAAGAAAAAATTTCGTTTCAGTTCTTAGTACAGTTTTGTAAGAAGAACATAGTAAAATCGAGAAAGGTATAGTTCTGGCACATAGAGAGGAAAGGGAGACTAACAAAATTGATTCATAGGACGAAGGTCTTATGAATCCCTTTATTGAATAAGGAAATGTTAAAGGGAAAGACTAAGGTAAAGTCTCAAGTAAGGTCAGGAACACCCTAAACCGACGAACTTGTCAGAAAGGTTTAATGATAATTATGAGATGAGTATGAAATAAGCAAGTTTGGGAATGTAGGCGTGATATGATACGTATGTAATTTACATTGTAAAACATTCTGACAGATTTTAATCAGTATTTCTATTTGATTGCAGATGCTTCATATACAAAGGGCAGCACAGCGACAAGAGCACGTCGTACTTCATAGCGCAGTCGGGCGACGCCACGTGCAACGGCCTGTCCTCGCCCACGGACGGCAGTCGCACCATGAAACTTACCACCAGTATGTTGCCTACCAACTGTACCTATAACTGTATCTGTAAGCAAACCTCTGAACTGTAATAAATGGCATCCATTTGTTGGAGACATCCAGTCAACCCACACAAAACGTTTTGCATCAACGTTTCTAATAAGAATTGCTAAGATGTGGAATGCTCTGCCCGCGTCTGTTGCTGAGTGATTAGGCATCTTCTAGGCAAGTGCTCTTCATCTTAGACCTCATCATTGGTTTCCATCAGGCATGATTGTAGTCAAGCGTAGACCTATGGAATGAATACACCTGCCGCCCGCTCCTCTGTCACTCCCCTCTGTCGTCATTCCCCGCTCCTCGTGTCGAGGACTCGGTTTTGTGGTTCATTTTCAAATTCTGTAATATCTCGCTGCTTCAGGCAGTGCATGTTGCCAGTGATGGCCGACGGATCCGGAGGATATCTACTGAAGAGTCAAAGTCACCGTCATAGCTCAACAAGGACACCCTAGATTTCTTTCCCCCCGTCGCCTGCATATCATGGGGGCGACGGGGGAAAGACTGCGCGGGTGTGAAATCGTGCGTGTGGAGAAGTGGGGTGCATCAATCGTGGTTTTTCATTCATCGCTACACGCCCCCCGGCCCGCGCGGAAGTGTTACGAACTAAGTTGCCAAGCTATACAACGAAATTTTTATATTTTAGATGTTACATTGTCATGCAAGTTCCTTGAACAACATTTTTACTGTTGAATTGTACGTTACAATGACATGCAAGTTCCTTGAACAACATTTTTACTGTTGAATTGTACCAAACAGGTGACGATGAGCACAACCGCTGCCACTTCCCGAGCTGGATCGTGGATCACCACAAGTGGTTCAGTCTGGACCACACGCACCAGTACCACTTCACCACCAAGAATGCGACGCTCAAGGTGAGTGCGGCGCGCACGAACTTATGAAAAGTGTACAATTTTGTTGCTTTGCATTGTAAAAGGGGGGTGTTGCAACACTTAATCAAAAATACGAGAATCTTAACAATTAATGTCTAAAATTAAAACCAATGGTTTCATTGGTACCTGGAAAATTTTAAAATTCTTGCCGAATTAATTTTTCCGGGAAATAAGCCCAGGTATGTGTTAATTCATCTCCATTCCACATTTTAGCCAATTATGTACAGTAATTGTGGCTTGAAGAACTAAGGAAGTATTCATTCATCATTCACTTACTTGAAAACATGAATAGAATTTTTTTTTAATTTCCCACCATAATAAAAATAAATAAATAAAAATAAAATTTGTTTATTTCAGGCCATTGACCCATACAGTGTTAGTAGTTAGTAAGATAATATTTTTCCCGGTTAAAAAAAAAAACCTGTGTCCACGGTACAAATATCTCCATTACAAATTTCAGTCAAATATGTACTTGACATTAGTTGTGGGTTGAAAAACTAATAAAGATTACACAAACTTTTGCCTTTATATTAGTGTGACACTTTCTTTAAATTTGTTGTTTTCGGAATTGTTGATTTTTTGCATTAATTTGTTGTATTGTTGATTTTTCAGATAATGAACACGGACGGTACATTTGAGGAGAAGCGCTTGGTGTGTCACTCGATCTTGGGCCACAAAGACAAGAAGTTCATCAAGTTGGTTGCTCATGTCACTCGGGGATGGTGAGTTTCGCTGTCACTATATAACTTACTGACTTCTGGACTTGGTTTAGTGTCCAGATAATCCAAAATGTCTGTGAGAAAAGATTATCTTATTTTCATATTTTTGTCTTTAACTATTAATCTCTTATTTTCTTTATCTTTGAATTGATGGTGATTGAAAGAATTTTGTAATATCATGTGTGTCAAACAGTGAAGGAAAACATCGTGAGTAAACCTGCATACCAGAGAATTTTCTTAATTCTCTGCGTGTGTGTAGTCTGCCAATCCGCATTGGTCCAGCGTAGAGGACTATTGGCCTAACCCCTCTCATTCTGAGAGGAGACTCGAGCTTAGCAGTGAGTCGATTAATGAATGGTTGATAACGAATTCGACATAAGTAACACAAAGTTGATACAGTTCGATTTTGTACTTTTAAATGAGCATGGTGTCTGGCTAAATGTAAATCTGTGAACAACATTAAACATTGCAGTGAATCGGGCCACGTGTGCCTGAAGTTCTACCGGCGCGAGGGGAACGTGTTGGAGCTGCAGCAGGGCTCCGGCCTGTGGGAGTCGCCGCAGGACGCCTGCGCCGAGCCCGACAACCCGCCCTTCGTCACGTTGATCAGTGAGTGTCCCTGCACTATAGCATCATCATCTTCTACATTTTTTTTTGGAGTTTACTCCCTGAGAGTCGATTTTTCATCTATAGCCCCCAGTATGAATAAAATATGGGCAGTATAATCAATGAACGAGTGACAGCGTTAGGTTTTGTGCGCAATTTTATTATCTAGCGCCTATTCTGCGCACCTTTCACCGTGCGCTGCTATTGGCGAGCGCGAACGCCGCGACCTGCTGCTCCTCGGTTTCACCTTTCACTTTTCAGGCGTTAGTATTAAAAAGATAAAGTAGATCTGAAAGAGTAAACTCTATTCGTGTGTCGGAGCTGACACACACATTTTTTTATTCTTTACAAGTTAGCCTTTGAGTACAATCTCACCTGATGGTAAGTGATGATGCAATCTAAGATCGAAGCGGGCTAACTTGTTAGGAGTAGGATGAAAATCCACACTCCTTTCGGTTTCTATGCGACATCGTACCGGAACGCTAAATCGCTTAGCGGTGCGTATTTGTCGGAGGGTGGTAGCTAGCCACGGCCGAAGCCTCCCACCAGCCAGACTTGAACCAATTAAGAAAACCTAAATCGGCCCAGCCTGGGATCAAACCCAGGACCCCTCCGTCTTGTAAATCCACCGCGCATACCACTGCGCCACGGAGGCCGTCAAATACATCATATTCATCATTAGGATCATTATTATCAAGGCGAACTAGTACCAAAGTTAGGAGTAGGTGCTGACTCCGTCACACAACTGCCGACGCAGACTACCTCATACGGTTAAATATGCAGATACTACATACGTTCCACTAGTAAACTGCGAAAACTGGTCTATCTGCTTTGAGTCACAATCATCATCATCATCATTATATCAGCCGATAGACGTCCATTGTCCTGCATGGGCTTTTTGTGGCTGTCTGATGTCGTCAATTCACCTGGTGGGGGGGTCGACTAAAGTGTTGGTCGACCCCCCCACCTAGGTGCTTTCTAGTGCGGTGTCGTCATTCCAACACTTTGGGACCCCAACGTCCATCGGCTCCTCGAACTATGTGCCCCGCCCATTGCCACTTCAGTTTCGCGACTCGTTGACGGTGACTTCACCTTTTAGTCACAGGAGTCACAGTACAGATATTAATTACTATACAACATTAAAAGCGGGGATTACTAAGAAGGCAGTCAGTCCTGTACATAGAGATGTTACATGTTTATAATAGATTTCTTCCCCCCACCCAATTTCCTTTTTTGGTAAAAACTGTAATGTTTATTTGCAGCGACATCGCTGACGCCGATGCCGTGTCCGATACAGGGCCGGTACAGCGTGCAGAGCTCGCTAGCTGACCGCCGCCTGCGCAGGCAGCAGCTGTCTTCTGGTGAGTGGACGTTGTAGGGACGTCCTTTCATTCCCGATCATACCTGAGAATTCTCCATGTTTTTATGATGAAGCATCGGAGTAAGCTACGAGTAGGCGCAGACTCCGTCACACAGCTGACGGCACGGACTACCTCATACGGTTATACGATTCATATATTACTAATAGGTCTAGGTCCATCACACCTCGAGCAGGCCCCAGGAATTGGTTTCCCTTTAGAATGCTTCAACACTCGCCTTACCTGCCCTACATCTTCTCCAATCCCACACTAAACAATTTATGATAAATAATAATTAGAACGCAAAACGTTATTGCATAAAGCGACTAACACGACTGGCAGCGTGACGACGTCTACGCTGCCTTACAAACAACTGAGCACAAACGCTAACGCATGTAAAACTAAAAAAATGTATGGGATTGACAGAGAGACGACGCAACGCGCCGTGTGCACAGGCTTTTATAGGAGAAGGGGAACCCACCATGTTGCTTCAATGTGGGTTGTTGATGATTATAATGTATGATTTCCAGTGGACTCGGAGTCGGAGTCAGCGGCGGAGTGCGTGGCCGGCGACTACGACAGCGCCAGCATCGGCTGCGGGCAGGGACAGGACACCATCGAGTTCAAGTCCTCCTGCACCAACACAGGTACAGCAAATATATCAAAGATACATACATGCACACTCAGATCTAAAACATAAGACTGAGTTGAGACTGAGTCGTATTATAAACAGAGTCTCACGGTTTCCATTCCCGTTAGATTACGGGAAGAAAATATAGTCTATGATATTCCCTGATAATGTAGCTTTCTATTGTTAAAATAATATTTCAAATCGATCCAGTAGTTATCGAGTTTATATGTAGCAAATACAAAAATACAAATCTTTCCTGTTTATAATATTACAGCGAGTAGATAAACAGTAGGTGTTTCGAAGCGTGCTTGTAGATACATTCTGGGCTCATACGTGGGCTTCCGTTCCGACAATCAGTTCCTGACTGCTGGACGTAATGCCAAACGTCCAATGTGTACTTTTAGCAGACTCAAAAGTGATTACAAAAATAAGAAAACTAATGTCGAACAAAGCTTATGATTCACAACATTTGTCAGGACAACTTAATTAACAAATTAAACTGTAACCAAAATAAGCCCTAGAACGGCAGAGAATGACCTTGAGTGAAGTCACGCACTTGTGAAAGTTGTGTGTAGGATTAAAGGATCCTTTAATTGTTGTTCGTTTTCCACTCAAGTCACTCTTCCCGCCTATCCCAATTATCCCATAAAGAATTACACAACAAGAGATGTGGACGGCTCGAACGTCACGACTGAAGCCGTCCGTACCGTAAATTACTTTTAGTGTAAATATTAATACAGTTCTCATTACATGTAATCACTTCGACAATGAGCTCGTGCTGATAGAGTCGTCTCCCGCAGTGTACACGTGCTACGGCAGCTGGCGCGAGGGCGCGCGCGGGTTCGTGATCGCGGCGCCGCTCGCCCGCCCGCCCGCGCGCCCGCGCACCTTCTGCTTCAGCTACACGCACCACAACGAGTCCGCGGGCGGCGCCGTGCGGCTGAGCGCCGTGCCGCGCGCGTGCGACCGCGACGCGCTGCCGGGCCGACACGGCGACAAGGCCTATAACCTCACCAGCAACGGTAACTGTCACCCGACACACTGAGCGGTGTCGCACAGTCGTCACAAGCAATTGTAACTGTCACCGACACACTGAGTGGTGTCGCACAGTCCTCACCAGCAACGGTAACTGTCACCGACACACTGAGTGGTGTCGCACAGTCCTCACCAGCAACGGCAACTGTCACCCGACACACTGAGTGGTGTCGCACAGTCCTCACCAGCAACGGTAACTGTCACCGTCCACTGAGTGGTGTCGCACAGTCCTCACTAGCAACGGCAACTGTCACCCGACACACTGAGTGGTGTCGCACAGTCCTCACCAGCAACGGTAACTGTCACCGTCCACTGAGTGGTGTCGCACAGTCCTCATCAGCAACGGTGACTGTCACCCGACACACTGAGTGGTGTCGCACAGTCTTTTCTTTCAGTTTACAGAATGCGTAAACTTAGTCTCACAAAGTTTGACGGACCTAACACATACTTTCACATTTTTTCTAATATACACAAGAGATTTGCCTTTTTGGTGGAAATTAATTAAAACATTTAATTTTGCAGGCACGTGCGAGCAGAGCAGCAAGTACAGCGTCGCGACGCGGCTCACGCCCGCCATCACGCTCATCGCGCTGCTGGTGGGCACCGCCTCCAGATGATATGACCACTAGCCGCTAGAAGTGTCTCGGACGCTGACCACACAGACACAACACTAGGTTTATTTTCATTATTGTGACGCGCCCAACTTGTAGTCCTCTCTGAGATAAACTAATTTATTTATGTTTTTAATTTTAATTCTACGTTAGACTGTCCTGTTGATTCAATAGCTCAGTTTCTGTGGACCATTAAAGCCCATGTTTGACTCTTGATTCTAACAGAATGTTAAGTCAACACCTTTATAACTTTATTTATTGATTTATTAATTTATTTCTTGAGAATACACATTACACAGTATAATTATGTATTCGACCACTCCTGGCGTGCAACAGTTACAAAGACACGAATAATTAAAATAAAAAAGACAATAGTTAAATCAAACATAATTTTGCGAAGACTGGCATAAGAACTTTGGCTTACGGCAACAAGTGTACAAAAAGACGGTAGAAACGAGTAGTGATCAGTGGCGTTACTAAAGGGTGGCAAAGCGAGACCCCAGCTAAAGAGACTCGTAAGTCTAAATAAACAAATACAAATCTTTATTGTTACAAGATTTTAGCAATAGATTCGTTTAGATCTTTTGGGCATGATGGATATCCGAGGACCACAAAATTCGAAGAATGTTAATCATTTCATTTCATCTGGTTCTAAATATTGAGATTGAGGTTGGTCCTCATTCGAGAAATTCAACACAGGCCTCAAAATTATAGTTACCCCACTGGTTACAGTAACTCCAGTAAAAATAGTCCATCTGTTCTGGGAATTCCGATTTACTTAGGATGTAGTGATGGCACATAATGTAAGATGTATATGACAAAACCTGTGAATTCTAATTATTATTTTTAGTGATTTTGATTTGTATCATAAACTGAAAGTTTTCAAAAGAAATAACATTTTCGTCATGTATTTTTTTCGGTAACGTGTAGGCCCCAAATTTCATCTAGATGAGTAACAGAATGATCTTCAATTCATTCAAAGAACAGTTTTTTATTCCTTTTCTTGAGAGATACGGACAGAGAGCAATTCTGTCGTGTCCTTGAGAAAACAAGGTGTTCTCTGTTTAGAGAACAACATCACCTTGTTCTCGTGGAGAGAAAAAATGTAGTTTGTATTTTTTTTGAAGGTTGTAGTTTTTTTGAGGGAGGTTAAACCGCTTCGTAACGTAACGTGTTACGGCACCACTATGTCTGATTTCGTTACACTCACGCATATGCCAGCAAGTTTATTGCGTTACTGACAGGTCGTGATCAAATGGACGATGTAACTTCTGACTTGTGTACAAGGTTGTTGAACTGCGCTGTTTCAAGGTTATGCTAACAGTTTGTCTTTGCAGTGATGAGGCAAAAAACGATGCAATTGTAATTGTGTGTTCCATTCGATCACAACCTGTCAAAAACGCAATCCCTAAACAGTCGGATATTAAGTTATCTCTTCTGTCGAGCGTTCCAAGACACACACGTTTTTTTTTAATGGTGAGATAAGACAGTAGGTACTATTAAATTCTTTTCACTGTACACAAGTTAGTTTGTAACTTCCATGTTTTATAGATATAGAACTACAAGTTTGGCGCTACCGTATATCAGTGTTCATTAATAAGTATTTTAATTCTTTTGACGATACTTTACATTTTTGATTTTCATGTTTTCGTCAGACCCGCAAATATATTCTTGACTTGTTAGGTAGTATGACGTTTATTAAATTATCAATTGTTAACGTAATCCCAAAAAAAAATACGTTAAGATATATAAAAAAAAATTGTCTTCTACCGGTCTCGACATTATCAGAGACCTATGTTATACGCGATATCGTGTTCTAGGAATGGATTTGGGCGATCGAAATTGATCGGAATGGATAGAAATTCTAAAATAGCGTAAACAATACGTTGGCTTTGATTGTGATAATAAGGGAGATAATTTTAAACCGCTAGGGGCTTGTAATATACCATGAATACTCGGTTATATTTGAATGATACTTTGAAGTACTTCACTCAACTGCTAGGAGCGTTGTTGTCATGCAAATATTTCACGGGAACTTTGAATATACACCGCGCGCATAGTTGGTTACTCAAAGACGCTTGGACCGATTTCAAAAATTCTTTTTTTGTTTGAAACGGTATAGTCCCCATTTGGTCCCATTGCCATCATGTCAAGGCTTAGCACCGCCTTCATACTGATCAGCAGGTAGAACGTATTATGATGTTATTTATCGCTTTTTTTGTTTAGTGGGTACGTTTTTAGGTTTTGAAGTCGGTTGTATTTTTTTTATTAAATTTTTTTCTTTCTTACTTTCTTATTTCTTGATAAATTATATCCACAATCTGTCTCAAAGACACACGGATTTATTATATAATGATTTTTCATTTATTTTGATGAACTTCCGCAAAGTAACGCCTGCTTCTATCCAACACGGATTTATGTTTTACTAGATTCCGTCGTCTATCCAAGTCGCTAAGTACCAATGTTATTTTATTTCATAAAAAATAGTATACGTATTAAAGTGTTTAAATTGAGGGTATATTCTAGTTACTAAATAGTTTGTCTACTATTTTAAATTTTAATGAAATCAAAGTTTTGTTTACAATAGCCATTAACCCTAATGACGCTATGCAATTGAAATTATTTTGTAATTGGATGTCCCAAAATATCTAACTCTCGTGACGTTATCATACGAATAGGTTGCAGTAATTGGTTTGGTTTCATACAAGTGACTTTTAGCTAAATATAAGTCCGTGGTTGCGCTAAAGTAATAGACGCCTAGAAGTTGGTGGACACAGGGTGTCCGCAATTCATCTTTAACCATCATTAACAGTCGAATTCATAGACATACGGGCACCCCTAGGGGGCAATTCGCTGAGTGTCGAATTCTCAAACGCATAGAGTTTAAAGTCGACACTCAGCGGGTGAAAAATCCCCTGGGGGCACCCCCACAACGTCTACGAATTCCACTGTGAGAGTCACTGCTTGACATATGCCTCATGTATAAAGTGGAGCCGCCAGCATCCAGCGGCTCCCTGCAACCAATCAACACTGAGGTTTCCGGTGCGAGTCCCCATTTAACCTTAGGACCCCATAGGCTCTTCAAACCATGTGCCCCGCCCATTGGCACTTCAGCTAGCATACAATGACTGCAGACCAATTATTTGCGCTCGGTGTATAATCATTGCAGTACTAACTTCTTGCGTTGTGTTTTGGCAGCTTTTTATGTTTTATTATGTTTTATTTAGATAATAATATTGATTGCGTATTGTTAATACGTACCTATTTATTGATTACTTGTCTATATTACAATATTGTTGTGACTGTTTTGGAAAAATTTAATTGTACCAGTAGACAGTATCCAGTGATTTCAGAACAATCGAGGCTGATTGAATTGAGCACAAAATATGTTTTTGTGTTCCCAAATCGCATATTTTATTTGGTTCTAAAAATCTTCAAAACAGTTACAACTCCTTTCTATAGGGCTTTTAAGTGACTTAAAATTATTTATCTATGCACATAAAATTACTATTCGACGATTTACAACCGATTTTAGAAGTCATAATCGGTCGTTGACAAATCGGTCATGCATGATATGTTAAATGTGTTTACGTGTGTAGATAAATCGGCCCGTTTCCTACATTATTATTATTATTGTAATAATTTTAGGTTAGGTCGGGAACTAAACAGAGTTGAACAGAAACGAAGTTACGTGATCAAATTGTAAATATAAGATGGTATTAGAGAATAAATTAAATATGCATTTATGGAACTTGTTGCAACTTTCAGATTGACGATCGCATTATTTTACAAATAAATATGTGAATAAGTGTTTTATTGTAACAGTTTCCCCGATTATTTTGTTTAAAAGTTATCAATAATAAACGACAAGAGAAGATAATAAAAAAATAGTTTGAAAACAGAGGAAAATAAATATGTAGTCTATTTATAAGCAGTACTTATGGATAGATATCCAAAAACATTAAAACTATTTTATTATAAGGTTATAATAAAATAATTTTAAATGTTTTTTTTTTCACATTTTAAGCAAGTATGAAGTATAAATTACCATTTCAAAAATGTAGAATCACATAACGAAGTTATATTTGATGTAGGAGTTAGAATTAGTAAAATATAATCCACAATATACTTTTGTATGAAGGTTCCTATGAATTCCCGTATATTCATAGGTTCTTTAAACATCTTTCTGTTGAAATATATACCATTCACATTGGGCCCCAATTAATTTTGATACAGGGACCCTCCAAGACACGTTATTAAGTTTTAACTGTGACTCAGTTATATATAAAATAAAGTATGTATAATCGCCAATCTGACTGTTGTCTGTGTATTTTTTGAACTTAATATCCCGCGTCTTTGAAAAAGATCGACGCCTCGTCCCCCATTTTGTACTTTTCGGGACTTTGTACATGTATATTATTTATAGGAAAAAACGCTTTTCAGGTATACATAATACTTATATATGGTATATTATGAAAGATTAAAAATAAGTCTAAAAATAAATAGATAGACATAAATGTAGAGAAATTGTGCTCAGCAGTGTTTTTAATGTCCATTTAGTTATCAGTTGCGTGTTTTTTTTTGTGTACTGAAAAGTAAAAAAATATTTTTTATAGTTTGTGCATTTTCGTTTGCGAGAGCCTGTATGAGAATGTTCTGTACTTTTTGTATTTATATTTAGTTTATATCAGCGACTTGTACCTTCCTTATATTTTTATTTTATGATATTTATTTTATTGTAATGAAATTACTGAATTTTACGCAGAAATAAGACGTCAAAATTCTGTATCTTTATTTTATTGTTGACAAGATTTGCCTTCTTGCCACTTTTTAAAGGTAAATCTTTCATTATACTTTATTCATGAATCATGGGGTAAAATAATGTAACTCAATTTATAATATGTTTAATGGAAATTGGGAATCTTCGTTTGAAAGACATTTAAATTGATTTTTAGACGCATTTGAGATTACGATCCTGTGACGTCATTTTCCTGTTATTTACTCGTATTAAGTACGATACGTTGTCGGCCATTTTTGTTCAGTTAGCTTGTTTGTAACGCTTCAGGCAAACACTGCTATACATAAATCTGACCAATAGTAGTTAAAAATGTAATTGCTCATAAAAATAGTGTGGAATTTTATTTGTGATATAAAAAATTACTTAAGAATGATTAAAAAATTAAATAATTAGTTATGTACATATTCACTAGACTCGAGTTCCTGACTTCGTGTTTCTTTTCCGACATTCTTTTGTGATAATCATTTTCGAGTTACTGGAAATACATAGTTGTAAGTGAATTGACAAATGCTTGCCTACATACACAAAACTATTATTTTAAATGGAAAAAAATATAAAAGTAGCCGAAAAATGATATTGTAAATAAAAACTTAGTTCATAATTTATATACAATCGATATTTTATAAGTGTAACGCATTTTTTAAATACAGGACGAGAAGTATTAATTTTTAAAAATAACCGAAGATAATAAATAGCGTTAGATATATTGAATTGAAATTAAAAAAAAAATATAAAGGATTATCTGGCAGCCATTTTTTAAATAAAAGTGTTATAAAATGCACAATATATTAAAGTAATTTTCACGATTTAGCATATAAGGCAGCTTTTGTTGGTTTACGTTTTATTTATTATTAAAGTAAGCGAAAATTTTTCACATTGTGAATATATTGCACAGAAGATTAATGTAAAAAAAATATTACGTAATACTCTATGGGAATTGTATTTTATCCGCTTGTAAATATATTATTTTTGGGCCACAGACCTATTTTTTTTTCTAATTCTTTTGTCAGCCTCAGAAAACGTTTTGTATAGCTGGTAAAGCCTCAATATATTTTTTTGGAAATAATTTCGGCTCTCGGTTCGTGTAAACGATTGATCATGCCATGGGATACGATTGTAACTACTAACGTGTAAGCCTATTATTATATTTTGATTACTGAAATATATTTAAAAATCAATTTCATTGTTTTATTTATTTATTAACTCCCAACTCCTAAAATCCAAGTTTATATAGAAATTGTTTTCTTAATAAAACTATAATAAAAAAATTATTGAAGTATAATTTTAAAAACAAAGCTTTGATAACAGGACAAATACTTTAATTGTATATATACCGTGGGAATACGGGGATAAATGAATATTGCCTATGTTACTCCCTGATTATCTTTCCATTGATGAAAGAATATTTCAAATCGGTCCAATAGTCTAAGCATTGAATAGGCTAAAACTATTTGAAAAATTCGTTCAAACAAACATTAGCTCATGGTAGAAGGTATTTAACTATTTAGATGAAAAATTAAACGTACCTAATGCGATTTCATATGTAAGCTATTCTATAAAACAATATACATATGTAAGCTATTCTGTAAAACAATATAGAAATCGTTTATTTTTTCAGAAGGTTTGGTGGTTTTGATATGGGGAATTAGGATACACGCAATGAAACCAAATATAGGTTTTTCAATTTATTATTTTTTCAATATTAACCAATGATCTCTTAAGCAGTTACAGTATAGATAGCGGAGCATATTTCTTAGATAAAATGTACAACCTTACAGTTCACGAGCAACGATGTTACATACATACGGACATACATAAATAGGTATAATGATAGAAAATTGCCCGCGCACCGACAAGTAGCGATATAAGTAATAATATATTACAAATTAATTAATTTCACGATCACGTCAAAATATAATGTATTTTTAATGAAAGATGGCCGGTGCTTTTTGATTTTTGAAGATGTTACAAAAAAAATACTGAAACAAAAAGATATCTATCAAGAACGAGGCTTTATTTGATGATGAATATTTATATAAAATATTGACTACCCCTGACTCCCTCCAGGTCCTAGGGATAGTCAACATTTTAACTAATATTTCATCTCCCAATTATCATCTAATGTGAGATACGACGGTTAATTAATGCAAAATTGCATTAATAACATTGTTTTTATAGAAATAGTTTGTAAGATCATGAAACATATTTCATTATAACTTGGAAAATTGGACGGTTCCTGTGGAATAAATGGTAAAACAGAAAATTATAATCGAATAAAATTGCATTTATAAAAGAGTAATTAGTTAACAATGTAAGTGACAGAAAATACTCACACATTTACATGTAATTCATATGTAACAAACATTAATAATGAAATACTGATGGTAATTTTTTCATGTGACATAAATGAATATAATACGAAGTCACTTCATATAAGGCAATATTGTTTAGGGATATGATTGTACACTTATCTATTATCTGATTTAAATGAAATATATTTTTTAATTTTGATTGTTTTAAAAAACTAATAAAAAAAATCAAAGTATTTCAAGACAGAAAGCTATCTTTGACAAAATTAAAATAAAATGTTGACTATCCCTGGTGCCCAGATGTGAGCTAACATTTTCTACCACCCACCTGATAAACAAAAAGAAACACAAAATTAAGTTGAGACACATAAAAAAAAAACACCGGCCATAGACAAGAGGGAAAACACATTTACCTTAACAATTACCGAGTACAAAATTACAGTTCTCTTTACGATTTTTAAAATATATGATTAGTTCCTTTATAACTCTTGAAGGCATTCTTTACAAATTATAACATAGCGTTAATTAAGTACGGGCTCAAAGACTTGGTATGTTATGTTGAACGCCATAGACATTATAGAGTATTGACGTTTTTCATAACTTAATATCTTAATTTAATATAAACAAGTGTTTTATTTTGAATATTTTATAAATAAAGAAATACGCGGATTTTGAAAAATTTGGCAGTTTTCTAAAACAATCTGTTGTTTCAAATAATTTTTTTTTACATTTTTTAGTTTACAAAGTTTAGTTTACAAAAAAGAAAGAGTTGATTCAAACTGTACTATTTGCAAAAAAATCCTTTATTATATGTAGATATATTAATTTTTCATAAAAATATTATTTAAATAGATCCAAATATTTATTGATTACACTGTCAAGCTCTATTATGTCTATGGCAAACCATGTTTAATATAATTAATAGTACATTAATATTTTATTAATAAACCCCAATAATATTACCGTTTCAATATTTAATGTTAACAATAAAACTGATAACTCAAAAATAAACCAAAACGAAAACATTCAGTCATTCAACCATTCACTTTTACATTTATTAACATTTTTTTAATAATTACGTAACATTTTCTCTCAAGCATATGATTTATATGATTTTTATATAATATATTTAAGTTACAGCAATATGAAATCATCTGTGATATGTGATGAATCAGGTCTACAATTTTTTGATGGTGGTGATTGAATGGTTTTGCAATTTGATAATAGACAATATAGAAAATAACTTTGTTTTTTACCGCATTAGTGTCATTCATGGTTAAAATCAAATACCCAGATGATAAAGCACATCAAAAAAGATGAAATAAAACGTGTTTTTCTTTTTAATAATATGACTTAGCTGAGACTGTTTCATACAATTTTATTTTTTGTGCACTAATGCAGTAAAAATGTCCTATAACCAATTATAAATATAAAGTAATGTAAAAAATGCTACCATTATATATATAACTAACCGACCAAATATACAAAAATGATCTATCTAATGAACATGTCCTTTAATAATCAAGTATTGGGCTATGCCTGCGATAAAACTGCAAAATTAAACGTAACATTAGCTTTGGCGTCGTGAGTACACGATAGGTACCTTTTCCCTAGAAGCTTGTGTTTATTAGTTGTAATATAATAAGCCTTATAAGGTGATTGTCTGAACTAAAAATACTTATATGAAAAATACATTATAAAGTTGCAATATCGCAGACATAGTACAAAAACTCACCCACGCATTAAAAAAATAAACGACACTATAATATCATAATTAACGCGAATCTTAAACAACCATAAATCTAAACGTAATAATGTGCGTTCAATCATTCACACTAGACTAGTACATACAATTCTCTATGTATATTTACATGGAACTCTTGCGTACAGCAGTAATATAACAGGCGAAGCCGGGACTCTTTAATTAGTATATTTATTACTAGTAAGTATTTATGTTTTATAAAAATACATGAAACGAAAAAAAAAAACTGAAAAATGATATTTTTGACTTACACGGTTTTACTTTTGGTTGCATACGTTATATAAGTTTGCAAGTTACATTACTTTGCCGTGTCAACGCTAATAACAACATTTACAGCCTCTTCACACGAAAGCGTGGACAACACTAACGCTACATAAAAGATAATCACTGACGGCGTTATTAATAAACATGGAATAAGATTTCAACCTCAACTTTCTTCAAAGAAATGTGGACTTAATTACGACTGTTTAAAATTCACTTTACTTTGAAATTGAGGATTAAATTTTCCATGTTTCTAAATAAGGCCGTAAGCTAGGCGCGTAGCTAGCAGTGTCTAGGCTTGCGTTACTCTGAAGGGGCTCATAATTCGATCAATTATATTATCATATATCTTTAAGGCGAATTCTCACAGTAGATACGAAATTTCAAAAAGGTAATAAACAAACAAATAATTTATAATTAGCATTTAATCAATGTACATATAGTCATAGTAGAACCTACGAGTATGATAAGTAGATTGAATAAGAAACGAAATAATTGTTAATGTTACATATAAAATAACTAAACCAAACGTCATGGTTTAGATATAAAATAAACTATGTGACATGGTAAAAAAAAATATACATATTATGCCAAATAAGGTTATTATCTATTTATATATTTACGCAAAGTTATTTATATATATACGCAAAGTTATTATCTATTTATATATTTTGCTTAAATGTTATTATTCTGCTGCTAAAACGAAGCATCTATTATGTTATATGTATAATAATTGTACAATTATGTTAAAACAAAGTTAAAAGTGAAAATCTGTGAAAATTCACCTTATAATTTTCCGTTTTTTACACTTCAATATTTTATAACTTTTTCGTGTATTTTAGTGATTAGTCTAAGAATGTGTGACTGGTTTTATTTTTTCAAGTCCAAGTGTAGTTTTGCTGCATGGCTACTAGATTTGAGGGTTCATTCTGGATTCACACATTTTTTCTTATATTGTATGGAATTTTATATATTTTATGGAATTTCATATGGAAGAGTGTAAGCTATTCTGACGTCATACAGTTATGTCCTTTGCCAACGCTACACTGTGACCAATTTCTTATGCAGTGACTGACTAGTTTTGAATATAGTCTACAATCCGATTTAATGTACTTTTAACAAATTTAATTTGAGGATATTTATCAACATTAGGAATTACGTAGTTACCTAGCAATGACTTTGAGGGTATAAGGAATAAAATTAAGAATAAAACCGAGAATAATAAATGAATAAAAACATATTTCAATAATGATTACTTATAATTAATGAAACCAAATAATTAATGTAAATTTAATCTACATAGAAATTAATCAGACTAATTATTATTTATTTATTTATTTATTGCTAGTCTAATCTTTAAATTAGACAGGACTTCTTGAAATTTCTAAAATATCGTTTACTTTATATCGGATCATGAATTGGCCACAGGATTTCGAGTAAGTAATTCTGCTAGTGATTCTTGAGCGCCTTAGGGCAAAGATTTTCTACTATATCGATGCGCTAATAACATATTTATAGTTTAACATCTTTGCCTTAGGACTAATGAGAGTATAGGGATAAGTATTAGTGTATAAAGAAATCCATGCTAAGTATTACAATCCTCGTTGTTATGTGTGAACCCATTTACTATGTATTAAACGAGACAGGTAATCCACCTGAAATTCTTCATTCGCAAATATAATACAAGTATATATGTATATACAAAATACGTGAATATATATAATGTATTTTGCTACAATTTACAACAGCCAAGTATAGTCTGATTGACTAAGTGTTTCTATTTTACTGATAAATTTCATGTATAATTGATTTCGCTTAAAATATTACGGGATTTTTGGTTGCGATTCGTGATATAACTTTTCTAATCGAAATTAATAATTATACTTTTGAGAATCTCTATTGACAATATAATAAAAATTGTGAATCGTTGGTAGAGTTATTTTAAAAATACGTAAAGTGTAGGCCCATTTGATCTAGTTACTAATAGTATACGAACAATAAACCATTATTTTGAGCGCAACTAAAATCCTCGTAATATATTGGCGGTTTTTTTTTTCTTCAAAACGTAGATTAAAATTTTAGTTTTTATTAGTGTCTGTATAATTTGGACATCTCTATATAAGTGCAAACTATTTATACCTATAACCTATATTTAAGGCGAATGCTCGCAGTTGTTGATACATACAAATTTATTAATAATTATTCAAGGCATCAGCAAAAATATAATATATTTATTTATTTACATTTATTACAGTTTACTTTATGAAATTATTTACTTGAACACTGTCCAACTTTTAAGTAAATAGTTTTAGTTATACTAAGGTGTCATTATTCATAGTTTTGTATGTTTATTTATTAGTTTTCAAGAAATAATAATTTACTGATTGACAAATTGTCTCCACCTGATGTCAGGTAACGACAAAGTCTAAAAAGTAGCGTACGAACCTATTAGGGACATAATTTATTCAACTCTTGATTAGTTTTAAATTGGTGACGGTTCACTACTCTTTAACGGTGCGTTTATATCACTATGATACTAATTAACTAATAAAAAAAGGGTCAAAACTACCATCATTCCAGATTGTAACCAAATTAGAACATATAAACTTCTAATGGTCGAAGCAGTTTATTTGTTACTTTTTAATGACTACGCCCAAAGTTAAGTAAATATTAATTATATTATTAATAAAATTATAGGTCTTTCTGATATTTATAATAGTAATAATAGTGTAATTGCAGACTATGTGATATATAATACTCGTAATGTAATATAAACAGTATTTTTAGCATATGCAATTAATTTGTATGCAGCAACCTCTGCGAACATTCGCCTTAAGCTAACTTAACGGCAGTAAGGGGTAAATCTTATATATTCCATTGACAAATTTGCAAAAATACCGCATTTCGAGGCCCCTAACTAAAATAGCACAAATTGGCGGGGCGAGACTGTAAGATTATTGACAGTTGACACCCATTTCGTACTAAACTGTCAAGGCGCTTGTCAGCAATGTAAGAAAGAAAGAAGAAGAAATAAAATATCTTTATTACTACAATATTTTAGTAATATAGATAAGCCAATTATTTAAGAATAATATACCCTGCGATATGTTGTATAACCTAGTAATGAATGAGAATGTCCTATTGTAATGTCATTTGGCCAAGGTTGGATGGCTGTCTAAATAAACTAAAAAATATTAGCTGCGTTTTTAAATCTTAAAAACCCTAACCACTCGACTAGCTGCACGGTAAAGGAACCGGAATCAACTCGGAGTGGTCGATCGGTGGGTTCGATCCCTGCTCTATTAGTATACGTAAGACTTTCAAACATTATTAATCCTGTGTGTGTGTAGGATTTTTTTTATAGAAAATGTTTCCTTCTACATAAGCGCGCGCGCTCAAGGTGCTTAGAGTGCGCGCACGAAAAGTCGGAAAAAAATGGTCGGTGGCCAAAATCGGAACTAATTAAAAGTGCCGCCATCTTGTCGTCTATCTCTATCTATCTCTTGGCGGGTAAAAGAGATCACTAAAGCTGGCGTCATAATTGCGTCGCCAGTCGCGCGCAGATTTATCTTGCGCTCGATTGTCAAACTGCCATTGGCATTTGAATGACAACAAACTTTGGTAAGGGTTTTTTCTCAAACTACCCGCTTGTAATGGCAATTGTCAACAATGACAAAAATGAGGTTTGAAAGTAGTAGTCTAAAACGTCATGTCCATCATTGTGTTATAAATTTTGTACCTGGTTTAAGCGAAAACCTGCATTAGGAGTATTTACGACAATAAATCATCGCACAGGGGGTCGAATCCAGGACCTCTCAAATCTGAATCTGACTCCTTAACCGAGGAATTCAATAGTAGGTACTTAACCGAAGATTTCAATAGTACTGGAATGTAGAATTTTCTATGCGGGTATTTTTATTATATATAAGGCGACGGTTTTTTGGCAACTGTTGAAGCGTAAGAATAACCTAGTTATAAATTTTTAAATTACCCAAACCGGGAATCGAACCCAGGGCTCATAGTCAATCTGTCCAAGTGTATCACAGTCTCGCCCCGCAGTACACGGGTTACAGCAATAACATTTTTTTAAAGTAGATGGCCGGTTTCAACGTTGTTTCTCCAAACACATACAAGCTTACTAAATACAGCTATTTTATTATATTATCATTATTATTATATAAAAAACATTTTGCTATTCGCGCTGTTTTTGTGTTAAAGGTTCACGCCAACAATCTTCTATATCAAGCAACGCCAAATTTAATTTGCGATGAACCGCAAAACGCAAATACCGGGTTAAATATCAAACGTAAAATTATCTTTAAGTCTGTTGTTAATTCTGTTATAAGCGAAGGCATAAGTGCGTTTGTCACGAATATAAATTAAACCACTTTACATGACCAATCTATTGAATTCATAAACTACGTCATTTTTGTTTGGAAAACCCTTTTTTCCATCTTTTTACGTTAAATTGGTGGGAAACGCCTTGCGTTTTTTAACAAATTCGTTTAATTTAGAAACCACTCGCGTGGAGTAACTCGATTTTTTCAGTCACATTGTATTTTAACTAGTTTTAGTAATATGTGTCCTCGTAAAAGTTATACCTAATTGTCAACCACATCTCATCACACTTTCTTGACTTTTAACGGAGGATCCATCCATTCATTCTTCCAGAATTCTTCCAGATTCTTCCAGAATTTTAAGTAATACGCAGTTCTTGTTACAGGCTGTATTCAACTGTATTACGTCTAACATTCGGTATCATCTGGAATTTTCCATAGTAAAAATTTGTTTCTTCACACTCTAACTTCAACTTGTTTGTAAAATTGGATGGACACTCGAAATTTTTATGGGTGACGCACACTTAAACGCAGTAAACGCAATGTTTTAGTAAATCTGAGTACTTGAAATTTTAAAAAAGTTAAAATCATATACATAGTGGCAAAAGCCTCAATTGTGGAATGTTTATTGTGAATTACAAATAATAACATAATGAAACTTTGCTATTCAAAATATTTATACTCAACAATTACACAGATTCTTTTCAGAATTTGGTATTTGCGTTTTGCAGGTTTTAGCAAATTATGCTTGGTGTTCCTTCTGAATCAAAGACTTCCGCAAAATAACATTACTTTATATCCAAAATTACGAAATCGATGAAAAATTGGCCGATTTAAAAAGCTTTATAAATAATAAATTTTAAAAAGTAGGGAATGTGTTACTTAGTTCAATTAAAATATTATTCGAAAATCTACAATTGCATGTTAAATGTCTGCTTATTATGATAGATGCAAATGATTAAGTCCTATGTACTCTCAGACCAATTATTGTATAGGACCTGCCTCGCTTGACATTACTTTTCTGTCAAAGTATATGATCAACGATCTAATGCGATTATAAAAACAGTATAGTATCGATGTTAAATAGTCGTAATCCGTGTTCGTCGGTTAAAGAGCTCCGTAAAAATAACTTTCTGTGTAATTGAATGGTGTAAAAAACGTGCAAAAACTTCTAGTTTAGTATAAGATATATACCAAATCTAAGCTCGTTTTCCTCAGAAAATGACAGAGTATTTTGTTCGTGACTATGAGTGCGATACAGGTCCTTCTATAATTGGTCTGAGTATGTACTCCTTCATAGTTTTTTTTTTATTTCCAAAAATGGTATAAATAAAAAAATACGGAGAGATTAATATCCATACAGATTTTTAATATTGTTGAATTCTTAATATTGAAACAACTTTATAAATGCGCCAATTTTTAATCGGTTAAGCGTTCGTAAATATCCGAGATACCAATGCAAACTCAGTTGTACACTATTACTAAACAATTTTTTTTTAAAATGACAACACTGGAGGTCTGCATCCCTTTCACACTGCTCTGTGTAGAATGAGATAGCATGATCCTTTAAACTTGACATTTTATTTAAGTTTAGAAATTGTATACAACACGATTTATCATTATAGGTTTTTAGATTTATTTCAAAAATATAGTTTTAGTATGAAGTGCATATATTTTCTATTAGGATAGGACGAAACGTGGCAGTTGTTTTAGGAAAGAATTGAGGTAAACACGATTATCATATTATTTTTGTACAAAATAAAATATAGATAATTTGGTTTCTATTTAATTTTTTTTAAGAATTGACAATTTTCTCTACTACAGGGCTTTATGGAATATCTATTTAATATTTAATAGGAAAACCATTTTTTCTACAATTTCGTTTAACATGCTGGTTTTATTAATACGGATTAGCTACGGATTTAATTCTATTAGGGCCGGTTTACATGTTTCCTGTGACTAAACTGATGAAGTGATTATAAAATTATGCTAGTTGTTTTGAGTGGAGCAGTAGAGAGCCTGTGATTCCGCTCACACATGTGCACTACAGAAATCTCCTTATTAAATAATAAGGTAATGGTTGAAAAGGCCATGTTGTAAAAAAATTATGTTAAATTTATAGGCCATGTTGGATCCCAGCCCACTGCATTATTGTTCTACTCCTACACATTCTTTTCCGATTAATTCCAGGGAACAGGAATATTGGTCATATTTAAAAGATATGGCAAATATTCTTTTTAGAGAATTTTTACTTTTTTGCTATGTTTTTTTTAATATTCATTTATTTAAAAACAATCACAACTTATATAATAATTATTACTGTAACCTTTCATTTTTCCAGAGCTGGATTTTTTTTCATGCCTATACCCAGAGCTATATTAGATCACTGCAATCCCACTGGAACAGTGTAAACCAGCCATTACTCTAAAGCCCTGTATTCTTAGCATGAGTAACCTGAATATTATCTATTACTTGCAATAATAAAAAATAAACCGTAACTTGACGATTAATAGGAAAATCGTCATTATTATTCGAATTATTAAAACAACGTACCATACCTTCGTAAAATGCTGCATTCAGCAAACTACAAACTTTTCATCGGTCGATAATTCATACTTTAAAATATATATCCTAATACAAGTTGTTAAGAAAATAATAATATTCAATAACGCTATTCTGTAACTATAATAATTCAACAGTGACTTTTCGAATTCGTATCTACCTTTCTCTATCAAACACGATACTACAGATAGAGAGATATAGAGACGAATTCAAAACACACGCGTTTTAAAAACATCGTTACAGAATATTGCTACTGTACTTCTGAGAGTACGATAGCCAAATATACCTCGTCTTTAACCGACTTCAAAAAAAGGAGGAGATTTCTAAAATATATTTTTTTTATGCAGGCTAAAAAATTTGTCAGCCTATACTCCAACCATAAAATGGCAATAGTGGACTTAGAAAATATCGAAATATAACATTTAATACTTGAACAATAGGATAGTTGACTCATATTGTGCCTATTGAAGATCTAGAACCTTGAAACTGGCTACCTTCTAAAGTTACTTCAGTTCAAACTTTCACCAACCGTTACAAAATTAGGTATTTCTGGATCTTAATTCATTTAAATTATATTACAATTATCAAATTATCAACCGATTCAAAAGTCTACAATTTGCGGCCTACGCCAATGAAGCAACAGTAACAGTAAATGAATCAATCAAGTCATCAAGACATACAAAAACAGCGTAAGATATAACCAATACAGCACCTTTGGCAACCTTCAACACAAACAGCGGCGGGGCGCGCATCTCACGCGATGGACGTGGTGGGCGGGTCCCGCGCGTCCCGCACGTCCCGAAAGTCCCGCCGGTTGTCCCGCAGCGAGTTGTTTCTGCGCAGCTCGTCCTTTATCGAGCTGTCGCGGGACTCGAGCCCGCGCCGCGGCGACGACGTCGCGTCCCGACATTCCGACGACGACCGTTTTGTGTGCGTACCTTTTGAATAGTGATTTACATTAGACTGTATGTGAAATAGTTGCTTTGTAAGAGCTGAGAATAAAAAAAAATCTTTCTTGCATATGTACCATTGATCTCCTATTAAAAAGTGGATCGAACAAAAAACGTCCCCACTCAATGAGTGCCAAACACAACTTCTTGGCACTCAATTCAAGTAGTCGCATTTGCAAATTCAACCTTCAGCTCTTTCCTTAAAGTTGAATTTGCTTTGAATTTGGGATTATATTGAATGAATGAAGTAAAGGTATAATTTTCTTTACCAATAATTTTAAAACTGTCAATTTTTAAGTGAAATTGTGCCAGTTATTAAGTGAAATTTTCTACATGATTGTGCGTCCTTTTATTATAAGAGGTCAATGGTATGTACTATGTAAATTGCGCTTTGTTGTAGTGTTTATATTTTATCATGTTTAAATTAAGTACACAAATATTTATTAACTGGATATATATTTTTTTATATTCTGATCGACTTAGTTTCATCTAATATTAATTTTGTTATATTTTTTTTTAAATAATATTTGACGCGTGCGTGTTGACAGATGTAGACGTGTGTGGGTGTGTACTGATATGAAGAATTGTAGATTGTAGTTTAATTTAAAAAAAGCCTGAGTTGCAATGCGTACGTGTGATCTTGTGCATGTTTACGGAGGTCCACGTGCGTGTGTGTGTATGTGTGTGTTTGACTTATGAAGGCATGTATGTCATTGCGTGCGTGCTCGTACTGGTTTACATGCGTGTATAGTTGCCAAAAAGTTAGAGTGTATTAATGTGAAGAGTGTATTTGAGTTAAGAAGGCACGCATATCGTCGAGTACGTGCGTGCGTGTGCGTGTGCGGTGCTTGCGTGCGTGTTCGTGTAAGCGTTGCGTGCGTGCGTGTGCGTGTAAGCGGTGCGTGTGTGCGTGTTCGTGGGGCGCGTGCATGCGTGATTCGTGTGCGTGGTGGGTATGTGCGTGTGCGTGCGTGGTAAGTGGTGCGTGCGTGGTAAGTGTGCGTGCGTGGTAAGTGGTGCGTGCGTGCGTGCGCGTGTACTAACGTCTCCTGCAGCGTGTGTAGGTGAGTGTGAAGGGCTCACCCGGCAGGTCGCGGCCGCAGCTCATGATCTCGTGGTCGAGGGAGGCGGAGGCAGGCTCGGCGGCGCGGCGCCCGCGCACGCCTTGCTGCAATCCCACGACTGATTGTATACTTAACTAGCTCACTCGCACTCCGCACGATGGTGATGATGACAGTTTATTAAAACTACACTAGTATTATAAAGGGGAAAGATTTGTATTTTTTGTATGTATTTTGTAAACTCAGAACTACCGGACCGATTAAAAAAATTCTTTCATCATTATACTACAGCCCTAATCTATGTGTACTGTTTAACAACAAACAAATTAGTAATGAAGGTATAAAACGCATGTCAACACTTTTATTTTAAATTGTGTATTTTTCCCCCCTATCCACACGAGAACTACGCGGGTGAAACAGCGTGACGTTCGCTAGTTGTATATACAAATATTAAGAGTACCTATGCTTATACTAAAACAGTTTTGTAAAAATAACAGGGTATCTCTACCGTGCCACGACAAGACATTGTATCTAAAAAACTTAATTTTTGAGAAATCAATTTTTTTTTATTCAAAGCAGAACCCTATTATTTTCGAGATACTATATTATTGCATTTTTCATAAGTATTTAGATACCAGTATGTGAAATCATGAGCGAGGAACTTATTTATGAGTGTTGCCATATAGTGTGTTTGTCGATGTGAAATTCATGGCTCGATAGTTTTGCCATGATTACTTTCTAAGCTAGAGGGGTCTACAGAGGGGCATATTTGCGAGCTGCTCTAGATCGTTCAAAAAATCTCACATACTAAATAAATCATTAGATTTTAAGGTGTTAATAAAATTACATTTACCTTTACAATAAAAAAATGTCATATTAAAAGTGAAAATCTCATCTCTCTACTATTTAAGGCTGTCAAATATTACATTTATGCTGTAGATAAGAAAGTAACCAATAAAAACTTACTTTATATCCACTGGAGCCGCTGGTCACAGACGAACTCGATCCTAAAGGATGCGTCCCGTTCTGAAATGGAAAATTATAAGTTTTTAAAACTCTTAAATCTATCCCAGATATACTAGACAACAAAAAACAGCCACTACTAGTAGTAGATACTCTTTCGTTGCGATGGAAAGTAAGAGAGAGCGATAATTTCATTCCAACGTTACTGTTCGATAATGTGTATCATCAATCATGAGAAGGCGTTTGATCATGTACGTCAAACAAAGCTTATGGAGATTTTGTGAAAAAGCTGGCTTAGATTATAAAGTTTATCAGGAACTTGTATTGGGAGCAGTCAGTTAATGGCAGGGTAGAATGACACACTACTTCGTATATTGACGTATTGCGAGGGGTAGGACAAGGTTGTATTTTGTCTCCTTTGATATTTAATATATAGGCCAGAGCGATATTCGAAGAAGCGCTTATGGCATCAATAATAACTGCAAAAAGACAAAATCTCTCATATCAGCCGTCATATCAGCCGAAAGCAAATTAAGTACAACTCTTTGTATCTACATGATAAGCCGATAAGCATGGAATATCTGGGTCATATAATGTGAAACTCCAGCTCCAGCAGAAATATAAAGGGAAAACGAAAGCCTGGTCGTAGACGTACATCTTGGCTCAAGAACTTACGCCAATGGTTTAATGAGAACCAGATGACTGTTTCGGGAAGCAGAGAATAAAGTAAAATCAGCCTTAATGATTGCTAAACTCCGATAGCAGATAGCACTAACAGGAAGAAAAAGTTCATCATCATGATCTCCTTTTCCTTATCCCACCATTCTTCTTTATTACTCGTCAACTTATCACCACTCCCTTTACACACAGGTCTTCTTTCACACACACCAACCATCTCTTCCTTGGCCTTACTCTCCTCTTGTATCCTTCCTCTTTCCATTTGTCGTTGTCGCATCCTAGGTATAGGCCAACTGACCACTGCCCAGGACAGGAATTCGAGTTATAACTAAAGACACTAGTAGCAACCTGTTAATGATTGAAAGAAGAATTTTTCTCTCTTCTGTTTGTTTATTTACTGTAGACTTTTTAAGGGCCATACCTATGATATGATGGTCGGTCTTGTAGAGCTTTTATTGAAGTCGGAAGTCGTGGTTCGACTGCTGCTGCGGCGTCTCCTATAATGCATGGTGATGGGGATGGGGATGGTGCTGATGGTGGTGTACCTGGTCCAACTGGTCGATGGAGGTGTGGCTGGTGGGGCTCTTGATGGTGTCGAAGACGGACGAGTCGCTGTCGTGGTCCGACTGCTGCTGCGGCGTCTCCGGGCTGTCGAGTATCTCCGCCGCTGTGAGACGGAAACGTTCGTTAATCAGTATCTGTGGCTCGACAAATGAAAAAAAACATCTAATGCACTACCAGTAGGGTATTTACTCGTAAGTCTCAAACTCTAGCCTCTTATGTCACAATCGTAAGAGGCTACCGAATCAGGAACAAGAGATGAAGTTGGCAGTTAGATGCGACATATTATTACGTGACTGTTAGCAACGACAGTGATTGCACCATCGTTTTGTGGTAGAGGAAACACTCGAGTAGGTCCCAGGAATCGTGATTTTGGATGTGGGTTTAAGGGATCCATTTAGAATGCATTAACACTTATCTACCATGCCCGACATTCTCCATGCCATCACACTAAACTATTTATGATCAACAATCACACCACAAAACATTACAGCACAAAATCACTAACGCGGCTAGCAGCGTGACGGAGTCCACGTTAACAAAGAACTGAACCTCAAATCATCAAAACCCTTTTATTTATCAATCTCTGTCCTAACACCTTCAAACAATTTTTATTTCTTTTTCGTGTTAAGTGCCGATGGCTCCATGTGAGACCACTTCGGCGACACCGGGGGGTTTGGGCGAGCGAGCTGAAATAAAGATAAGAGGACAGAACGACTCTCTAAGGGCGTCTGCTATGAGACTCGGACCTCGGGCTTTGAGGGCCATTTGGGAGGGGGTGACCGTGACCTGAGTGAGTGCAGTCCGAACGCACCCAAGATCGTGAGTTAGAAAACCCACGTCCGGGTGACGTTAGATATCGGGGACATCGTCTTCGCCGGCGAAGACGCAGTGTTGCTTGTGATTGTATTGCCCGGCAAGCATTGTCGGTCGTCATGTCATCGTCTGGATCGTAAAAGACGTTTTGGGACGCCTCTGCTTGAAGTTAGCGTTAAGGTTGGGAGTGTAGTTGCAGGCCTCAACCACTAGATGGTTGGGATGGATGGCAGCTCTGTCGAAATAGTTTCGAGAGAGCTGTCTCATGTAACTAGCTATTGAAGGTAAATTTATACAAATATTATAATAATATAAATAATGAGTGCGATAACGCAACTAGTGCGCATCCAAGGTCAAGGTGTGCGGGGTCTCACCGTGAGGGGCCAGCGCGCGGCGCTGTGCGCGCGGCGAGGGCGGGTGGTGCGGCGGCGCGCGCGACGCGCCCGGCGCGCGGCACACGGCGGCCTGCACCACTTCGCACACGCGCCGGAACCGACGGATGTTGCCTGCAACGTAACGGACTGTTGACGACTAGTCTTACGGTTCATCTATACTAATATTATAAAGAGGTAAAGTTTGTAAGTTTGTAACATTCTTTAAATGGGGTAATCTTCGGAACTTCTGGTCCGATTTCAAAAAATCTTTCACCAGTAGAATGCTACATTATCGGGGTGTGCTATATAGGCTATATTGGTATCATATATGTTAGCCGAGTTATCACATTTTTTGTCATACAGGTCGGACCGAAAATCCTCTTAAACAGACTTATTCGTATGCGCTGCCTTAACTATAGTGTAAAATTTAAATTAATGTATGGAGGCTTTATGTATCTTTAAAAGTTCTACAAAAAAGTCCGCGACACCATATATCTATATTCTATATATTAGCAGATATAGTACCTTTTGTGTTTTAAAAATTATTAATTTTATATACTTAGGTTTACGTCATTATTTATACAACTAAACTTTAATCCTTATTAAAATAAATTATTTAATAATGACAAGGATATTATGGAGATAAGATTTGTCTTTTACAGTATGTTAATTACTTAAATAGTTTCGGAGATAATACAAAATTTCTAAAAGCCGCCGTGTGAATATGGGGATCAAATATTGCCTTTGACACTCGCAAATAACGTGGCTTTCTATTGGTAATCGGCCCAGTAGATCCAGAGATTACCTCCTACAACCACAGAAACTTTACCTCTTTATATTATTAGCATAGAAGTCTATTTCCCTTGGTCATCGCACCACTCTCGAAGGGCTGGACCGATTTTGCTAAGGGTAGGAATAAATTAGAGAATTTATAGAATAGGGTAGGGTACGGGTAGGGAAGCGTAGGGGTAGTGTAGGGTAGGGGTAGGGTAGAGGTACGGGTAGGATAGGGAAGTGGTAGGGTAGGGGTAGGATAGGTGTGAGATAGGGGTACGGGTGGGATAGGGGTAGGAAAGGGATAGGGTACGGGGAGGGTAGGGGTAGGATGGGGGTAGGGTATACGTAAGGTAGGGGTAGGGGTAGGTTTGGGGTGGGGTAGGGTGGGGATAGGGTAGGGTGGGGGTAGGGGTAGGGGTAGTAGTAAAATTTACATCGAATTTTACGCGGACAAAGTCGCGGGCGTCCGCTAGTACAAAATATAAAGAAATATGAGCGCATTGGCGGACTCCGCAAGCTCCATAACAATAAAAAAATTATATTTATATTATTAATTCTTTTACATTCCTGACACTGTTTCGTTCGTCCAAATCTACAAAGGATATTGAATAAATACTCGCTTTTTCGTAATCGATGGTATTGCCAAGTTTAGCTGAACCTTTCTTTTTCGATGGTGTTGATATTTTTGTAGTTGCAACACCAAACATTATTCAACGATTTTATTACACTATTTTCTTGGATTGACATCCACTATGGAAGAAATTTTAATACACATACCAGATAATAGTGTGAATGTGATAGCGTATAGGTACTCCTTCCCGTTCTCGCCCGGCGCTTTCGTTATTGTGGAGATGTCTACCTGCGGACACAGACACAAATATTTATTATATTTGTTATTTGTGTGGGGTGTGGATTTTCAACCTCCTCCTAACAAGTTAGCCCGCTTCCATCTTAGATTGCATCATGACTTACCATCAGGTGAGATTGTAGTCAAGGGCTAACTTGTAAATAATTAAAAAAAAGTTTTATATAAACTATAAATACATAAATATATAATGGAATTAAAGACAAAAAACTTTTTGCGGTGGTTTTGTAGAGACTCAACCTATCCATAGATATAATATAATTATCATTGACTTTATAAATAAAAAAAATATAAAGGAGTCATCCGGCTTGTACGCAAGTGCGCACGCAAGTACGTACGCAAGTGCGTACAACTCACCTGGAAGCGCACGTGCCGCTGGAACATGGCGGGCGCGTTGGAGCCGCGCTTGTACTCCACGCGGAACGACATCGGACTGAGCACGCTGTGGGAGAGCTCTGCTATCTGTTACATACAAGTACGTACGCAAGTGCGTACAACTCACCTGGAAGCGCACGTGCCGCTGGAACATGGCGGGCGCGTTGGAGCCGCGCTTGTACTCCACGCGGAACGACATCGGACTGAGCACGCTGTGGGAGAGCTCTGCTATCTGTTACATACAAATTATCGTTTTTTATTTAAATTGGTATTTTTGATGACTAATTTACCTGTTTATATTATAAAGGTTTTATAAACAAACATCACCATCGATATATCGCGGCGGAATCAAAACAATTCCACTCTTTTTCGTCATATCGCAAAAGAGACAATTTAATTTAAAAAAAAGTTGTCTCTTTTGCCACAAGATTAATAGGTAAGATTGTCATGTCGTTGATGTTTAATAGGTGTGATGGTGATAAAAAAAACGAAAAAATCCGACTCACACTAAGAAATGCATGTATCAAGTCAGCTTTGACGGTGGCCAAGGGTTTCCCCTTGACTAGCGCGGTGAAGGTTTCCTCCTTGTCAGCGGAGAGCAGCAGGGAACCGAACCAGGACCTCTTCGTCAGCTCCGGGGAGGACTCCGGCGTGAGATGGACCTCTTCTGACGACGCTGAAAATTGCACGGAAATAGTTAATTAGTTTATTATTAAAATAATTCTGCAGTCAATTTATAGGCTAGTTGACACTTTTTTTTAAATGCTTTTTAATAGTTCATTATCGTACACTGAATTTTTTTTTCATATATTTTTTGAGACATGATCACATGCTTTTGGTTTTTAAACAGCGGTTTTTAAACGGCCATGACAGTCTATATATCAACTGTTTCGTGACGTCACGATAACAAATCTCATACAATTAGAGCGTTTGACAAAAATATTAGCTAACAATTAGTTCGACGTTTAGTACATCAAGTGTGTTAGTGACGTCACAAAATGGACGACAGCGTTTTTGACGTTTAGAAAATTTGAATAATACGTAATATTTAATTTAAGTTTTATAAGAAATCTTTAACTTTTATCAATAGATATCGATATATTTCGGACCCTTATTCCATGTACTACACGAAATTAATATTGTTTATATTAAATTTGATATGAAGTCAACTACCCTATTACTACATTTTTCATTTTTATTTAAAACGAGTAGTAACTAGCGGACGTTATTTTGTCCACGTGAAATTCAATTCAGTTTAAACTTACAACTCCTATTTTTCATTCTATTTTTATTTTTACGATAGAGGTTTCCTATGACATTATTCGTAGTATGACCTCAAATAATGCCAAATTTGAAAATATTTTCAATATACAGAATTGGACTTGTTACAATTTTATTATAAGTTTAGATATAGATTAATTCCTGAGAAAAAGTGTTTTAACGGACAAAAAATCTTATAAGGGTTCCTTTTTACATACTTTATATTAGCTTCACTTGTAACTATGTATGTAAGAAAATCTTGGAATCTTAATTTGACCCACTTCCCGATTTCAATTAGAATGAAATTTTGCACACGCTCTGAGTTCTGATGACAATACATGACTAGCTAAGAAACGTCATAACAAATCCAATATGGCGGCCTCCCCAATCACTTTAACTATGTAGAAAAGACAAATCTTGGAATCTTAATTTGACCCACTTCCCGATTTCGATTAGAATAAAATTTTGCACACGCTCTCACACTCTGAGTTCTGATGACAATACGTGACTAGCTTAGAAACGTAATTACTAATCCAATAGGGCGGCCTCCCCAAGATGGCGGACTGGCTGTTTGAAATCCACCCTCATGATATGGATATCAAATGAAATGGTTTGCTGTCAGGAATACGAAAAAACAGTCACGTGACTTAAATCCAATATGGCGGACGTCCAAGATGGCGGACAGGCTATTTGAAATGCACCCCCACGATATGGGTATCAAGCGTGTTTTTTTAGTTTTCTAAACTATTCATGTTATTAGCTTCATAGGTACGGAACCATGTGTAACACTCACTCTGCATTTTCCTGCGGTGGAAGCGCGGCGAGCCGAGGAAGGAGTTCTTGATGGTCGCGAGCCGCGCGCGCCACGGAGCCGCCGGACCTGTGCCCGAACTGCCGGCTGGAACTGTTCATTAAGGTTATAAGGTTAGGTTAGGTTATAAAACGAACGAAGTGAATTTTACAATATAGACACGAGACTTTTTATACCAAGTTACGACTATATGTTATGGGTTGCATAATAGGCGTTATTAAAACTCGAGGGCATTTTATAAAACGAACGAAGTGAATTTTATAATATAGACACGAGACCTTTTATACCAAGTTACGACTATATATTATGGGTTGCATAATAGGCGTTATTAAAACTCGAGGGCATTTTATAAAACGAACGAAGTGAATTTTATAATATAGACACGATACTTTTTATACCAAGTTACGACTATATGTTATGGGTTGCATAATAGGCGTTATTAAAACTCGAGGGCATTTTATAAAACGAACGAAGTGAATTTTATAATATAGACACGAGACTTTTTATACCAAGTTACGACTATATATTATGGGTTGCATAATAGGCGTTATTAAAACTCGAGGGCATTTTATAAAACGAACGAAGTGAATTTTATAATATATACACGAGGGTTTAATACCAAGTCACCAGTATATGTTATGGGTTGCATAAAAGACGTTATTAAAACTCGAGGGCATTTTATAGAATGAACTAAGTCAATTTTATAATAGAGACACGAGAGTTTTAATACCAAATTACGAGTATATGTTATGGGTTGCATAAAAAATGTTATTAAAACTTGAGAGCATTTTATAAAACGAACTAAGTGAATTTTGTAATAGAGACACGAGAGTTTTAATACCAAGTTACGTAAATATGCTACGTTTTGCATAAAAAGCGTTATAAAAACTCAAGGGCATTTTATGAAATGAACGAAGTGAATTTTATAATAGATACACGAGAGTTTTAATACCAAGTTACGAGTATATGTTATGGGTAGCATAAAAGGCAGCATTAAAACTCTAGGGCATTTTATAAAACGAAAGAAGTGAATTTTATATTAGAGACACGAGGGTTTAAATACCATGTCACGAGTATATGTTATGGGTTGCATAAAAGGCGTTATTAAAAGTCGAAGGCATTTTATAAAACGGGCGAAGTGAGTTTTATATTAGAGACACGAGAGTTTTAATACCAAATTACGAGTATATGTTATGGGTTGTATAAAAAATGTTATTAAAACTCGAGGGCATTTTATAGAACGAACTAAGTCAATTTTATAATAGAGACACGAGAGTTTTAATACCAAATTACGAGTATATGTTATGGGTTGCATAAAAAATGTTATTAAAACTTGAGGGCATTTTATAGAATGAACTAAGTCAATTTTATAATAGAGACACGAGAGTTTTAATACCAAGTTACGACTATATATTATGGGTTGCATAATAGGCGTTATTAAAACTCGAAGGCATTTTATAAAACGAACGAAGTGAATTTTATCATAGAGACACGAGAGTTTTAATACCAAATTACGAGTATATGTTATGGGTTGCATAAAAAATGTTATTAAAACTCGAGGGCATTTTATAGAACGAACTAAGTGAATTTTACGAGAGTATCAGTACCAAGTTAGGAGTATAAGTTATGCTGACAGCGTGTTTATTTATTTTTATTCTTATTGCGTTATTTATATAAAATTCTCGTGTCACACTGTTAGTTGTCCTACTCTTCTAAAGCGACTTGACCGATTTTGATGAATATTTATATGTATATTCGATAGTTCTGATAACATATTAACTGTTTTTCATACAACTAAGCAAATGTCTAAGTGAGTAAGTAAGTGTCTAAGGTGGTCTACCCAAATTTTTATTTTTGGGGTACAATTTTATAATGTGGAATTAAAATACATACAACCCTATTTATTTCTTCCCTTTCTTTTTTTTTCTTTCTTACCTGCTATAGTGCCAATGTTGGGGAACAGGGAAGTCTGCGCAGGCGTCGGCGCTGATCCCGGCGGACCGGGCAGTGATGATCTTTCTCTCACTAAAACCACACATTAAAAAAAATTACATTTGTTTATTAAATTCAAACAAAGTAATAGCCGTATTTGGCGATCAAGTAACAATTTTATAGATATATAAATAAAAAAAACAATGAGGACATCTTATTTACATAATTATAATTGGAATCTAACATTGCAAATCTATGACAAAACTTTAAATGACAAAACATTATATTATTTGCTGTAAAATAATAAATACATAATATTTCCAGCATACAGATAACTGTCATTTTAGCGCGTCCGCTGTGTCTCGTGACGTAAAAAATTGCGATAACACTTTTCTTTCGATTGCCAGAACTTGTTAAAGCGTACGGTTTGAGAATCGTCACTAAGAACGAACAAATAGTGAATGTTATGCTATATTGAACTTTTCGGCCATTTTATACACTTTTGAAGTAAAATTTCTTTAAGCACCCTTCACTTGGGGAGTAAGTTGGTGGATGCGTTACGAAAAGTGTAATCGGACGAGGGTTTAAGATGCGTGCTGCCGTGACAAGCATAGTGAAGCAGTGTTTGTTATTTTAAACTACCAGTAGATGGCGTTCTTACAGAACTTTGAAACAATCCCTTTTTGTACAACTCAAGAACCTGTTGCGATGCAGTTTCGCCTGAGGCTCATAGATGGAGCTTTGTTTTTTATTTTTAAAATAAGTTTTACTTCAGCCGTGTGGTCTAAACGCACACTTGTTTTTTTTTTAAATTAAAATTTATGATTTGAATTGAGTGAAATGTTTGTTGGTGTGCCTATAATGAACAAAGTATAGTTGGTCTCGGACTCACCCCTGTGCGTCTGCGAGGGGCTGTGCGGGCGCACGGCTACAGACGACCCCATGAGGGGCGACTCGTTTATGATAATCACCGCCTCGCCGGGCTCTCCACCTGCACACACAATCATTTATAAAATACTCCTCGCGGATTCACTTACATAGTTCCCGTTCCCGTGGGAATACGGGAATAAAACATAGCCTATGACTCACGCAAATAACATGGCTTTCTATTCGTATAGGAATTTTCAAAATCAGTTCTTTAGGTCCAGAGATTATCCCCTACAACCATACGACGCACAGTCATGTAGATAATTTCACTTAAAAACTGACCAATTTTGCTTTTACAGTTTTAGAATTATTGGTAAAGAAAATTATGCCTTTAAATATAGTCCAATATTCAATATAATCCCAAATTCAGTGCAAATTCAACCTTAAGAATTGAGTTTAAGGTTGAATTTGCAAATGCGACTACTTGAATTGAGTGCCAAGAAGTTGTGTTTGGCACTCATTGCGTGGGGATTTTTGGTTGCTGATTATGCATCCACTTTTTAATAGGAGATCGATTCCTACAGCCTCAAAAACTTAAGTGCTCAAAAATTTGGATTCTCTTGCTTTTTTTAACAAAAATGTGACATATACCTATTTTTAATTGAGTTAGCTGTTTGTTTTCACAGCTCAAAGAAATTCCTTGTCTGTCCAAAGAATAGTGTGTTGCAACTTCAGAAGGGACTAGAAGTTTGGCGAAGTATACGAATACTTACTAATATTTAAACTAATAGTTGGTCCAGTGGAGTTCGCCCTTTGGTGGTGATGTTCTCGCACAGACGGCGACGCTGAAAAACGCATCAAGTTACATATATAAATTGATTACGTTCTGTCATAAAAGTTTATTTTACCCAGTGCAAGATTAAGGCCCTGATACCCTAAGCAACATTTTCCTACAAAGAGTTTCAAAAAAACACGTACGGATTTTAAAATTGCTTGAACTTTCGTGTGCTCGTTTTTTTTTTGTTTACTCTGGTGCCCGCCTAAACGGGATGCCCTAACCAATTGCTGAAAAAGCTTATAGGCTAATCCAGGACTAATTCTACCCATACCACTGAGGGTTTCTACGCAGGATCGTACCAGAGCGAACTAACCAAGGCCAAAGAATACCACAAGAATTTTTATTTTCTAAAATTTAGGTTTTCAATCAAAAATCATGCTTAAATTGAAACTAAAATGATCGTAGTGTTAAACGGTATATGAACCAGGATTGTAGAAGTAAACGGTATATCAACTAGGATTGTAGAAGTATGTGGGATCGAATATTTTAATTATAGGGGTATTACCTAAAGGAGATCCAGGTGTGGCCGGGGTACCGCCTAGAGATGACACACGGTGTGGCGTATGACCTGATAAGAGATAAAATATAAAATTCTAAATATATAAAACTCAAAGGTGACTGACTGACATAGTGATCTATCAACGCATTGAAATTTGGCATGCAGGTAGATGTTATGACGTGAGCATCCGCTAAGATAGGATTTTGATAAATTCTAACCCCAAGGGGATGAAAGTGATTTGGCTGAAATTTGAAATGAAAATAGATTTTACTCTGAATTAATAGGTTACTTTTCATCCCGGAAAAATTCTTGGTTTTCACGTGATTTGTGAAAACCGACATCGGACAATGTCGCGGGCGCCCGCTAACTAAGCTGACAAGCTTTAAGCATTCATAAAATGCGTCTGCCTGTCCATGGCCTAAGATTACAAAAAAATATATATAATATAATGTTTTTCTATTACACGACAATTAAAAAAAATATAGTAAGCCTCAAAAGATAGACAAGAAAATATGGCATTGTGGACTATTTTGTAAACCTCTGTAAAATATATATTACAGCAAGCATTTTGTTATTCTTGAAAGGCAGAAATGAAAGCATCCCAGGCGTCTTAAGTTCTTAAGATAATTATCGTCACACTTAAACCATTTTACACAAAACTGACAAATTATATACATGAACTATTCATTTACTCAATCACACAGAAAACCACATGAAAATCACTTTACACGTTTTTGGGTTTATGGCGAATTGACAGACTTACAGAATAACTTTTATAATAAAAAAAAAATGAGTATGTTACCCGGTGGACTGGCAGAGAGTTGCGGCGAACTGCGGCCTTCGCTGCGGCGACCCGACGCGGACCTGCTACGACCAAACCTGCTCTCAATGCATTTATTTCAGTACCACTTCTACATCACATTCATCATCATCATCATCATCATCATCATCATCATCATCATCATCATCATCATCATCATCATCATCATCATTATCATCCATCATCATCATCATCATCATCAGCCGATAGACGTCCACTGCTGGACATAGGCCTCTTGCATGAACCTCCAACCAACCCGCGTGATGTCTTCAGTCCACCTAGTGGGGGATCGACCAACACTACGCTTTCCGGTGATGCCATTCCAGCACTTAGGGACTCCAACGTTCATCAGCTCTTCGAACTGCCCACTGCCACTTCAGCTTCGCGACTCGCTGAGCTATGTCAGTGACTTTGGTTCTGCTGCGGATCTCCTCATTTCTAATTCGATCACACAGAAAAACTCCAAGCATAGCTCGCTCCATCGCCCGTTGAGTGACTTTAAGCCTTCTAATAGGTCCCATAGTTAGCGACTCACTGCTAAGCTCGACTCTCCTCTCAGAATGAAAGGGATTTGGCCAATAATCCACCACACTGGCCCATTGCGGATTGGCAGACTTCACACTCGCAGGGAATTAAGAAAATTCTCTGGTATGCAGGTTTCCTCGCGATGTTTTTCCTTGAGACATGTGATATTTAATTTCTTAAAATGCACACAACTAAAAAGTTGGAGATGCAAACCCCAGACCGGATTTGAACTTTTCTGATTTATGTATAACTTTTCGCTGGGCTATTACTGCTCTTCTACATCACACTCAATTATATTAATATACAGATAACCATTCTCTGCTTTTAAAGTAAAACTTCTTTACAAAACGTCTGAAAAAGGATTGTTGACATCAGAAGTGTATTTAAAGAGCAAAACACCATTATTGAAAACCAATCAGGTCTAACGATTCCCACCAAGAATGTTACCAATAAATTCTAGAAAGGCAAAGAATCTTGAACGAAGTTTCTTACTTGTAACCTTAATTCTAGCCACTAGTAAATAAATAAATAAATTGTTGTCTCACCTAAACTGAGACCGTCTCGGCGTTATGGGCGAGCCCTCGCTTATTTGTCCAAAATGCGTCGACTGACCGTTTACCTACAATAGAAATTGATATAGAAAAATAAATGTTTTATTTCATTACATTAAAATAGATTATCAAACCATTGCATAATTAGGGTTGTTAGTACACGAGTGCATATTAAAAATGCAAGCGAGTTCTATAATAAAGTCATAAGTGAGTTTCATAATAGAGATATAATTGAGATTTATAATAAGGAAGTCACAAGAGAGTTAAATAATAAAAACACAAGTGAGTATTATGATAGAGACACAATTGAATTTTATAATAGTCACGACTCACAGGTGCGTTTTATAATAGAGACGCAAGTGAGTTTTATAATACAGTCACAAGTGACTTTTATATTTAACATAGTAAGTTTTATAATAGATAGAGACATAATTGAATTTTATAATAGAATAGACATAAGTTACTTTTATAATTGAGACACAAGTGCATTTTATAACAAAGATAGAAATGATTTTATGATAAATACATACGTGAGTTTGATAGTACGGACACAAGTGTTAATAGAGACGCGAGTGATTTTTATAATAGAAAAACGAGTGCATTTTATAATAATGATTTTGTGAACAGTGAATTTACCTTATAATGGAAGAACAAGTGAATTTTATAAAAAGATACAAATGAGTTTTACAATAAAGACAATAGTCAATAATGATTGGGACTGATGGCTTAACATATCTGAAATGTCATTGAAAATTTCTGAGTAGAAAAAAAAAGCTTGAAATTCCTTGGCCTTTAACCTTCATTCCTGATTTGGGTAAATGAGGGCATGCCTCATGAGTAACATTTAACATTAGTGGCCACATCTGCTTAGTATCTGCTTGTATCATCACTGAACGAAGGACCCTATAAAGTACTCACCCTGCAGGTGTCGAGTCGTTTCCGCGGCGGGTCGGAAGGCGGCGCGGGCGCAGGGGGGCGCGGCTCGTCGTCGCGCGCGGGCCGCCGCCGCTTACGCTCCAGAAGCAAGAAGTATATCACCTTCTCTGTGTTGTGGCTAGAATAAAATAAAGATTTCCTTGAAGTGAAACTCATACCCACATTGGACGTACAGTGCTCGCCACTGATTTTCATGTTTGTGAAGTTAGCTGCGGAATGAGTATGCACATTCGTACAGACGCGAACACTCCCCGCCCGTGTAGTTTGTACCGATTCATTGCACAGTCATTTGTTGCTAAATTCACAAACGAAGATTCTTGGCGAGCACTATTCAACATGCCCATGCATCAAAAAATGATCAGATTTAATTTAGACAAATTAAATCTGATCCATTTTAATGAGACACTTCTAATTGCAGATGGACTTGTCTATTGTTGATGAATTTGAGTGTTCATCATGAACAGAGAAACTCATCAACAATAGACATCATATCAGCCTATACACTCTCTATAGGAGAGTGAATTGTGGCTTAGCCTTAGAACAAGGCAGGTGTTTAGATTAATAATGTTTGACTTTTATAACAGTCACTATCTAATGTTAAGGATAATAATCAGGACACTGGGGTGTAATACAACTAAGCCCTCCACTCTGGACTGAGAATTTTTAATGATCATTTCTTGAAAAAAAAAAGGAAAAAAACTTAGTTAAACTCCATATAAAAGCACATAAATTGTCCTATATGGATGAAAGCATGGGAATTTAGAAAGTAATTGAATAGGCTGATAAAGATATACTTACCCATTATGTGCATTACATACGTTACTTTACTGTGATAGGCCAGTGGATATGTTCTCTGACTTAGATTGGGAGGGCGAAGGTTCTAATCTGGTGCAGGCATGCACCTCCAACTTTTCAGATAAGTGCATTTTAAGAAATTAAATATCAGTCTCAAACAGTGAAGGCAAAATTTTTTAAGGAAACCTGCATACTTGAGAATTTTCTTAATTCTCTGTGTGTGAAGTCTGCCAATCCCCATCGGGCTAATGTGGTGGACACCTCACATTCTGAGAGGAGACTCGTGCTCAACAGTGAGCCGTATATGAGTTGATAATGATGATATACTTACTGTGGACTCAACAGATCCTGTATTAGCTTGTCCCTTTGTTTGAAGCAGCCCAGACTGCATATAGCTTGCAACACGTCAGGGTCAATGGCCTCAGCTGAAGGCAGCACCCTGGTCTGCACCACCTCCATCATGGGCAGCTCCTGCTCCAGCTCCCCTCGACCACCTGCTGTCACCCACGGGTGACGGGTGATTTCTGCTAGCTGGAAATTAGTATTCAGTATTTTAGTACAAACAACATCTTCATCATGAGCCCTATATTGTGATAAGAAATTGATTTTTTTACATACATTTTATTTTAATTTTAGTTGTTTTAGAATATCTCTTAGCACAGTATGCCTTTCAGCATAGGCCTCCTCCAGCAACTATATACATAAGGAATACAAAGAAACACATATGGTCTTAATTCAAATCACATAGTGTCATGTATATAATATGTATATGTATATATATATATATATATATTTCTGTGACTTTTCTAAACTAAAGTTAAATTAAGTAGGTATCTTGCTCAATAAACATTATCTAATTACTATTTGCTTTTTAGACTAAAGTGCTTGTAAACTAAGACTATGACTTATTATTATATCACTCACAGTCATTCTCTTCTCGGGGTTCACTTCAATCATGCCTCTCAACAGTTGCTGGCAGTCGGGCGGTACAAAGTGAGGCACATGGAACACTCCTCTCTTAACCTGTAATAGGAGTTGTAGTAAGTGCATGTTATGCTTAGATGCAGAGGTGTATCTGAACAACGCTCAGCACATATCAGGCCTCAGGCCGGCTCGGCCTGCTAAACTTCTGGAGCAAGCTCTGTAAGCTGGAATGACTCCAGTGGGGATCAGCACCAAATGGACTTACGTACAACGCCCAACCTTTAGTGGCTAAGTGTGGAAAAGGCCCAGGAAAGAAGAAGAGGAAGGGGCCTAAACTTCAATACAAAGACAAAGTGCATTATCAACTGAGTCGTGAGACTATAAATGTTAGTAAATAGATATGACAGGAAAATGATTGCTGGACTAAAAATTCAATTGATATTGCAATTACTATAGCAGTTTGTACTCATTTGATTGAGCAGATTCAACTGAGGAGAATCTATATATCCCCTATTCAATGTACACAAACAATCAAATATTTCTTTATGTATAATATTAGTATAGACAGTTTAAATATAAATTACAAATTATGAATGAGAAATTTTAATGCTTGCTAGGTATTTGGAAGTGGTAGGTATGGTATTTTGGCCCACAAATGAGTGTACAAAGAAGAAAATTATTTACTGTACCTTTTCCAATAGTTGCCTCAAGTTATCGTCGTCGAAAGGAAGAGCTCCAACAAGTAGCGCGTAGAGGATAACGCCACAAGACCACACATCGGCACGCCGTCCATCGTATTTTTCACCCTGAACAGAAATTATACTAACGAACTAACTTATCTTATTATTTGATAAATAATAAGCTAACCACTTTATCTGTTTACAAACAATTAAGAATTCAAAATTTCAAATTACAAATTGACAGAAGTAGCGTTTTGTTATAGCTAAGACAGTGTATTATCTATAGCTAAGACCTTATACCGAAATGTATTTATATTGTTAGATTTTGATGAAATGTTGATGAATATTTAAGATTACACATTAATTTTAACTGTATGTTTAAAAAATACTTTACGTAATCAATTTAATAAGGTAAAATTGAAATGTACAATTTCTTTTATTAAGTTTTATAATTATTATCTGTAGTTTTACTTTGAAATAACAAAACGGAAGCTTAGATGTGGCTATAAAATAAATTCTCCCATTATTAAAGACATAGAGTGTTTGTTTATAAGCAGTCAAGCAGAGTATTAAGAATACAAGATTAAAAGGGTAGTGGACATATAACAAATATATAAACAAATAGCTGGCGCCACGCGGTTTTACCCGCGTGGTTTCCGTTCCTGTAGGAATATGGGGATAATATATAGCCTATAGCCTTCCGCAATAAATGGGCTAATACTGAAAAAAAAATTTAAATCGGACCAGTAGTTCCTGAGATTAGCGCGTTCATACATAGATAATAATTGTTGGAGCCCAAAGGATTAGCAAACTGAAGTGGCAGTGGGCGGGCCATATCTGTCGTAGATATGGCCTACTTGCAGTCAGGTAAAAATATGTTATATCATTGAGTATACAAACAGATTTATTTTAATGAAACATTACGCATTTTTACAATTTTAAAATAAGGTATTAAACCTAACTTTACTATTAATTTTAGGCTATACCACAAAATAATGTTCGTTATTTATGGGAAAATTCTTTTACTTTATGGCAGCACCGCAACAGCCGGCACGGTTTTGTCAAATAGTACTTCATAAGGCGACTAAATTAAAATGATCCCGTCTGACAACCGTTTTTATGCTAATAGAGATAGCACTATACATGTTACTGCTACAGAAAAAGAGACAAAGGAAACCTAAAAAAATTCACGTTAGAATTTTATAAAATCGAATAATGTTCTTGACTTGATCGACCGTTGCTTTGATTTTTGTGAAACCGTTGAAAGTGGGTGCAATTGAAAATTGAAAATATATTTACGAATTGGTTACGAGTACAATAAATAAGTTTAGTGAATTGTGTTAAAATGAAGTCAGCAAAATCGAAAGCAAGACTTAACGAAATGCGGACACCTTCTAGGAGTAAACAAAATTTGTTTCAAGGTGAGAAAGATCCAGTGGAAGTATACTGCCGTTTGCGCCCCATGCCACGGGATACCGATATTCCTTGCATTAAAATATTGTCACCGACCACACTTCTACTAACGCCGCCTTCAACAGCGATAAGTTACAGAAATGAAGGCGCCAAAACGATGAAATACACTTTCAAAGAAGTGTTCCCGCCGGACGCAAACCAACAAGATATTTTCGACAAAGTAGCTCTTCCCTTGGTCGAAGGACTCGTTAAAGGTAAAAATGGCCTCTTGTTCACTTACGGAGTTACCGGGAGCGGGAAAACCTTCACAATGACCGGCGAGCCACAAAACTGCGGCATTTTACCCAGATGTCTTAATGTTTTGTTTAAAACTATAAACGAACTACAAGCGCACAAGTACGTATTCAAGCCCGACAAGATGAATATGTTCGATATTCAAAACGAAGCTGAGGCCATGCTGGAGAGGCAACAAGAACTGCACAAATTTAAAAGTAATAGAAAAAATAACTCTAATCCCAATCTAGCCATGTCTGATACAGAAATGAATAAAATAGATGGACTCAATGAAGATAACCAGTATGCTGTGTTTGTAACTTACATAGAAATTTATAATAACAGTGTGTTTGATCTGTTGGACGATGGCCCATCTATAACCAAAAACTTACAATCGAAAGTTATCAGGGAAGATGCTGCAAGTAACATGTATGTCCATGGAGTTACAGAGGTGGAGATAAAATCTGCTGAGGAAGCATTTGATGCTTTTTATTTAGGTTTAAAAAGAAAAAGAATGGCTCACACAACTCTAAATGCAGAGTCGAGTAGAAGCCATTCTGTTTTCACTATCAGATTGGTACAGGCCCCAGTAGACTCCATGGGGGAAGCTGTGATACAAAATAAGGAGTATCTATCAATAAGCCAACTTAGTCTTGTTGATTTAGCTGGAAGCGAGCGCACAAACAGGACAAAAAACACAGGCCAGCGTTTGAGGGAAGCTGGGAACATTAACAAGTCATTGATGACTCTAAGATCTTGCATGGAAATTTTACGTGAGAATCAAATAAATGGTGCTAAAAATAAGGTGCCTTATAGGGACTCTAAAATCACACATTTGTTTAAAAATTATTTTGAAGGCCATGGTCATGTACGTATGATTGTCTGTGCTAATCTAAGAGCAGAGGATTACGATGAAACTATACAAGTGATGAGATTTGCAGAGATGGCTGCTGAAGTGGAAGTTTTGAAACCCCAAATCAATAATGCAGCTTCTACATTAGGCTTAATGACAGGTCGTCGTAAAGCTAATAGGTTATTTACGACTGCAAGAGATAACATCAATAGACCTGAAGCTAAAGATCTGGAAATGGACCTGGGGTTGGTTTATAGCCTAGGACCAGACTTCCCTAGCCTCGAGTTGAATAGCTCTCAGGCATCTCATATAATCAAAGAGTTAATAGCACATTTGGAGATGAGGATAAGTCGTAGAGAAACACTGAAGAGAAGTAAAGCACTAAAGGATGAGAAACTCAGATCTATGTTACTGGATATGGAAAAGGAATCTATGGACATCAAGAGTGAAAATGTCTCATTACGAGGACAACTAGCGGCGGCCCAGCGTCGTAACAAGGCTTTAGAAGATCGGATAACGGCTAGTGAAAACGCGGCGCTCTCGTATCAACGAAAGCTGTCTGAAATGAGCGAATACTCGTCAGCTCTTAAACGTGATTTGCAAGAAAAAGAATTACTTCTCAGCCAAAACAAATTGGACAAAGAGAAGCAGAAGAAAATTCTGGAGAGGAAGTATCATCACAAAATCGCTGCAGAACATGAGAAGGCGAAAGAAATAAACTCTGAAAAGCAACAACTGCAGAATGAGGTAGAAGAGAAGGAAAACAGGTTAAGAATTATCGCGCAAGCTCTGAATGGTGGCAGAAGTGATAATATTACAGATTTGAGGAAAGGAACTGGGGATATGGCAGCACAAACTAGTGTGCGAGACTTCACACCTGGTTCTACACCAAGAGCATTGCCAGCTCATCTGCTGACGCCATTTACCACGGCACCACAGACTAGAGAATCTCGCGATACCCCAGCAACTTCTCGCCGTGGAGTAGCCATAGCCAACCCTCGTTATAAACGCTCCCTCTCTGCCGATGGTAAAGGGTGGGTCGAACATGCACCAAGCAAAATCGTCCCAATGGGCACAGTCATGAAACCGAACATAGCGAACAGCAAATGTGTAAACAAACTTACCAATGTCAAAGACATAACCAGCTCTAAAAAGTCAAAATACTGTCTAGTAACTCAAGATCAAGACACAGACGGGGAGTTAAGCACAACACTATACAAGGGGAACATTGTACCGACGTGCGGCGGTGGAGCTCAAGTGATATTCAACGACGTAGAGATGCTGAAACAGTTCTCTCCCACAAAAGAGCCTGACACATCTCGCAGGACGTCCGGCACCACCTGTGCAAGGCATTCGGGCAAACGGCGAGACACTGGAGGCTCTCCACCACATACACCATCCAATACAAGTAAGAAACAAAGAGTTGATGATGATTGAATTGTATTTTTGTGATTTAAGTAATATTAAATAACATTGTATTTATTAACACCAACCAATATATTTTAAATATTATGACAATTTAATATATATAATAAATTTTGATGTTAGAATGAAGATCAATACCTGTGTGTATGCAAAATACAAAGGCATAACTTGGAAGTTTTTATCATAAACCGAGTCGGTTACAGTGAGGTCCTAAGGGCTTATTTGTTGTTCACAAAATGGGTTTTATTCGTTTATTATTAAAGACGTTTTTTTTTTGTTATTTTTAGACGCCAAGACTCAAGACGGGGGCTCTTCGCAAGATATGAGATTGTCTAGTAACATACCATACTTATATTCGTTCGCGTAAGTTATTTTACACTCCACTATCAAAACGTCTTTGTGTAATAAACGAATGGTCTAATTTTGATGTAACTATGAATATAGACAAATGTTAGTACAATTATGTAAAACATTGAAAACAGAATAGAGCTTCTGTGTGTTAACGCATTTTTGTATCCTACAATCTTATTAAGAGATTTTGCTGAAATCAATTCAATAAAAACAAAATTTAGTTAATAGTAATAGCGCCAATATTTGAAAAAAATCGTAGGTAGATATGAATAAAAATTACACGCATTTCGCAGTTCTGTTTCTATAAGGTGGTTTCATCAGCACCTTGAAGTTATGGGAAATACTCCATTTAATAAAAATATTTTATTTTTGACTTCAAAAGTATTTTTATTGACCGGGCATCACGCTGAAACAACTGAATGAATTAAAATGACTTTGCACAATTTGGGACCATAATACGAAGAATTGTATACTTTTTGTCGCAAAAATTAATTCAGAAAGGGGTGAAACAGGACTTTAATGTTTCTATGGAAAGTCCTTCATTTTCCAAGTAACATTCCATATAATTGGTATGTGTACTACCCGAAAAAAACTAAAAATAAAGTAATTCAATATTTTTCAATATTCTACCTTAAGGGGTTGAAGGTTTTTTTCTAAATCATTCATGTTTTGAGTATGCTCTTGTAAAATGATTAATTTACTATTATTATACATATAATACACACATTAACATCGATTTCAAGCGTACGAAGTCGCGAGCGTCCGATAGTAGTTCATAAAAGAGTAGGTCTTGTCTGACATTTATCATAATGGTTGAAATAAAAATTGTCAAGTCAAGGGTCTTGATCAATGTAAATTGAAAAGATTTTAACAACTTAAATACAGGATGCCTTAAATCTCTCGACATCCGTCCTTGTGGTGAGTCGAAAACTGGCGATAATTGGATTAAAACGACTTGGTGGGAACCATGTGGGAATATATTTTTTTCTTGTTAGGGCTACCAAAATATTTTACTGATAAAATTACTGCTGGGAATTTTTGCACGATTTTTAGTTCCTCACGTAACCACTTGGAGTATTGTATGTAATAATATAAGCATGTTAAAGAATGTTTTATGTGTAGAAATTTTGAATTTAAAAGAAAATATTAGGCAGGCATATACTCAACATTTAATTGTTGTTATGTATCGCCGTTACTGCATATAAAATGTAATATTTTTATTGTTTGTTTGTTTGTGAAAGACGTGTGAAAGACGCATCAGGGTTGTCAAATGTAAAATTCATTTTTATTATTCTAAATCGAAATATTAGCCACGGCTCTTCAAGGGGTCGCAGGTTCGCATCCCTGCTTGCCATACGTTATTTACCTGCCCTGCTAGTTTTGATGATTGTTTGTATTATTTTGTTTTTTTTTAAATGTATTAATAGACTATACTATGTATTAATGTACAATACTTATTACAATACCTCATATATCCGTGCTAAATGGCATAATTATTACCTTAGTCTTACATTTTGTTCAAAAATATCCGAAGATATATTTAAATTTGACATATTTAATTATGAATTAAATTATTCATATTAATATTATATATAAATAGACTAAAAAATCATAAATCTTAAAATATTGTACATTGAATAGCACCATTAGAATGTAGCACTACTACTAATATATACATTAATATATATATAAAGTATTTAGAACACTTAAAAATATTCTTCAAAATTGCTCAAAATTAAAAAAAAAGTACTACTTATACTCAAACAAAATGTGTCCTCGCTTCAACACTTGTCTGTGATTTTAACTAAAAGTAAAAGATTTTTTTAAACATCCTCTTTTTACTGTAATAGTGTACTTAAGAAACACTTGTGAAAATAGGTGTAAAAATTTATTTTTTTTATTTTCCGGAGCGGTTAATTTTTTGTAAGATTTATTAATTATTATGTAAGATGATTTGTACAGCCCTATCAGAATTGCGCCGTCTGCGTCTATATTTCATAGTCGCCAAACGTTACCTTAAGTAAGTATGGTAGCCAAATATGGAGGCTGGACTGTGATGGCTTTGGAAGCTCGCCGGTTTCAAGGGTTCAGATCCTCAATTGTCCAAGAACAATTATTTTTTATATTTTCTATGGAATATCATAGAAATCATGCGTGTCATCAGTCGTGAGATCCTAAGCTTAGTGACAACCCTGAAAGTAGTATTTAAAATATCTATTACAGTGTATATCAAAGGGTTGCTGTGAAGCTAAAGCCATCGTATTGCAAGGCACCGGGTATGTTTCCATCCCTATGTTATTGACATCCCTAGAACTTGTACGAAGCGATTTGCTTCTTCGTTTCATAAACGCATGGCTACTGGCTAGGGTATGGAACTTTCTCCCAAAGTCAGTATTTCCTGGGCAACTTTAAGATAAGAGTGAATAGGCATCTTCTAGGCAAGCGCTTTTCACCTTTGGTCACATCTACACTTACCATCAGGTGAGATTGTGATCAAGCGCAAGCTTATTCCAATATTTCTCATAAAAAAAAATATATCATGCCATGGAAAATATTGAAATAAATATGCTTTACACATGGACGGTTGAGGGGCCTTCAACCTTCCAAAGTCTAACTTTATAATTGGCCACAATACTTACTTAGGGTAGGAATAAAATAATTTTCAGCGTTCATAAAATAAGGTTAATAGAGCAGACTTTCAGTCTGCTTAGCAATCATCATCATCAGCAAATGACGTTCGACGAACGCCTATTGTAAGTTCCTCACGGTGATATAATTTTTGACATTTTTTTTGCATAAATAAATTTAATTATTTTATATCATAAAACATTGAATAATTCGTTTTTATGTGTTTATTTAACTGAATCTCAAGTACAAACTTTTTACAGCTTGTTGTAACAATAAAAGTTTATATTTAGTTTTATTATTTAGTTATTTAATTAAAACGGTACTTAAATAGTTGATTTAATTATTATGTAATACTTACCTCTTACGTGTATAAATAGAAGTCGGTTAAAAATGTACGTAGTTTCTTTTTGTTACATTTAATTTTCTTGTACATTGTAATTTTTAGTTAATTTTGGAAATGTATTAAATACCTTTCTGGTATGTGGAGGTGTTTTATTTTTCATGAAAGATGGTTGCCAATTTTTTAAAATTACTTTTTGCAGTGTTTATCCCCATTAGCTGATTATCTAAAGTTTATTTATTTATTGGACAAGGTTCTTACTGTCGCGTTGTTTTGTTAGTGATTTTGCAATAATGTCTTGTAGTGTAGTAATTGATCATAAATTATTTATTGTGTGTATGGAGAACATGTCGGACAGGGGACAGTGAGTTTTAATGCATTCTATAAGGATCCGTTAAACCTACATCCAAGGTCACAAGTCCTGTGACCTGCTCGAGATGTTTCCTCTACCGCAAAAATTATGCTACCATCCCATCCCAGTGGCTTCTACTCGTCGCGATATACTATGAACGAATATATTAAGTACCAAACTTTTTGAATTCTGTGTCTTAACATGTTTTCTGTGTCTAAATGAAGCAAGGCTCCAGTGGCATGCACTTCATAGATACAAAAATTCATTGCCTACTCGGAGGATACAAATACAAATATCATTATTGTTGAAACGTTAAAGTTTTATCAATAGTAGAGATGTGGCTTTATCGACTAGTCGGCATGTTGTTAATAAAAAAACCTTGGTGAGAACTTTTGTACATCCGTGCAGGTGCCTGTGACAGAAGCTAGCTAGCTATTTTAACGTCTGTATGATATGAGGATTAGTTATGAGTTATAGCCAATGATAAATTTATACTATAGATCGGTACGTCCCTACAAAATCACCATGCTCAATTTTGTTTTTAATTCCATTATACATAAAAAGCAAGTATAAAAACTATATATTATGTATTTAGTTTTAAATAACGTTCTTTGTTGACCACAACTAAGATTGATTTGACTATAAATTTCCTCTTTTGAGCGCGTCTTTTTTCATGCGCTATTAACGCTAACAGTATTTAATATAATTGGGTATAGCCTTGTCCGCCTACTTCTGTTAAAAACTTGATTCACGCCACAGTGTCCCAGAGGAGCCTAGCTCATTTGCGACACTTTTCAATGAAGATACTAGATACTAAATAGTGAGGGTAGTTTACCCGTATAACTTCAGGACAGGCGTAGTGTGGGCTGCCACACGACGTCTCCAGCAGTGAGCCGGCCGGTTGTAGCGACGCCATGCCGAAGTCTGCTATCTTGATGTTGTTGCGCTCGTCCAGCAGGAGATTCTCGGGTTTCAGATCGCGATGGCTGCAAGAAAGATCATCATGACCGCTTTTTAGGGTTCCGAACATCGATCGTAGATTGTTAGATGGGCCCCGAAGCGTCGCGGAATTGTCATTGGTTTCGCAAACACTTACGTATGAAACTTTCTCATTATTCGTGTTGCGGCTTGTTTTTACACTTCCAAAATGATCACGAAGGCATAATTATTATACGAAAAAGAACGGTAAAATATTTTCTTTAAGTCACAGCATGCGCTTGTTGCATACTAAGTTAAGATGTGCGTGCACGTCTTTGAGTAATGACATAACATTGTGCGTTCTTTAATATGGAGCGGCCCATCTAACGATTTATATCGATGGTTCCGAACGTACGTAGTAGATACAAAAACGGACCCTTAAAATTTAATTTAACTGCCCATTTTAGGGTTATGCCTCTTTCCGTAGAAGGGGTAGATATAGCCCTGGCCAGTACAAGATTAAAGTAACTTGATGTCTGAAGCAATCTTTCCCTACGGGAAAAAAAATAATTTAAAAAAATGTAAGTAGATTAACGTTCATTTGAAATTGCTTTAACTTTTGTGTGTTCGTTTGTTTTTCTCCGTCGTCTTTGGTACCCTTTGGTGTCCTTAGCCAATATACCTAATAGCCTATACTTATGCCTAGTTCGGACTTCTTTATTATTTTAGTCGAGTACGAACAATTTTTGGATAAAGTACTAAAGTAGTCCGAACTAGGCCTAAAGCAAATTCAGGGCTGCCAGTGATGTAGCGTGAGTTTTCGCCGCCCGGAGTTTTAACGGTTCAATCATCAAACCCTGGGACAAACAATGTATGAAAAACGGTTGGTTTTCTTTATTAATTCTTACCATATGGAATGACTGTGGCAGAAGTCGAGCGCGGAGATGATCTGCCGGAAGAATCGCCTCGCCTCCTTCGGCGTGAGGCGGCCCTTCTTCACTAGGTAGTCGAACAGTTCGCCTCCGCTTACATGCTCCAGCACTAGGTACCTTAGAACAGAACATAGAAAACGCTTAAGCTCTCGTAGAGTATATATTCTTTGCGCTTAAGCTAACGTAGAGCCAACCATTTTTTTCGGCCGTGGCTAGTTACCACCCTACCGCCGTCTACAAAGACGTACCGCCAAGCGATTTAGCGTTCCGGTACGATGTCGTGTAAAAACCGAAAGGAGTGTGGATTTTCATCCTCCTCCTAAGAAGTTAGCCCGATTTAATCTTAGATTGCATCATCACTTACCATCAGGTGAGATTGTAGTCAAGGGCTTACTTGTAAAGAATAATAAAAAAAAAACCTCTAGACCAGACCATGATACGGAGAAGGTCATAGGATACTTTTTATTGCGAAAATAAAATAAGAAGGGGGCGAAATAGGGGTTGAACGTTTGTATGGAAAGTCTTTCATTTTAAGATTTATAGTTTTAAAAATTTGTTCATCAATACGAAATATAATGTGATTCAAAAATTTTTTAAATTTAACCCCTAAAGTGGTAAAATAGAGCTTGAAAGTTTACATTGATTTCCACGCGGACGAGGTCGCGGGCGACCGCTAGTTACCTGATATACTCGTAGATATAAGTCCATGAGACCTATGTCCAGATGTGACGGATAGGTATTAGGTAGATAAATCCCTGTAGTGTAGGACGAAAATCAGAAAACCGTTGGTATGGTAGACATGTTTTACGTAGGTATGTTCCCTAGATTTTTTTTTTGGTGGCAGTGTCCGCAGTGGTGTGCACAGGGTTTTTAACTAGGGTATGCACTATAGGTACGAAGGGGAAAATTCCCATCGCAATACAGGACCGTAATGAGATTTAGGGTAGGCAGGGCATTTTTGCCATGCCATGCCATGGTGTCCACTGAGTGTCCGGTTAGCTGTTATACATGAAGTTGATTAAAACGAAAAACTTTCGAAATTTCAGGAAAAACAAAATAGAAAAAAATCAGACAGCCGGTAAGAAATATTCTCTATTAATTTTATAAAATATCGAGTCTGCAAATAATGAAGCAAGGTCCCTCGGGAGTGCAGTAATAAGATTTCAATATGGCAGCCAATAGCAAAACTTAATGCTCAGTGCATAGATAAAGATAGGTATACCTAATACCTACCTATGTACCAACTCTACATAAAATTAATTTGAACACCCAAACCTGAGGCATACCTGAGGTCTTGAACCCAAAGGGATGATGACAGTTTTTTAAATCTACTTTATAAAAATAAGTCGGGTTTTCCTTCCTGACGCTATAACTCCAGAACGCACGAACCGATTTCCACGGTTTTGCATTCGTTACGAAGGTCTCGGGCTCCGTGAGGTTTATAGCAAAGAAAATTCAGGAAAAATTACAACAGAAAAGCGGGAAAATCATTTTTCACATACAGCGCCATCTCTGATACATAGCATGTACTACAAACCAATATTGTAGGGGTACGGTAGGGGTACCGGGTAGGGTAGGGATAGGGTAGGGGTAGTTGCAAGTTTACATCGAGTTTCACGCGGACGAAGTCGCGGGCGTCTGCTAGTTGTATATAAATTAAGTATGGCAATAGTAAAGCAAGTTTACAGTCAACAGTACAACAATGAATATGCGTGGATTTTTAAAGGTAACCCGATGGGAATCGGCTTGCATAAAATCTTCGCCGCTGGTAGGTACTCGTTGGTATACTTACAGATATTTTTTGTTTTCGTATACATCGGACAAGCCAAGCACGTGTGGATGTTCTATTAGTTTCATTATGGCTATTTCCCGCTCCACCTGAAAACAGGAAGAAAATATCTTAAATTATCAGCCGCGCTAAAAGCACGCCCCTTTCACCCGCGCAGCAAGTAGCGTGCTCATAAATCGCAAGACTGTTGATTCTTGAGCAAGCTCGAAATAAGCATGCTCATTATTAGCAATGTTGCGCTACACATGCTAATAAGTAGCAACTGCTCAATAGTAGCATGTTTTCGTGCTTGAAATTAGCATGTGTAACAGTAGCTTTAGTTTTGGATAGAAGCAGGCGTTACTTTGCGGAAGTTCATCATGATTATATAATGATTTATTTATTTTGCTATCATCCGCGAAAAGTCGACGAACCCATGCGACAACGTCACCCAGGTCCGACAAAGTACTCTCTACGTACGTTTCACTCCGAAACCGGAGCATCCTCAGGAGATGTTGACTCTACAAGTCAAAATCTCCTTGTCGGGTGTCCTGGGTGACGTTGTCGCATGGTTTCGTCGACTTTTCGCGGATGATAGCAAAATAAATAAATCATTATTTATGTAGCTTTAGTGCTCAAGAAATCGTATTGTACAAGTCGTGTCGACCTAAAATATTACCTTCATTAGCACCGATTCGCTGAGCTTCTCCCGATTGATGATCTTGATGGCGACTTTCTTTCCCGTCACACATTGCACGCCCAGCTTTACCAGTCCTGCAACAAACAAGTAGGTTTGAGTGTCGAAATATGTGTTTTTTGCTGAATAAACGGCCGTATCTTTTATTTGAAACGTGATAGCCCAGTGGATATGACCACATGACCTGTGCCGTCGATTCAGAAGGCGTAGGTTCGAATCCGACCCGGGGCATGCACCTGTAACTTTACAGTTATGTGCATTTTAGAATGCATATATACACTTGACTCAAAAGATGAAGGAAAAACATCGTGAGGAAACCAGCATACTTGTGAATTTCCTTAATTCTCTACTTGTGTGAAGTCTGCCAATCAGCATTTGGCCAGCGTGGTGGACAAGGCCTAACCCCTCTCATGCTGAGAGGAGACTTGTGCTCAACATTGAGCCGAATATACCCATATTCGGCTCAATGTTGAGCATGTTAATGATGATCTTTTATTTCATATAAGTAAAACCTAGAAGTTAAATTTTTTCACAACTTCATGAGACAGTAGGTACACGGTACACTCAGAGTATTAAAGGTACGGTTTTCATTTTGAGATTACATTTTGAGGTACGGAACCCTTAAAATGTTGAAAATATTTTTATATTTTTTATAAAAAAAAATAATAGGTGGTGGCGTCAGGCTTCTTATATAAGAACTAGCGGACGCCCGCGACTTCGTCCGCGTGGAACTCGATGTAAACTTTCAACTACCCCTACCCTACCATAACCTACCCTACCCTACCCCTACCCTACGCCTACCCTGCCCCTATTCATGGATCTGTATTGTTCATTAAAGTAATGCACGATTGTCAGGTCAGCGCGTGTAAAGTTTCATATTTTTTTCCGGTAAACTGTACCTAAACCTTTCTATGGAAAGTATTGATAGGTAATTCCATCTAAATTATTGGCTGGCATAGACTTAGAATAACTTGTTATTACTCGTAGTAAATTATTCATAACTGTTGTATACCAGGTATGATGGTCGAAATTTCTCATAAGTACCTAACTAAGCCTTGGGATGTTTGCTTAAAATATAAGCTATACGTCTTATAAGATTTGCTAGGTAAGAAATACGGACTTAATTTGGAATTTTTAATAAAACTTCCCAAGAATATTATTCGCAATGAAAGTTTTGAACGAAGTTATCAAGAAAAACGCCGAGTTCTGCTGAAGGTTTGTAATTCCAATATTCCGCGAAACTTGCGGGTACGTAAATAATAAATGTACTGAGCTGTTACACTACGTTGTTGGACGTCCGCGAATCTGTCAAAGAAATAATTTTCCAACAACTACCTAAGTATTTATCTATCAATTTGTCAGTGATATGTCTGACAAATAAGTAGATCCATGCGTCAGGTGACTCAAGAGCTGGGTTTTTTTGGCCCAAAGGTTAATCCTAGCTATCCAGAAGGCTAATAGCGCCAGCGTATTGGGTACCTTGCTTCTGGGTGAACATTTAGGTGATGTGTATTTCTTATAATTATTTTATTCATTATAAATTTTGATTTAAAATACTGTTTTAATTCTTAATTTTAATTTAATATCATGATAGTTTAGTTATTGAAAATATGTAAATGTATTTTCAGTAGATATCGATAATCTCCTTTCCGAACCAGTGGTAGAATCACTAATCAGAAAAATACTAATTAAAAACTTGACTTTGTAACAGTGCTTGTATAATAAGTGTCACAGACCACCTAGTTCGTGGCAACCTTACACGAAATAAATCAATGTGATTGCCTACTTTTATAAATCAATTTGGTTTGATCACAGAAATAATTTTCTCATAGGGTGTAATATCATCTCCAAGTATTACACCGATGCTGGATAGGAAATCTGAGTAAATAGCTGTTTCAAAGCGGACCGTTTATCAGTACATTGGATATCGTTGTTAGAGGTAAACGGATATCAGACGTCGATAATATGGCTTTACTGGTGAACAGGTAATTATATTGAATAGAATCTGTCGTCTATGGTAAATATTGCGAAAAATGCATTTATGTTTGGCTAATGAAAGTAGAGACTGATTTGGCGCTCGCCAAATTAAAAAAAATCGGAGTAAATTCTCAAAATTATATTGCAAATATAAGCTGAGTTTAATAGGAGAATTAAGCAGAGAATTAAGGTAACTCTCTGGTATGCAGGTTTCCTCACGATGTTTTCCTTCACCGATTGAGACACGTGATATTTATTTTCTTTAAATGCATACAACTGAAAAGTTGGAGGTGCATGCCCCGGACCGGATTCGAACCCACACCCTCCGGAATCGGAGGCAGAGGTCATATCCACTGGGCTACCACGGCTTTTTTTCCCCATTCATACTTGATCTGAATTTGAATTTATAAGGTTAAATAGACCCAGAAACCTATTGATAGTTCATAAACCTTCCAGTTTAGGGGAACATAACACATTGTAAATTGTTTCAGCTTTCTTCTGCTACTGATTTCAAAGGCGATCTGCAAACCTGCTCAAGAATACAAGGCCTCGCTCCAGGCGATGCCCCCAGGAATCTCCATCATGCCCATTAACATACCTCTAAGCTCTAACAGTAAGAAACATTTATTTTCGTTTTTTTTTAAAGAATATTTGCCATACCTTTTAAATATGAACCACCAGCGGACGCCCGCGACTTCGTCCGCGTGGAATTTAGTTTTTCACAAATCCCTCGCGAATAATGGATTTTTTCGGGATAAAAAGTAGCCTATGTGTTTATCCATGCTATAATTCAGCTAATTCGTTTCAGTAGTCGAGGCGTGAAAGAGTAACAAACATTCATATCATCAAAATCATCAGTTTTCGCAAATCTCGGGAAACCATGGAATTTTTCGAGATAAAAAGTAGCCTGTGTTAATCCACAGTAAAATCTATTTTCATTTGAAATTTCAGCCAAATCGCTTCAGTAGTAGCGGCGTTTAAGAGTAACATACATCCATACAAACTTTCGCGTTTATAATATTAGTAGGATATTTCCGGTCCCATTCAATTATTCGGAAAATACTGTGTTATAGCTTGGCAAATTCGTTCGTAACACTCCCGATCCACCACCACGTGGTCCACGCGGGCCGGGAGGGGGTAGCATGTCCTTCGCGCACGACTTTATACCCGCACAGTCCTTCCCTCGGCCACATGCGTACGACTTCACACCCGCGCAGTCCTTCCCCTCCGTCACCCGCGAAATAGAAGTGGGCAAGACAATAGTCTAGTAGGCGGGGATCGGACCACCAACTCTCGTTATTTGGTTACGAGTCCGGCACCTTTACCACTGAGGTAAACTTTTGATTGATTGACAGATTTTGATGTGGCTTCACCAGAAGATTAAGCTAAGTCATGCTATAGCTGAAAGTCGACAGGTTTTTAAAAACAGACCTTATAAACAACATCGTCGGTTAGTAAACAATAAAAATTGTTTGTTTATTTATAATGTTTTTTAATTCTTGTGGCATTTAATGTCTTAAAAATTCAAAAATCAAAATATATTTAAACAGTGCAAAAAATATGCCAACCTCTATTGATTACATTAGTAGATATTAGAAAGGCCTCGCTGGTACAGTGGTAAGCCAATGCCCCTTCTGATCAAGGGGGTTCGAGTCTTGGAACGGGTCATGACATATTGATTGGATTTTGTTAACTCCTCGCTTTGCTCGTGGTTCAATCTTAGAATCCTTCACTTGTTCGATCTATACGCCCACTCGTCGTAAAAATCAATTTTGGTGTTTATCATAACAAATAACCAATTTTGTTTAAATAAATTAATTTTAACAGCTACCCAGTAATCGAATAACCCAGCTGATATATCCGACGTGTCCCAAAAAGGTTTCCGTACTGAATGTGACAGGGAACTGACAGTGCACAAAATTGGGTCACAAGTTTTACAGTTGTTTGTGTAGGGGTCGAATCGTCATTAATTAGTTACGCAAACTTAACGTTCCCACAAATCTTTCAAACCATAGTAGCTCCTAGGGAAAAGGGCCGGACTCAACACCGAGAGGTTATCGGTTCGAACCCGCTGGACCACCGTTAAACCAGTTAATACATATTGTAAGTTCATTACTCTTGCTCAAAAACACTGTCATATTACCACTCCACAGCGGGGCTAAAGTAATACTCTTTTTTTAATTTTTGTCTGTTACGGGTACTAAGCAAGTACTAGCTTACTTTATACCGACCAATTATATTTATTCGTAAATAGAATCATCAAAGGTAAGGCCCTGATTGTTTAATAAAAATAAAAACTTGAAATTGGAATGAAATGCAGCGTTCTTGTCTGTGGAATGCGTTCATTTCTATATTTGATTTTTTTTGAGTTGCAAATTTAAAGGGCGAGATTTGAAGACATGGCTGTACGGTGTAATACCTTTGCCTTTTCCTCATGTGAAAGAATAAAGAAAAATATAATAAAAAAGCGGTAATTTAAAAAACAATTGGCGTGAATAATTCACTAATTTGGAAAATTTTAAAAAATACATGATTTTAAATTAAGTTTTATCACAAATCCTTAACTTTTACTTATTTACGATAGATATATTTCGGGCCTTTATTCCATGTACTTACTATTCGAAATTATTAATAAAAAAAAAGAAAAACGATAGTACCTATTGGGTAGATTTAGTGCTTATTCGGAACTTAGCTTGAATAACAATGTACAGAAGCAATGCAATTTCAATTTAAAGTTTGTAAAGACTATTTAATAACTTAACACTCCACGGAAAAAGTAAATTGCTTCTGCCTCAGCTTGAATTTATGCAAAGTAGGTACTAGTGCTAAGTAATGGTTTATAGTAGGTAAAAGTTGACGGAACAAGCTAAGACCTCACTCAAGTGAATTCAGAAAAGCTCTTAAAAAGGAACTATTAAAAGCAACTATCAAAACTTATGTACCTACTTAATGGAGAGGATTTACAAACACCTTACACCTTCCATGGATAATATCAATATACGAGTAGGTATATGGATGGTTAAGAGCCGTGAAAGCCCAGTGGATATAACCTCTCTGATTCTGGAGGGTGTGGGTTCGAATCCGGTCCGGGGCATACACCTCCAACTTTTCAGTTTTATTTTAGCATTTTAAGAAATTAAATATCACGTGTCTCAAACGGTGAAGAAAAAACATCATGAGAAAACCTGCATACTAGAGAATTTTCACAATTCTCTGCGTGTGTGAAGTCTGCCAATCCGCATTGGACCAGCGTGGTGGACTATTGGCCTAACCGCTCTCATTCTGAGAGGAGACTCGAGCTCAGCAGTGAGCCGGATATGGGTTGATAATGATGATGATGATATAAGATGGCAACCTAGGTATATATAGTATTGATTTGGTTTTCAATACTCCTTCCTTAAACTATAAAATAAAGCTAGAAAGAGCTACAAACAGATTACAGAACCGATGCAATTTGGTGTTAAGCATACGAGTCACAGAGCATAGATATAGTTAGTAGTTTTAAACAGTTTTGGTACATGAAAAAACTTTTATCATTTTCGCAAAAAGTGCATTGCTTCGGTTTCCATTGAAGCGAAATTCAAAAAATATTGCGACTTCTTAAATCCTTTATTACCCTACTTTTTAAACAATTTGCGCAAGCAGTTCAGCAAAGGATTTATGCAAGGGAATCCCGAAGAGACGGCGCTTTTCATAAATGACTTAGTTTAGTAAAGTTGCGACAATATTTATTTTCGCGCTGGCTCAGTAGCTTGTCAGACAATGGCCTCCCGAGAGCACTTTCAACACTCGAGTATCAAAGATGTTTAAGATTAAAAACGCCCGTAAAACTGAGAGATTCTAGGTATCTACTTAGGTGACTTTTGTTATTTGTATCAAACTCTGACGTACAGTTTTATTATAGGACTCAAAGGTGATTACAAATATAAGAAAACTAATGTCGAACAAAGGTTATGATTCACAACACTTGTCAGGACAACTTAATTAACAAATCAAACTGTAACCAAAATAAGACCCTAGAATGGCAGAGAATGACCTTGAGTGGAGTCACGCACTTGTGAACGATGTGTGTAGGATTTAAGGTACCTTTGACTGTATACAAACACTCCCCTTTTCCACTCAAGTCACTCTCCCCGCCTATCCTAAGTAACCCTTAAAGAATTACACAACAAGAGATGTGGACGGCTCGAACGCCACGAGCACACTGAAGACAACACGAGATCGAGCGACGTCATATCCGTCACAGACTACTACTTCCTACACTATTTATTAAAAACATGTAAATTTAAAAGCAGCCAACGCGGCGATAACAGTTTTATTTGCAGTAAGTTCTTTTAAATATTGTGTTAGCCATTGTCCTTGTAACACGATAGAAAATATTATACTCTTTACCTCTTCAACCATGTCCAACTAAGCGAACAGCTTGTAGGTACCTAATACGTGTGGGCAGGTACTACGTACTTACAATTACAAGTATCTACGAACCTTGGGCATTTTGGGATTCAATCTTGTTGCTTTATCGTGCAGTAATTAAGGTTATATAGGTCATATCCTCATATCCATATACTTATTGTTCTAATCTAGTACTTTTTAAAGTGCGTATCGGGAGACCTAGAGGTCTCCTGATCATTCAGAATGATCTGACCAAGGAGTAATATTAAAACTAAGTTCTCTCACAAAAACATAGCAGACCCTACATTTAGGAGAAAAACAATTTCCTGGCACGCAATAAAACATCACTGCAAAAATTATTGCATCGGTATAATTCAGGAGGTTTTGAAAATTCACACCCTTTTTTACATGACCGATGCACTCGTTTTCCATCGAACATAAATGAAAAACTTGGAGTGGGTAGGAATTTACTCCAATAATGAACTAGAGCCCAGTTTAACTCCTTTAACACGGGCTTGTAGGCTAGGTACTATTATACCTAGCTATGTTCTGCACCATGGGCTTAAAATATTAAAATTTTCGTGTCGTGCAACGCTCGTATCTCAGAGATCTTACCGGGCGGCCATGAAAGACGATATTTCTTTTGATGCATTTTTGCAGTAAAATTAGCGCTGCAGAAAGCACAAACCTCTTTTCGTCAAGTAGGCTGCTCTCTGCATAATATGGCGCAAAATAAAATGAATGTAACAATTCGTTGGAAAGAAAATTTGCGAAAACCTCTTCTACTTTTTATGCTTAATCAAAAATATTTAAATGAAATGAAAAAAATTAGTCACAGGACTAGATTAATTCAAATTCTTTTAATTCAATATAGTTTACAAGCACTTTTGAGACAAAGATAGCGTGTTTTACTAACTCTACTGACTCCGAATCGTCCAAAGAACCATCCATTGCTGAATTAATTTAGTCGTCCATCGGTTGACCTGTCGTGAGATAATTACGGACGCATGATACTTCATGCGTCTTTAATTTATCACCGATAACCATACCATTTACATTGATTATACAAATGCTAAAAATGTAGTAACCTAATATATCGGAAAATATAATATTTTAGACTGAAACACAGGCAGTGCTGTTTTGTAACCTATAATAATGACGATGGTAGATATCCCGAAAAGTTCTCTCACAGGACTTTTTCTTTGAACACCTACTTAATGATCATAAACGGAGCTGATGGTTTAACTTGCTCGTTCTGTTGTTCCAGATCCAATCCTAGCAAATTCGTTATTTGAAGATGTGTTAGTTCTAGATGAATCCGACACGAAGAAGAGGATCCAGCGGTACAGAGATACAGAAGACACGATTGATTTAAATAATTAAACTTATTTATGAATTAACTTTGTAATTGATTATTAAAAAAAAAACTCTATAATTGGGTTAAATAAAATTGAGTATTTGTCACTTTTTCGATCAGGAAAACTACTAATTTTAGTGTAATACAGTGTTTACTTTGGTTTAGGAGCCTTGGAATTTTGATCAATCATTATTTTTAATCGTTGCATTTGCCAGAGATATTTTCTCCTCACAATCTATAAGTAACATTCCCCAAATATCTCTTTCTTCGTTACTTCAAATGAACTTAGTCTTAGTCCTTAGTCCTACTTAGTCAAATCTGACCTCTTTATAATATTAGTAGGTATAGATCTCATCTAATTTTAAAACTGTTTGCTGTGTAATACCATATAAAATACCTATAGCATAGAAAAGAAATAATCGGAGAGCCCGACAGGGTATTTTAAAATTCATTGCACTTAAGTGCTGTAGATAAACATAGCCTTGCATAATTTCTGATTACAGTAAATTTTCTAGGTTTCCACATTTTTGACTGTTGGAGGTTTATCAACTATTTCACCCATATAGCGTTAATAATTATTAGCTTAAAATCTTCGTTAGTGCGAGATACAAAATGCTAATGCTAAAGCTAAATATTTGCCCCTCCTTACTAATGCACCGGGTACACATATATGTGTGTATACACAGTGCCTCAATATGGGGCAGTTGAAATTGTCAATAACCACCCTCAGGAAGGTGTTGGTGCTCCCCCTTACCCTGCTCATCAGCGATGTAATTCGTTTGCGTATGACTGTAAATAAGCTGTCTGTTCTTCCATACGCAAACATAGCTGATGCACTACAGTACCGCGGGAGCCCCAACATCATCCTGAAGGCGTTATTATATTGCACTCGATGTGCTTTGTATGTCTTCTGCATATAGTTGACCCACAGGCTGCAAGTGTATAACATCTGGCAGAACGCCTTAAACAATGTTATTTTGACGTCTACTGTACAACGTGTGAACCTGCGAGCCAACATATTGCATCTGACAGTAATAGCTCATCTTTCCCTCTCCATGTCAAGGTCATCGTTCAAATCCTCAGTAATAATATGCCCGAGGTATATGAACTCCGACACCCTCTGAAGCTCGATTCCTCCCAGTGTTACTGGTGGTACATTTTCTAATGTTCGCGAACCCACCCAAAACTTTTTAACATTATACTGTAGGCCATGCTTCTGCGCATAGCTCTCACAAATTGTCAGCAGCTTCCGGAGCGCCCTAACTAATGGACACAACACCATGTCGTCTGCTAACTAATGCTGTTCACACACTGCCCCTCTATTGAACAGCCGACTGCCGAGCTCTTTTATAAGTTGGTTGATATATAGATTAAAGAGCGACGGAGACGACAATCGCCCCTGTCGCACTCCAATTCCAAACTCATCAGAAAGTGCACTCCATTTGACCTGGTTAGTCTAATTTTCATACCAATACTTGAAAATATTGATCACGCCTGAGTCAGCCAGTTTAGACCAAAGTACATCATATCTAACCAGGTCAAAAGCCTTTGACTTTGCTGAAAACAGATATGAACAACTATCTAATCTATCTTACCTGTCTGCCCTTTCCCGAGTGTCTTCTCCAATCTAAAGGGCCCGACGTATTGGTGGGCCTCCGCGGCCGTGTTACTCCCCTCCATTTTCACGCCTGACCGTAACAGGACCGGCTCGGAACCGTCTTATCACTGTCAAAAGTGCGATCCTTGGCGGCGGTGCATCGTGTCATATTGAAAGTTCTTTTAGACTCATGTTTCTTCCTATAAATTTCGCAGTCAGGTGCCATATAAACGGACGGTCATAATTTGCTTATCGCTTTTGATATGATTTTATTTTAAATTTTTGTATTGTATGTATGTTATAAGTACTTCAGTGCCTTTGAAAATAATAAGATTTTGAAAAAGTACGAAATATATTTAACTTAAAACTAAAAATCAAATCATCAAAGCTTATTATTATTAATAATATGTAATAATGTATCATTGTTTTTTTTTTAATTTCTAGTAGAACATAGATAAAGCGCTAAAGCGTGGTTAATTGTCCATCTGAATAAAAGAAGAAAAAGATACAAACATGAATAATGCACGTAGAATTTTTTAATCCACAATTTTTCGAATTCGGTCAAATACGTTTCAGATCTAGCGAAAAAAATCCCATAAGTGATCCATCCAAAGCGTTATATCGGCAACAAAATTATGTTAAAAGCTTGGACCGTTGCCAGAACATCGAGTTACTCTTCAAATCGGCTCCCAGCGACGGGGTTAATATGGCTAGACTTATATAACTGTTGGAACTCTATGAATACCTATTAATCTTTACGATGTACATTATTATTGTTTTTATGATACAGATCTACGGAACATGCTGTTAAGTATTATAAAACAGTAAAACAAAATTCCTACTTAATAAAAGATTAGAAGACGCCAGCGACTATGCCCTCGTGGAAAGAGGAATCGGCAGAGATTAGGCAGCGTTTTTACCCGACTGCGTAAGAAAGAGGGTAATGTTTTTCGAGCGTATGAATGTAGTGTTCAAAATGGTGCCTGTAAGTGGAAAAAGGGGGTGGGTAAGTTTTTTTTACTTTTTCCTAACAATATGGGTATCAAATGAAAAGTCTTAAAAAGACCATTTCAAAAATATATGTATTATATGATGAACAAAAAGCGTACCAATTGGGACCATCGAAGTAAAATTTACTAACTAGAATGTATTCAAGTCAGGAATTACATTGTCTGTACTTAAATAAAAGATCTGTCCTAACGAAACTAAAAAGTTAAAAAAAATTATTATAAAAACAAAAAACTCAACTGCTTAAGCGTAATGAACTGAAAACAGAAAAACAAGCATCATAATATCTACTTAAAGTTCTAACTAATTTCTTTGTGGTGCTGCAAATAATACTTTCCTAAGGGCAGAGAATGAAATACCAACGTTTGTCACATGTGGAAACATGAAGAATTCGTAAACATATCGAATGTCATATTTCAACTAATTTAAACTTTGACGAATTATCTTTCTTACCTACCCATACCTCAACCTTCCTATCTATCTATTGGTATATATGTATGGTATAAAATCGCCTGAAAACTTTTCAGTAGTTTTCAAATATGTTGCAAACATATTGACAGACAGACGCGGCGAAGGATTTTGTTTTATAACATGTACATAGATTTTAAAATTGAACATTGTCGAGTTAGTTTTTTCAGTATCTTAGTGAATAAGAGAAGCATTGCCGCAAGAATTCGTCGGTTTTTCACCGGAAAAATGAAATTTTGCAGAAATATTTTATAATAGTCACCCATCTTTTTAATGGATGAAAAGTGTTATATATCAAGTACGTTACAAAAAATATATTTTGAGTAGTTTATTTTATTAAATAGATACTTATTTCACAGGATTTTCTCTTTGAATAATGATCATTAACGGAGCTGATGGTTTAACTTATTTGTTCTGTTCCAGATTCAATGCTAGCAAATTCGTTATTTGAAGATTTAGTAATTTATTAAAACAGATGGATCTAATTCGAATCTCCTATAGTAACCTTAGTCCTTACCCCTTAACCCTTAGAGCCGTGATAGCCCAGTGGATAGGACCTCTACCTCTGATTTTTCAGGGTGTGGGTTCGAATCCAGTCCGGGGCATGCACCTCCAACTTTTCAGTTGTGTGCATTTTAATAAGAAATAAAAAATTCACGTGTCTCAAACGGTGAACGAAAAACATCGAGAGGAAACCTGCATACCAGAGAATTTTCTTCATTCCCTGCGTGTGTGAAGTCTGCCAATCCGCATTGGGCCAGCGTGGTGGACTATTGGTCTAAGCCCTTTCATTCTGAGAGGAGACTCGAGCACAGCAGAGAGCCGAATATGAAAGTTTGTGGTATTGTAGAGGGTAAACTCCGGATCTACTACACCGATTTTAAAAATTTGTGACTGTCATAGGCTATATTTTATCCCTGTATCCTTACGGGAATGGGAACTATGCAGGTGAAACCGCGTTGCATCAGCTAGTCTACTATAAAGTATCAATGAGCATAGCATATGTTTAAGATTCCATTTTGCGTAAGGAGAAACAAAATTCTTATAGTATCATTTTGTTGTAGTATCAGTTTGTCTGTCTGATTACCTGCTAAAACTGTTCTAATCAGGAACGCACTAACATAATATTATAATTTGTATATACAGGTAAGTAATGCGTTAGTCTGTTTGTCTGTCTATTACATATTAACAGTAAAACCGCTGATTTTAATGATTTTTCTAGTTATATTCATGAAAATTTTAACATGAACTAAAGAATATCTATCTATTTTTAACCAACTTCAAAAAAGGGTTCTCAATTCGACGCGTATATTATTTTAATGTTTGTTAAATCATAACTTCGTCATTTTTCAACCAATTTTGAAAATTCTTTTGAAGTTTTGAAATTTGTTTGAAAGAGCATACTTTCAGATTGGTCTCATTTCATTTTCATGAAAATCGATTAAATAAACCGCCTAATTATATTGTGACAGCGAAGGTACGAGGTGTCATATAGAAGATCACGGCAAGAAACATCCAGTACCTAACCTACCATTGTATTCTATCCATAGTAGATATTGTTAAATTATAACGTAACTGTAAAATCTCATTTATCTATGCAATATACCTATGTAACTAGTCACATTTTTGAAAATAAACATACCTATTTCGATTTCGATTCTGCCTAAAATTGTTTAGTGAAAATTCATTTATTAAATATGAATTGATTTAGGTATAGGTACACTCATTGTATTTTAAACAAAACTGACAAAATTCTACCTAAATTATCAAAAAAAGAAAACAAAAACGTTCTCAGCAAGTATGTAAAACGATGTTTTCTTATTCTAGTTATATTCTATTATATTATTATTTAAGGGTTAGGTTTATTAACCTAATATTATTTTTATTATCTTTAAATAGAAATGAACCTAACCCTTAAATAATAATATTTGAATTACAAAAATTGCATCTTAATCCTGTTTCTAGACTTTAAAATATCATAATAAAGGCATATTCATTAATATAAAATGTACGAACGTATTTGTAGTACGCAGATATTTAATCTATTAATTAAATTAATTAAAAATTACTAATAAATAAATAAAGGAAATTGTAAAGGTTTTAAAAAAAACTGTAGACGTACAGTTTTTACAAACAATTTTCCATTAAAAATTGTAAAAAACCAAAGAAAATGTAAGGAAATCGCAGAAAAACAAATCCGATCTTGACAAACGTCGTAGGCTAATAACAGCAATGCTACAACGCGCTACGATCGATACAGCTTCAAGTTGTTTTCAATTTAACTAATAAATTAAACATTCATTGAAAAATAACATTACAGTAGGTATATCTTTGCATCTAATTAATAAAATGTTTATTTATGTATAACATGGCGTCCGTCTTTGAACTATTCGGTTTTAATAAACATTCCAAATTTAAAATGCTACGATTTAATTTTTCCTTTTCAGTGTCAGGGGTGTGCTACTTTTTATGTTTTTTTTTTATTTGACGAATTTTATTTTTAGATTCGTTAGAGGCACTGAAGTATTTATTTATTTTTTATTTTCATTTTAATTGAGTTTTTGTGATTACTAAACGTTTTGAATACTAAATAAAACACTGCAGTAATCCACTCACTCTAGAGGAACACTTAAATATTTCACTACATATAATAAAAACACAGGATTCCGCATTCAGTTCCTTCACGTCACGGAAAATCAATATTGCCTTAACATCGCGCGTGCTTTGCTATTGGAAATTGTCATATTTATTTAACACTCGTGAAAATTTTAACATCACTTCATTATTTTTTTATATAATTTATTGTAAAAAAAATTACGTATTACATAATTGTAGAGGGATTGTAAAATGTTTTTCGTGCGTTCGAACGCGCGAGGTTCGTCTACCGTCGGGTTAGTTCGGTTATTTCCGACTGGGGGTGTGAGTCATTAGCCTTTGAGCCTTGAGGGGTGGTTTTGCGTTCCGTTTCACTGTCGTACTATTACCCGAGTGCATTTTTAGATTTTTGATAATATAAAATTGTTACGATTTAATTTCTATAGAAATATTTCAAACCTTTGATATTGTTTAAAATATTTTATTATTTTATATATAGATATACCTACCTACGGTAAACCTGCTTTTAACGTTAGAAGTATAAAAGAATTCATGTAGAAGTAACTATGGAACTAACATGTTAAGCTGTTAACCTATTTAAAGAACACAATATAGCACTTTTAATAACAAACGTAAATGGGTTTTTAATAAGTGAAAACACTTTAGAATAGATGGAAATACTAAATATGACCTAGATGATTTCTATGTACCTACCTAGGTAGGTAGGTACTGTTTAATCGACGTCTACATACATAAAGGTACCAACCAATATCTTATTTAATCCAGAAGGAAAACGTAACTATGAACATTGATTAATATTATACTATACTAGCGGACGCCCGCGACTTCGTCCGCGTAAAAATTGATGTAAACTTCTCTACCTTTACCTTACCCTGCTCGTAAACCTACCCAACCCTACCCTACCCTACCCTACCCCTACCTTACTCCTACCCTACCGCTAATGCTTACCCTTCCTTCCCCCACCTTACCCTACCCTAACCCTACCCGTAACCTATCCATACCCTATCCTACCCTACCCCTAATCTACCCCTACCCTACCCCTACCTTACTCCGACCCTACCGCTAACCCTAACCCTTCCCTACCCCTACCTTATCCCTACCCTAACCCTACCCTACCCGTACCCTACCCCTATCCTACTCCTCCCCTACCCTATACGTTCCATATCCTTCCCCTACCTCTACCTTGCCCCTACCCTACCCTACCCCTACCTTATCCGTACCCTACCCTACCCTACCCTACACTTTCCCTAAATTACCCCTACCCTACCTCTATCCTACCCCTTCCCTACCTCTATCCTATCCCTACCCTCAGCAAAAATGGTCCAGCCTTTTGTGCGTGGTGCAATGACCAAAAGACTATAATTTCCCAAGCGACTTCTATGCTAATACTATAAAGAGGTAAAGTTTGTGTGGTTGTCGGGGGTAATCTCTGGATCTACTGAACCGATTTGGAAAATTCTTTTACCAATAGAAAGCTACATTATTTGCGAGTGTCATAGGCTATGTTTGGTCCTCATATTCATACGGGAACGGGAACCATGTAATTGAAACCGCGGGGCGTCATATAGCGGCATTTCTGCGACTTTCAGAAATTTTGTATTATCTCCGAAACTATATAACTAATTAACATACTGTAAAGGGCAAATCTTATCTCTATAATATCCTTGTGATAATTAAATCATTTATTTTGATAAGGATTTAAGTTTAGTTGTGTAAATAATGACGTAAACCTTAGTTTAAAATTTAAATAATTTATTAAAGTACTAAAGGTACTATATCTGCTAAAATATAAAAGATAGATATATGGTGTCGCGGACTTTTTTGTAGAACTTTTAAAGGTTCAAAAAGCCTCCATACATTTATTTCAGTTATACGCAATGGTTGAGGCAGCGCATGCGAAAAAGTAAGTTTTTCGGTCTGACCTGTAAGAGAAAACCCGCGATATCTCAGTAGTTATATATGATACAAATATAAAATATAGCCTATAGCACTCCCCGATAACGTAGCATTCTACTGGTGAAAGAATTTTTAAAATCGGTCCAGTAGTTCCGAAGATTACCCCATTTCAAAAAATTGTTACAAACTTACAAACTTTACCTCTTTATAATATTAGTATAGACAGATACTTACGGTGGAATTCATAGTCGTAGTAGGGGGCCCCTAAGGGGATTATTCAGCCGCTATGTGTCGAATTCAACCCCTACGCGTTTCATAGACAAAAGAAACCCCTCATTTGACAGGAGCTGGCGGCTGACTGCTGAATTACCGATATTTGTCAGCCAAACCATCCCCTGGCATTTTTTTTTGTTGTTATTCGTGATTTATTTATTAGAAAGTGGACGTTCGGATCGTTATAAGTGAAGTTATAAACAGCGAGTTATATCAGTGCCCAAGATATATATTCGCAATTGCGTAAACCCAGTATAATACTATGGCGATATGGAATGTACGAAAGATTCTCATATTAGGCATAATATGCCTCTGTTTGATGAAGAATGAACACAGAAGACCAAGAGAGGAATACCAATACCGCTAGTATTATACATTCTAGCAGCACTTCGATTCTATAACGGGATGTTATCAGGTACGTACCTTTGTTCATTATCAATAAGTTTTTGTTCATGAAGACGCTGCGCGGTTTCACCCTGTGTGGTTCCCATTTCCGTAAGAATATGGGGATAAAATATAGCCTATAGAGCTCGGGGATAGTGTAGCTTCCCAACAGTGAAAGAATTTTTTAAATTGGTTCAGTAGTTCCAGAGCCTATTCAAAACATACAAACAAACAAATCTTTCCTGTTTCTATTATTAGTAAAGATAAGTTAGGAGTAGATATAAAACCAATTAGCCCAGTGGGTATGACCTCTGCCTTTTATTATGATGGTGTAGGTTCCCAACAGTGATAGAATCTTTCAAATCAGTTTAGTAGTTACAGATCCTATTCAAAACAAACAAACAATTTTTTCCTGTTTACAAACAAACAAATTTTTGTTGTCTGAAACATGCACCTCCAAATCATTTCAGTTATGTGCATTTTATGAATTTAAATGTATATTACATGTCTCATACGGTGAAGGAAAAACGTTGTCTCTACATGTGTGAAGTCTGCCAATTCACATTGGGCCACCGTGGTGGACCTTATCCCTCTCATTCTGAGAGGAGACTCATGCTTAACATACTCATGATGAAGAATTTAATTAGTTTGTTTGTTTGTAATCAAACCTATATAAATGTTAGGTATACCTATCTAGTTTTGATTTAGGAAATATATAACCTACATAAATGTAACTAACATAATGTTTATTTTCAGACTGTAGGTGCAGTCCATCAAGCATTCTATGAAATAACTTAAATGCCAAAAGTCGTTACATAGGTATACATATAAACAACCCCGAAGGACCCTATACACAGATTTAAAGAAACCGGCTATCATGGCAGGGAATAGCAGTGATGAGCTCTGAGAATACTGTTTTACCAAGAATACTGAGAATACTTTGGTTCTTGAAAATCTCAGTAATTGGAAGACCCTCATACCTTGAAAAGTCAGCAGCATTTAATATCGAAGTAGTAGGAGTGAGTGCAGTGTATTGTAAGGTGGTCACTCACTCTTGAAGGTCCATAACAATAAAAAATATATACAAATCTTAATTGAATGAATGATGGAAAATAAAAAGTTATTGATTCACATCTTTAATAAAGATAATTATTAAATGTTTACTTCTGCATTTTTCATTTAAGTCTGGCCCTATAAAAATATACAATAATAACAATAAGTTATATGTAAATTATGTATTTATTGTTGTTATTAATTAATCTTTGTATCAAAAGGATATAGGTTTGATTTTAGAATTGCAATAAGTACTGTGTGGTTCATTATTATCAGCCCATTACCGGGCCAAGTCTACCTCCTAAATATATAATATTATGTGATCTAAAGCTTTGTGAAATGCAATTTTACCACTATTCCTAAGGATAAGCTACACTTATATTTATTTACTGCACTTACTATAAATTGTAAGAAAATACAGCATAATAGTACCTACTTGTAATTATTTCAGGTAATTATAGGTGGTTTTGAGTAAAATAAACAAATTCCCTCTTACAATAATTTTTTTATTTCAAGTAGGATTCCACATTACAAAAGTATGAAATATCAAACTACTTATATAGTAAATAGTATGCTTGGGATTTCTCTGCGTGATCGTATCACAAATGAGGAAATCCGCAGACAAACTAAAGTCACTGACATAGGTAGCACAGCGAGTCGTGAAGCTGAAGTGGCAATGGGCAGGCCACATAGTTCGAAGAGCCGATGAAATCGCAGTGTTGGTCGACCCCCACTAGGTGGACCGAGGGCATCAAGCGGGTTGCAGGGAGCCGCTGGACGCTGGCGGCTCGAGACCGTTGTGTTTGAAAGTCCATGCAAGACGGCTATGTCCAGCAGTGGACGTCCATCGGCTGATAATTTTGTATATGATCATGTTCGTCCACATAACTTCAATATTTTTCTAACAACTCCTTCTTGTGAGAAAGAAACTTTTTGATAAAATTGATCTATTGTACACGTGAACGAATTAAATTTTACTATGATAAATAAAAACAAAAAGTAAATGAAAATATTAGAAACTCAATTATTTTGTAAAATGTCAAAGAATTAACAAAATACGTCTCTCTGTGGTTGTGTCACAGAATTTTCAAAGATCTAATGTAAAATCATAGACAACATTTGCTTGAAACTCCAGTCACCTAGGGGCTCTCCAGTAGTTTGTTTATGAAATGCAATGAAGGATGATTCAATAGTCAGCCCCTGGGTGAATACTGAATATTGGTTTGTGGGGGATTGTTCACTTCACGACTATGAATTCCAGGGTTAAATATCTATACTAATATTAAACTGAAGAGTTTGTTTGTTTGAACGTGCTAACCGCAGGAACTACTGGTCCGATTTGAAAAATTCTTTCCGTGTTAGATATCCCATTTATGGAGGAAGGCTATTATAGCCTATATATTATCCCCGTATTCATACTAGAACGGGAATCACGCGGGTGAAACCGCGCGGCGTCAGCTAGTTACTTAAAGATTTTCAAAACTATTTAATACCTAATTCTGCTACGTCTTGTATACCTACAACCCTGGTAATCGGTTAACACAGAGTGGAAATTTTATAAAAATTTAAATTTTAAATTTGATTCAATTGCTTAGGAGCTGCATTGAAATTGGTTGATTAATATACAACACTTTGTTTACTTGTTACCTAATGACCTCAGCGACGGGGAACCTTTGGTCTAGTTTTCTTTCGCGATAAAAGCTATGCAATAGCGTAACACATAATTTTGCTTTTCACCACTGATATTTTAATTGTCATGTTAAGTCTAACCTAACCAGTAACTAGTATCGGAAACGATTGTTTAAAATTTTGTTAGATCTTGGTAGAGTTGGTAGAGTCTAAACACAGATTTGTAGTTGTGGTAAATAGGAAGAATATATACGTAGGTACATTTACCTATGTATATATTTTTATTTTTTCATTGAATATACAGAGATGAAGATGAATCTTAGACCAGTCTAGCGTGGTGGATAGGTTCGAACCTATCCGAAGGTAGGTGAATTACGGACATAAATATCCCACCTTGATATTATTTTATATTTATTTACACGCATTGTTTACTTTTAATCTAATTACAATTGTATCTTACAATGGCATTTTCTATAAAGATTCAAATTAATTTAAAAAATCGCTTGTAAATACTGAAATCCGTTGCCAAAGGTTTACAACTTCATCATACAATGAAAAGTCATGAAAAATTTGAATAGTTGGTGTATCAACACGCTCAGTTTTATTTTTATCATAAGTAGGTACACTCGCTGGGCAAAGGTACACATTTATGTTTAAAAATCAGAGTTATAACAACAATTCATAAATTAAAGACTTAAAACTTATACTAAGATCTTTTGATAAGCAATTTTTGGGTAAGTTCATATTTTTATAATTGTTGAAACGATAAGGACTATTTTGACCCCCTTCTATAGATTTGTAAATTCGTTCGTAACACTCCCGATGGTTCGCGCGGGCCGGGAGGGGTGTAACGGCCCCGCGCGTACGACTTCATACCCACGCAGTCCTTTCCCTCCGTCGCCCGCATATCACGGGAGTGTCATCAACGAACTTGCCAAGCTATAGATGGACCGAGGACATCAAGCGCGTTGCAGGGAGCCGCTGGATGCTGGAAGTCTATACAAGAGGCCTATGTGGATGTCTGTCCAGCAGTGGATAGACGTCCACTGCTGGACATAGACTGATAATGATGATGATGATGATGAGGATAGTAACTAGACTACTAACAGACTATAAGACTGAAATCCTAAATTGACCACAGCTGGGAATCGAACTCAGGGCTATGTTGCAAACTAACGCACAAACGGTAACAAAGAGGTTGTTATATTTAGTCGACATACTTACTTACCTAAACAAAGTAAGGTAAGTGGAATAAAATATTCAAAATACATACTTTAATAACTGTAAGTAACACCAAGAACAGTTTACATCCTCGACTCAACTTTATTTCATCGCTGCATCAGCGTTGAGAGGAACGTTTAAACAACGTTGTAATCTTATATATAAAATTCTCGTGTCACAATGTTTGTTCCCATACTCCTCCGTAACGGCTTGAACGATTATTCAGTAGGTCTGAGAATCGGCCAACATCTATTTTTCAATCCCCTAAACCTTAGAGATAGAGTAGGGGTAGGAGTAGGGTAGGGTAAGGATAGGGAAGAAGTGCACATAAGTCATAACGAAGCTTGACTGGGTCCGGTAGTTTTTTACATGTTTCTAAAGAATATTTGCATCTATGCTGCATCTTTTAAAAATATGACTATGACTAAAATAAAGGGATTGTCCAATTAGTCTTAAAGATTCACGTTACGGAGGCCGTGGCATAGTTACGATTATACTCTTAAAACAATGCTTTCCCCGTTCACAATACTATGCACGTTGGCATTAGATTTAGTATCCGCTTCTAAACCATCAATCATTTAGCTTAGGCATCAATTGTAATTTCATATTCTTTTCAGGAATTCAAAATGCCTTACAACCACTACATACCAATCACCAAAGAGCGCTATGACATATTGATGGACCGTTACAAGGTATTCCAGGACACAATCCATATGGATGATGTGGAACCTATCAAGGTGTTTGAACCCATGACTCCGAAAATAATCGAGGAGATTCTACTAATTAGAGAAGTTAGTATGGAGCTGCAGAAGAAGAAAGAAGAAGATATGAAAAAGACGGTAGTTTTTTTATTCTTTACAAGTTAACCCTTTACAACAATCTCACCTGATGGTATTGGTAAGTGATAATGCAATCTAAGATGGAAGCGGGCTAACTTGATAGGAGTAGGATGACAAATATTTCCAGTTTCTACACGACATCGTACCGGAACGCTAAATCGCTTGGCGGTAGGTACGTCTTTGCCCGTAGGGTCATATTTTTAGTTAAATCCCTTTCATACTTTCTACCTTGCTTTTATTTTAATTACAAGTTAACTGCGATATCACATAATGCATACGAAGATAGGACCGGAGTTACTTGGAAGAGGTAGGTTTTTTCAACAAACAATACTTTTTACTTTTATTCTGCCCATACCTCTGACGGTTTCTACGTGACATCGAACCGGAATGCTAAATCGCTTGGCAGTATGTCTTTTATAATTAGCCAAGGCCGATGCCTAACAATAGACCCAACCAGAGCTAATTCAGAAAATATAAAATCCAAAACTGACTTGAAATCAAACCTTAAATCTCTGTCACCACAGCAGTAACAACTGTGCCAGAGGTTGACGTTTTCGTTCTCATTTCGTGTATCATGTCCAATGACGTCATTATAAATTCAACATGGCGGATATGACGAGCGCACCTCGTTAGTCCAGTGGTCACTAATTCGGATAGTGAGATCCTGATTTCAAGTCCTATTACGAAATAATGAGCTTTCCAATCTTCCAAGAAAGCCTGGACTTAAGAAGTTGGTTGAGTTATACCATGCCTTGGAGAGCAAACAGGCCATTGGTCCCAGCTAGCGCTTTATGTTCTGTAGTCCTGGTCGTTAACATTAATATCTGATAGTGATAGTTAGTACAAAACATTACTACTTAAGTCTGCCAACCCACACTGAAGCAGGGTGGTGGATCTGAGCTCCATTTCTCATACCCATACCTCAGGGTAGCCCTAAATGGTTTGTTATAATAGGCTGACAGTGATACGATTTCTGTTACAGCAAGGAGTAGAGAACAACCAAGTACCAGAAGGCACCAACCAAGCAGAAGAAACCAAAGAAAGTAATTTGAATGGGGCTGCTGAAATACCTGCAGAAGCATAACATTAATTGTAACATGAAAATGACTTGACAATTTACTTATGTTTTTATATTTATTCATTAAATTATCATAATGATAATCCAGTGAGATATTTTATTTGCAACTAGACAAAGTCCACGACTTCCATCTGCATGAAATTCAATAGACTAAGCCAAACTAAAGTCTGCTCCAAACATGAGGCTATGTTAGTTACAACAGCTGCAGTTTAGTGTGTCACAATCAGAGCGGTCTTGAAGTTTTGGGCATATTATAATAATTATAGTGAACAGAAACATAAATCTCACAAGTATTAGTGTTGCACCTTCATAGCAAACTAGAAGTATGACTCATAAGTACTATACTAATAGAGAATTTAGTCAAAATAAATACACAAAATAATGTTAGCATAAAAAAGTATAATTATTTATTAATAGTAATACATGATATATAGCTAAAACTAAAACTAAGAATTGTCCGTCATGACATCATCGTCCTCGTCCTCAGGCTCAGCAAGGTCCGGATGACACACTCTGATGTGAAGATTGAGATTGATCTTAACGATAAAACTTTTGCCACACGTCATACATTTGTGGGGTCTCTTGACGTCATCATCTATGGTCGAAGGGTGAGCTCGGGCAATGTGAGTCCGGACCAATGAAGAGTGCATAGTCCGGTCACATTGAGTACATTTGACGTGACAGTCCATTGGCTGCCCTTCGTGGCTCTGGCGATGCTTCTCCATAGTAATTTTGGAGACAAACAACTTGTGACAGCAGTCACATTTGAAATTTTTGACTTTCGTATGTTTCTTCATGTGAATCTTCAAACAGTTCTTGGTTGGGAACATCTCGTCACACTTGGAACATTTGAACTTCTTTATGTCATTGTGTAGCTGCATGTGAAGTTTCAAGTACGCTTGCCCTGTGAAATTCTTGTTACAAATCTCACAGTTGATAGTGCTCGTGGAAGAATGAGACTGCATATGGCTTTTTAGGAACTGTGCAGCGACGAAACTGCGGTCGCATACTTGACATATAAACTTTTTGGAAGCGTTACCTTCGTGCTTGCTGCGATGGATGTCTAGGTGGTACTGGGAGTTGACTTTCACGTCGCATTGGTCGCATTTGAACTTGCGGCGTTTTTTCGGGCCCTCTTTCGCCGCCGGGGGATCGGGCTCCACGGCCATGGCGTCTTTGTCGTTTCCGTGGAACTTTTTGTGCAACATCAGATACTCCATGCCCTCGAACGCCAGGTCGCACACGTCGCAACGGTACCTGCCCTCTGGCTGCTTCATCTCGTAGCTGATGTTGTTGTCTTGCCCGTTGTACGCTTCTGCCATCTTCTCGCGTTTCACCGATGATCTATTGTCGATCTGTACTTGTTTGTCGCTGCCGGCCGGCTCCATCATACTTTTAATCCAGTGGTCTGTAATTCCTGCGCCAGACTTTGTTGTCTCCATTTGCAGTGACGCTAGCCCCTACGGAGACATTTCTGAGGGCGGGATATTGATCCGTAAAAAAGCCTATTCTCTCCATAAAATAACATTGATCACACAATTATTGTTATTATTATAGCAATTAACGCATTGTTGACATAATTGTATCCGAAATCTTAAAGTTTTTCCGAGTGAAACACAAAAGCGAGCCTTGTTACAGTAACATAAATTCCAAAAGAGAAGCGAACGCGTTGGTTTTTTTTTTGGCCCACAGCTAATGACAGCGCGGCTATAACTTTTTAACTTTGACAACAAATTTGTTGCCAGCGCAAAAAATATTAATAAAAATAAAAATCTAAAACTAAAAATCATTCGTTTTTTAACATCGTTAATCGTTTATATTTTATCATGAAGTCATGAACTTTCCACCTCCATAGTATTTAACATAGATACATTTTTTACTCTACCTGTGATACTTCTCGTGATACAAGAAAATGTTTTAATAACAACTAAGTTAGTATTATAAAAATAATGGAGATGGTCCAAAATATTGTAAAAGATCAGTCATTGTACCCTGGCGGAAATAAATAACTATTTTCGATTAAACAAAACTACGATTTTACATTAATTCTTTCGAATTTTAATCATTCTCTCCCAAGTCACAACTGTAATTCCCGTTATGTCAGATAACTGGTACCTACTCTTTGATCTATACTTATCTCTATTAAACTAATCTACACTAATAATAAAAATGCTAAAGTAAGTCTGTCTGTCTGTCTGTTACCTTTTCACGGCTAATCGACTGACCGAATTGTAAATCTATGACTGAACCATACACAAGGAACATATTTACTCAGGAGACCATACATAGTATCTATTATTCTGTGCTAGTAACATTATCCATTTTTGGGCGGTAAATCCAAAAATTGTTTGTACTCGACTAAAATACTAAAGTAGTCCGAACCGAACTAGGCCTTACAGTTATCTATATTAAAATAATCTATACTAATAATATAAATATACAAAAAGTCTGTCCGTCTGTTACCTTTTCACGGCTAAACAACCAATCAAAATGAATTTTGGTAGTATGATAAATGGGTTCTTGGAGGAGAGCTACTTTATATCCCTAAAATAAAAAGAGAAGGGGGGTAAAATAGGAGTTGAAAGTTTGTATGGCAAGTAGCGATAATGGAATAGGATGGGATGGGAATTGGCAGATGCGTCTTTACCTACAGTGCAAGGGGTGCGTCTATAGAGGTTGAATAGGTGCGTCACACTTGTGCGTGCACTCCTTGGACTGTAGGTAAAGAGCACCACTATTTTGTTTTTGATTAAACTTTTTTTAAAAGTTGTGTTCATTTATTTTTGTTTTGTTAAACTTTACATCCATAAAGTTAATTTTATCCGTGTAATTACAGTGGGTGTTACATAACTTACATCTATATTCCCAAATTAAAACTATCACAGTTCCAAAAATTTACTTGGAGACCTAGTGTACCCACCTAAAATTTTTGAAATTTACTTTTAAAAATAGGCAACTACAAAGGAATTAGTTGCTACACTTAGGTACTAGAGGGCGCAAGCTTGATGATTGCACCCAGATGCTACCAGGTGCCTCTGGGATAATAATAAAATTCCTAATTTATTACTCTCCTCAATGGTAACATACCAAACAGACCATCCCTTTGGTCCAAATATTTAGGAGTCTTTTTCCTGAATAGATTTTAAAAAGATGGAAACAGTAGGATTGCTATGTATAAAAAAAAACTATCTACTAAACAAGAAATAGTACTGCAAATATAATGTTTACAGAAAATAATTTGGGAAAAATCTTTTTTAAATTAAAAATATATTCATACTATTTATTATACCACTGAACATTTTCACTAAGTGCTCAAGTTTGTATCATCAATTTTTTTTGACTATTTAAAACATAATATCTACTTAATAACAACAACAAGCTAATTGAAATATATATTTACAACTAACACATAAACATCTGTTGTAGAAAAATAGCTTTAGAAATCATTTAATTTAATTATTTGAAATTTCTTTATTTCATGCAATCTACTTAACTGATAATAATTAATAAATAGCCTATTTTTGTAAAGATGGAGGTACATTTTTTCCTAAAACATTCTCTTTGTATTTAAGTTTTTCTACATTTGTCGGATCTTTCAGTAAATCATCTTGTATTCTCTCAAATCTCTGATCTTGTACTGGTTCTGCAAAATAAATTTATTGATTCAGCTTAGAAAAATAGTTTAATTGATGGAGACCATATGAACATTTTATTCAATATAATATCCAGAGAAGTCTGATAGAAAAAAAAATTAAGTTTAATTTTTTTTCTTCATGAAAATTTTTGATATCATAATTTAGGTATTGATTTCTAATCTTTTATTTTGGTGGTTTGTTTACTTCTTAAATAAATGTTGATAATTATCAACCCTATTTTCATATGATACAGTGAAGATGTTTATAGTATGCGATGCGCCAAACTTAAAGACTGCTCTGAACACGAGGCATATGTATAGTTGTGCAGTGTACACAAATATTAGTAGAGTTATATTTGGGCAGTTTACAACTTTAGAATGGACTAGAAGTTTAAATATAAATACTTACTGTTGTAGGGTGTATAACGGTCAGATAAAAGGCTTTCTAAATTGTATCCTACGATTCCAACAACCGCCGCTACCGGTAGAGTCACATAGGCCACGTTCGACCGCAAAAACTGCAATATTATCGGCCACATCTAGAATATTTCAGTTAATGCTATATAATACAACAAAATATGAAACTGAAATAGAAATATTTAATGTCGTTAGTGTTAAGGAATGTACCTTGGAAAAGAATATTTATTTTAAATTACGTTATATAATGTTTAAATTTCAATTATTTTTACACATACAGTGTAACTTAAACATTAAATTTTCTTATTTGGAATAAATAATAAAATTCTCATTCACATTTACAAATTAAAAATCTTGAAAGTTGACAATGACAATGACATTTGACAAATGACATTAACGTCTTTGTACCTGCTCTGTGACTCATCCATTCATGCGCCTGAGACTAATTACCGTAGGACCTGCCTTGCTGGACATTACCCCTCTTTCAAAAGTATATGATCTCGATCTAACATGTTTACACATGCTGCGTCTATCGAATAATTGTTACAGTGTGTAAAAATTACACGTCTGTGTTACGATTTCAATATATAGTTGTGTGTATTACAGGATATTATATAAAACCTTTATCATCCGTCTAAAAAACGAAAGGTACTTTTTAAAATCTTGGCAAAGAGTTTTAATGTCAGAAAAGTGCTCAACATTTTATGAATAAAATTAACTTTGTGAGATAAAATATAATGAAAATACATTTAATTCCTTAATTTTAATAATTTTGACAATAAATGTCATCTGTATCATAAACACAAAAATATTAATTTATTTAATGAGTAATACTGGCTGTTATTGGTGCATTTGTCTGCAAATTAATTTTCAGAAAGTGTGTTCAAAGTGTGTTTCCTCGCAAATGTGTAATAAAACTTCGTATGACATACGTGCGCTTTGATAATTACACCCTCTGTTTCCTTACTATAGATATTGCAGCTCGAGCCAAAAGCGAGAGGCTTTTGGCTCGATCTGTAATATCACCTTGGCTGTAATTTTCAACTTACCACACTTATATCATAATGTACTGTAACAGACTTGGGGATCTTGATATAGAAGAGTAGGTACACCCAAACCTACAAAAGATTTTTATACTCTTTGGAGACATTATGCAGAAAGAACTAACTTATGTACGTGTTTTGTATGACGTGTGTATAAATCTTCTTTTCATTTGAATATTCCTTATTCATTTTTCTTCTTCATAAATATATTTTAAAGGTTTAATACCTGCATCAGTTGTATTGCGTCTTTTAGTAAAACCAGGATGAAACAAGGATAGGTGTATTTGTTGGTGTTAAATATTTTCGATGTGTCAGTTTGCCTCATCCCAAATAAAAAAACGACAGACAATTTCGTTATAATTTTATGGTCCTATTAGATAATGTATCTATATATATAAATGAATTTGCTGTTCGTTAGTCTCGCTGAAACTCGAGAACGGCTGAATGGATTTATCTTATCTTGGTATTGAAATGTTCGTGGAGGCATAGGGAAGGTTTAAAAGATGAATAAAAGTGTCCCCCTACACTGCCCTAGGGTAGGTGTAGGGTAGGGTAGGAGTAGGGTAGGTGTAGGATAGGTGTAGGGTAGGGTAGGTGTAGGGTAGGGTAGGGGTAGGGTAGGGGTAGGGGTAGGGTAGGGGTAGGGTGGGGTAGGGATAGGGTAGGGGTAGAGTAGTGTAGAGTAGAGTTATGGTCTGAAGTGCACATAAGTCAAAGCGAATCTTAACAGTGTCCACTTAGTGTTAATAAAATATATAAGGTAAGTAGGTAATATAATGTATCATTGGATAAAAATAATAATATGACAGTAGTGTTTTGTATTTTATTTTGTCATAAAGTTTATTTTTATATTTTTAGGTCAAAGCTTTTTCTTTTAAAGGAGTAACTAATTTCAAAGATTTAATTTCTTTTAAAAATGCCATTTCTTTTAAATCTTCCGCTATAAGACGCCACTGACAAAAGTAATAAAGGCACCAGCGCTGATGACTCCATCTGCGATTACCTTTCACCGGCCAACCTTTATTTAAAATGGCTAAGGCTAAAACTCAAAGCCGTAAGGCCAGTTAAACAAAAAAATATTTGACATCTCATGTCAAATGTCATATAATTTAAATTTAAACTTTGTTGTGATTTTTTTTCATTCTCAGCTGATATTTGAACTTGAGTAGTGAGTATTTGAAAATAAAGTTGATAAAAACCCTGAAAATATAATATATAAAAGAAACAATTATCTATATAAATCATAGTCAATTAAGATTTGGTTTCAAAATAATGATGCAAACACATTACGTGAACACAATACCACAGTTTCTCTACAGAAGAATGTCAGATTATTCAAATAACATAAACCGAGTAATACTGCGAAATCAGAGCACGAAAGCTACAAAGGAAAAGACTGCCAGTTCAGTGTACCGTACCATGAACATATTTGATAGAAAAGCGAAGATATTACAGAAGGAACGGGCAGCTCAAAGTGAGGATTACCATTTGTCGGAGTACATAAAAGAAGAGGTTGGTTGGCGGACCGCAGATCGAGTTTTCGATATTAAAAGATTGTTTACCAATGCTGTTGAATTGGGTAAGTGGAATTCATTGTCTAATTTTAGTAGTTGCTGTAGGGAGTAACAGTAATCTATTGAACCAATTTTGAAAATAATTTTACCACTGGAAAACCTCGTTATATAAGAGTATCATAGGCTATATTTTATCCCCGTATTCACAAGGGAATAGGAACTATGCGGGTGTGTGTGCAGGGCGTTGGTCGGCATTTTCTTAATTCTCAATGTATGTGAAGACTGCCAATTTGCATTGGGTCAGTGTAGTGGACTATCAGCCTAAACCCTCTCATAGGCGAGGCGAGCCTTACAGTCGCAGGCGGAGGAATCGCCTAGATAGTCGCAGGCGGAGGAATCGCCTGGAAAGTCACAGGCGGAGGAATAGCCTAGATAGTCGCAGGCGTAGGAATCGCCTAGATCATCCAAGGCAGAGAAACTGCTTGTATTGTCGTCTCAGGCGCCTACTTCACCACCTCAGTCACTGCCTCATACACAATCACAGCAAACACGATCCAAGCTGTTTAATTCATCGTAATTAAATAGGTATCCTCTATATTTTCGTAAAGATATATTCAGGAGATTAGTATTAGGTGTGCTTAGATGTTTGTGTGAGCTGCGTCCCTGACTGAGTTAACTTCTATTAAATCAGTCTGTACTGATACATCCGTTGTTTCACTTGTATCCATCAACAATGAATGTGGGTGGTTAATGATGTTGCTCCATTATTTCAGGAGCTGGAAGAGGCTATGTGTCCCGCCACTTCTTACCTGACAGTGTAGAGAGTGTTACACTATGTGATTCCTCACAGACACATTTAGACAAAGCAATTGTGGGTGACGGAGTGAAGTTTAAAAAGGTTGTAGTTGATGAAGAGAATTTTGAAGTGAGTAAGTAGTTCAGAACATTTTTATCAAAGAAACACTATAGAAATTAATTATTAGTTTTGTATTTTGAGCACTTATACCTACTATAGACTAAAATAAAGTAATTTGACAATGTGACTTTAATTTGTAAAAAATTAGTTTCTCACATAGATTTTCTACATGAGTTTTATGCCTGATAAACATTTAAAAATTGATTCATTGAGCTATTTTTGGTTCTCTTGATGTTGATTATGCATAATTATATGGTAATTAGAGCTAAAAGGACAACTGACAGACAAACTCACATTTACATTGATTATACAAATTTTTCAAAGGCAAAAGTTTGTGTTACTTGTGTTGGGTGTAACACTAACATACAGTACATTACTTAGCCCCAAAGTAGGCATTTAGTGTTTTGTGTACTAAAATAGTGGATTTCATCATATTATAATATAATTTACTTTATATACTACATATAAATACTTATATAATGTATAAATACTGGGTGTATTGGAAAACATCCATGCTCAATACACAAATACTTTCCAGTTGAGTCAATCGAAACAAAAAATGTGGATGCAAAAAGCAGTTTGTATGTATTGTATTAAGACTTTTGTAATGTAATTTAACTCCTTCATACCTCTGGATCCCAAAAGCTACTTTTTGACCTGGAATAATCCATGGATCCTGTGGGATTTGTGAAAAGCTGTGCAGATTTTGAACATGAGCAAGACGAAGATCATGATTAATACTCATGTACCGCTCCACCCAGTTATTGTCGTGGACTCTGTGCTCGAAATTGTAGACGAATATGTATACCTAGGACACACAGTCCAGTTAGATAGGTCCAATTTTGAGAAAGAGGTGAATAGCCGAATCCAGCTCGGCTGGGCAGCGTTCGGGAAACTCCGCGACATCTTTTCGTCCGAAATTCCTCAGTGCTTGAAGACGAAAGTCTTCGATCAGTGCGTGTTGCCAGTGATGACATACGGATCCGAGACTTGGTCGCTGACTATGGGCCTTATTAGAAAGCTCAAAGTCACTCAGCGGGCGATGGAGCGAGCTATGCTTGGAGTTTCTCTGCGTGATCGAATCAGGAATGAGGAGATCCGCAGACGAACCAAAGTCACTGACATAGCTCAGCGAGTCGCGAAGCTGAAGTGGCAATGGGCGGGCCACATAGTTCGGAGAGCCGATGGACGTTGGGGTCCCAAGGTGCTGGAATGGCGACCCCGCACCGGAAAGCGCAGTGTTGGGCGACCCCCCACTAGGTGGACCGAGGATATCAAGCGGGTTGCAGGGAGCCGCTGGATGCTGGCGGCTCGAGATCGTTGTGCTTGGAGGTTCATGCAAGAGGCCTATGTCCAGCAGTGGACGTCTATCGGCTGATAAGGTGCAGATTTTATCCTTTTAGTATTTATATTTAATTCATGTTTATTTTCAGTTCCCAGCAAATAGTGTGGACTTGCTAGTATCTTCGTTGGCTCTGCACTGGGTCAATGATTTGCCAGGCTGCTTCGACAGAGTTATGAAATGCTTGAAACCTGATGGGGTAGGTCTTTCATCACATTATTAGTTATTAGTATTCTTCATACAATTTAAGCCATGATTCATAGTATTTTTTAAGTATATAATACTTAAAAAAGGAAAGAATCTGCCATGTCTTTACCCTTTGCTAAGCAAATACCCATTACTGAAAGTTGGGTACAAAAATAGTCCAGTTTTTGATAGATTTTGAAATTTTGTAAACATTATTTAGTTTACAATACAATCTTTGTTTTTTATGTATTAATTTGATGGGGTTTGCTGGATGCAGGCGGCTCAAGATCGTGACATTTCGTCTCATAAAAATCAATATATTCAAAAGTTATCATCTCCATGTTTCGGTCCAAATAATTTTTTTTTCTTATATTCTATATTCTTCATTTAGGTATTCGTAGCGTGCGTGTTCGGTGGAGACACGCTCATGGAGCTCCGCCAGGCGCTGCAGCTGGCGGAGACGGAGCGCCTGGGGGGAGTACATCCCCACATCTCCCCCTTCACCAGGATACGGGACATTGGGGGGTTGCTTAATGCGTGAGTTGCATCTACCTATTCAAAAGGCCCACTGTATCCCTTCTTTTAGGAGGAAGGCCTTTTTTCCTCCTAAAAGAAGAGAGCATAGACCCTCCAGTTATTATCTGCTTTTTGATTGGTCCACTATAGGGCCAGATTTCATGGCCTTTTAAAAGAGAGAATTTTGAGCTTTGACTCCCAATGCAGTTCCAAAGCAGGCTAACAAGCTTTAGCAATGGTGTGCATAGTTTTTATGAGGACCTGTAAATAGTAATTTTCCAATTGTGTTATAAAACGTCGTATGACGTACGTGCTTTGATGATTACAACCTCTGCTTCCTTACTATAGTAATGGATAGAAGCAGGCGTTACTTTGCGGATGTTCATCATGATTATATGTATAATGACTATGTGGATGTGGACGCCCGCGACTTCTCTACAACAAAAGATGTTGACTTTGCAATTGCATGTTGTAGAGTCAACATCTCCTGAGGATGCTCCGGTTTCGGGGTGAAACGCACGCAGAGATGAGATGATAGCAAAATAAATAAATCATTATATAATCCTTACTATAGCTCTCGCCTTCGGCTCGAGCTGCAATATCGCCTCGGCTGTAATTTTCAACTTACCGCACTTATATCATAATGAACTTTTACTGGGTTAGTTGATTAATTTACCATTACTACCATTACAGGGCGGGCTTCACCCTGCAGACAGTGGACGTGGACACGATGACGATCTGGTACCCGTCGCTGTGGCATGTGGTAGGCGACGTGCGCGCGCTGGGCGAGGCCAACGCGGCGTTCAATCGCCCGCTGCGGCTCGACCGCGCCTCGCTCTTCGCCGCCGCCGCTGTGTACGACGAGATGTATGGCAAGGTAGGTGTTCCCAACTGGCGGACGCCCGCGACTTCGTGCGGAATTCAGTTTCTCACAAATCCCGCGGGAACCACGGATTTTTGCGGGATGGAAAGTAGCCTATGTGATAATACAGAGAAAGATCAAATCGCTTCGGTAATTTCAGCCCGATCCGTCCAGTGGTTTGGGCTGTGCGTTGACACCTTTGAGTTTTATGCATAGCTGGGCACCGTTAATCAAATAGTTAACTACGTTAATCGTTAAGCCGCTACAAAAAAAGTTAGCGTCGTTAAACGTTAAAGCGTTTCATTTCGGAAGAATTAACGCAAGTTAACGTTAATCGTTAATCCGTTAATATGATTGTGTAAAAGTGCATTTTTATATCATTGTGTAAGATCACCATTAGATAAATGAAGATGAACACCATCATTTGTTTTTTGTTGATTTTATCTATTATTTTAACCGAAATGTAGTAGTTTGTTGATTTTTATGAAAAAATAAATAAATAACCTTTCAGAAATATTTATTGTTTTTATGTATAGTGTTTAATATTTAAAATAGAAGTATAACAAATCGAATTACTCAAGGCTGACTACTGGGTAGGTACTTTATTGGATTAACGATAAACGGACTTCTGCATATTAACGGAAGTTAACATGTCCGTTAACATTTTTAAAAGTTAACTTAAAAGTTAATCAAAATGTTAACTTCGTTAATTAACGATTAACGGATTACCGAGTTAATGCACAGCTATGGTTTTATGATATATTTAGACTACTGGAAGAAAGTTCCGATATATTCACTGAGTATGGGCCACACAAGAAGGCTCAGGGTCACTATGTGTATGACAAGGTAGATACTTTACCCGACTACGGAAAGGAATTACCACCTGGTGTCACTCGACTAGTCTATGCTGTTCGCTGCCACTGCTGTGTGTGTCGAGATGTATGGCAAGGTAGGTGTTATATACTACTGAAACTCGGACCAATAATAATAGGATCTGTTTCGTACCCAAATTCTCGAACTAAATTGTCTGTCGTTGTTTGAGGGGGATAAGGTAAACTCACACATCGAAAGTATTTAACACCGTTAAATATATTCGTACAATATATTGTATATATACTACACACAACCAAGTCCACTGCTGGTCATTATCATTAAGGAGATGACGATGTCCAGCAGTGGACTTTTATCAGCTAATAATATTTACGATGACAGACAAGTGATTGGCATGTTTGGAATTTGTTCGTCAATCTAACAATGGAATGATTGGTTACCAAAAAAAGTATATAAAGGTTTTAGTTTGTATGGAGGGTGGGCCTATATGTCAAGTAAGCCTAAAAAATCATTTTTATCTTAAAAGAACGTAAAGTATAAGGCTTAAAACCTAAAATATTTTTTTTGAAACACGCATTTCTTTTAATTACTCATATAAAATATTTATTTTTCATTAGCTGACAAAATTAATTAAGAATTTTTATCATGGCAACATGCTCGTAAATCACACCCTGACAGATTGTCAGTGATCTTTGCGTAGTCACGTTCGTATAGAGCGCTTTTAAAGCAAATTATGGAATTGTTTTGTTTCATGCTTCTCTGTCTACAATTTAATGTTTCTTTTTAACTCGTGTCATATTGACATTTGACTATATAACATGACAGCATGAATTCAATTATTTTCACTGGCTGTTTTGAACACTTTTACTGTATTGTCTATGTTCAATTTGTAGACAAGGGAGCGAAACAAAAAAATATTTGTTTTATTGATGCTGGTTCCAAACTTCTAAAAATTGTTTTTTTAAGCAATAATCTGTAAAAGATAGTGCTTGTAAATTATAAATAATAGGCCCATTTAGGAACATGTCTTTCAATCATGTTTTGTAATTCCAGGAAATCCCAGACCGCAAAACCAGGGGTGTTCCAGCCACTTTCCAGATTATAAACTTCCTCGGCTGGAAACCAGATCCGACGCAACCCAAGCCGATGGAGAGAGGCACTGGCGAGCTGTCGTTGAAGGATTTGCACAAAATAGATGAGATTATTAAAGATACAAAGAAAATAGAACTAACTGAGGATGATAAAAAATAAATAGACAGAGTTCTAATCTATAAAAGTCTTTTATTTTACATAATTATATATTTTTCTACAAGAACATGCGAAAACAACGAGACTTCCGATATCGAGACGTTATGTGATGTACGCAACGATATTTTATACTATAGATATGTTACGTGCCTACAAAATCACCGCAAAAAGTGATCTGAATTTAGCTACAAATTTCTGTTTTTAATTTCTTTATACAATTATGTATATAGCTTTTAAAGTCTCTGTACACACAACTCGACGTCGTATACAGTATTTAGGTATCATTTGTTTAAATACCTTTCGTATGCGACTCAATTAAATTAAGACAATTAGCCGCTTTTGTTCGCCTTCGTTTTGACACGCTAGTGACATATCGATATAAAATCTTTGTATGTATGTATATATTTACGAGTATTGTTACAGTCACACGTTATACAAATTAACTGGTTGGATTTCCTCCATCGTCCATTCGTCGTCATCGGATGATTCGTCCATATCTGACAAAAAACGGAAATGTTGGATTAAAAAATTGGACAACGTAGACAGAAAAATCGATAGAGAGAATATACTCGAATACGATTTTGACGTTATAAAAACTATAATATTATACCCTTTTTTGAACACTATATTTGAAACTAACTATGACTATTTTTTTTCGTTTGTTTATTACGAATAGGCTACGAGATTACTGGACCAATTTTAAAAATTCTTTCACCATCCCCCGTATATACACAGGAATTTGCTAGTTACTTATAATTGCGACAAAATGACGCTGTAATTTCATGTTAGTACACTTCGTTTTTAAGGGTATGTCATGGATGCTTTCCATTTGTCTATAAACTTTTCTCTCTCCGGGACGGACAGGTTTTACGTGAAACGTCTATTCCGTTTACTCTACAAAACGCCTCTTTCCTGCTGGCTGGTCTAGTCCTGATATAAAAACTGGATGTGGATTTCAGAATGATCAAAGTTACTTGGCGCCTTTAATAATCATACTCGTGTCTATTCATTTATGAAGGCCATCTCCATCTTTGACCTTATCTATTATGTACTATGTCTAAGGTTACCTGCCCCTGCATTCTGTAAAGTTACAGCAATGTGACATCACTCATTTCCATGGCTCCTTTATTTTTGGTATTTCATAGAAATACCTAAAGATCAAATTCTAATATAACTTGTTATAGGCGAATATTACATCGACGAGTATAACATAGAGGAATTACACCCCTGGAGATGGAAACAATGTAGTGATATAAGGTGCGGTGCAAATCTGCTCAGACCAATGCATCGGGGTATGGCCCCGCGGTTATTTCCTTTCTACCATGTCAGTAACCATTTATTTTCCAGTTCCATATTATCCAGTTAGATTATATTAAGTATAGACACTTAGACAGATATAGGAAACAATCGTATATAGTCAATAAGGTGGGTACTTATAAAAACATTACATTTTGGTTTTGGAATCAGTTTTGGTGGCGGCAGAATCGGTGGTTTATGTAGCGCTGGCGATCTGGTAGCAGTGTTGGCGATTTGCGAATTTACTGTAAAAGAGAAAAAGTTATGTAGCTATAAATTTTCAAGTTCGTTGATGACACTCTCATGATATGCGGGCGATGGGGGGAAAGACTGCGCGGGTGGGTTTTTAATTCATCGCTACACGCCCCCCGGCCCGCGTTGACTATCGAGAGTGTTACGAACGATCTTGCCAAGCTATACATATGCTCTTTTTATTCTTTACAAGTTAGCCCTTGACCACAATCTCACCTGATGGTAAGTGATGATCATCATAGTCTCCTTATCCTTATCCCACTTAAGTGGGGTCGGAAAAATATGTCAATCTTTTCCATTCGTCTCTATTACTCGTCAACTCATCATCCACTCCTTTTAGACACATGTCCTCTTTCACACAATCCAACCATCTCTTCTTTGGCCTTCCTCTCCTCTTATATCCTTCCACTTGTACATTCAACATTTTTCTAGTAATATGACTTTCCTCCCTACGCATTACATGCCCATACCAAGCTAACCTTCTACTCAATTTTCCTGTCACTGGCGCCACCTTCAGACTTCCTCTTATATACTGATTCCTTATTTTATCTGTAAGTGATGATGCAGTCTAACAAATCGCTTGGCGGTACGTCTTTGTCGGAAGGGTGGTAACTAGCCACGGCCGAAGCCTCCTACCAGCCAAAATTGCCATTGTACTGTAAGTACTTCAATTATATATGACTAAGCTAATCCACTGCTAAATAAATAAAATAGTACTTACAGTTTGCTCTCCTCTTTAATTTTTCCATTAATTCGTTTGAAACGGATTGATTTTCTGTAAAATATAAATTAGTGCTTTGAAAAAAAATTAAATGGTAGCCGCTAAATAACTAATTTCGTCATTAATCAAGAGATCTGAAATTAAACTAAATCTTTTTTTAGGTAAATCACAAAACTCACCATTAGATATCTTAGGCCTGTTTACACTAGACGGAGCACTTGGTGACACCGCGGATGAAATGTTCCATGAAGATGAGGAAGTGATTGAATGTTTGCGGTGCTCTGTAACAAAGGACAAACAAAGTCTAGTTGGCATTTTTTCTGCTATAGCACTATGTATCTCGGTCAGCGGCGTGCAAAAGGTTTTTAACTAGGGTAGGCTCTATACAAATTGTAAAAAATGGAAAATTTATCCTCCAATACAGGTTTGAGCGACTACATCGTTTTTCGTCGTTCGAATCTCAGCACCGGTCGACTCGGAATTTCATTTTTTTAATGGGCTGAGGTCTGGTATGGTAGTAGAGTATACCTACGTGGGTAAAGTGGTAAAAAGAAAATTAAAAAAAATGCTTTTGGGGTTCCTTCCCTACATGTACCTAAAGCGAAGATGAATCTTTACCCGTCTCTACCATGTACCATTTTTGTGCAATATAAGGGTTTAATAATAATAATAAGAACCTTTAATTCAGAATTTGTCTGATTGTCCTTTAGAACAAAGACCAAGCTTTTCTACAATTTTCGATCCCTTACAGAAAGTGTCGAGAGTACTAATTTAATCTAACTAGTAAGTCGAGAGTACTAAGTTAGCCGGTGTTATTTTGTTAGGTAATAAGTAGGTATCTTACCATATCGGTTTAATTCTTGTGGTAGCGGCATGCGAGGTTTGGATGGCAGGGTCGGTGACGCAGTGTCTCTATCTAGAACATAAAGGCATCATTAGAACGAAGCATCATCGTTAACATCATCAGCATATGTTCATGGTCATACAGAACCAGAAAAAAAAAGATTGAGGGTAGATGAATAATCTCAATTTCAGTAGGAACACTGCATTGTTATATCTAATTCTGTTTCACTAATATCCTAGGTCCTACAAAAGGCCTATGTCCTGCAGTGGTCGTCCATTGGCTGATATGATGATGATGATGATAATGAATATCCTAGTGCTCATACCCGAGTTTCCGCACTTTGGTCTTTTCTTTTTATTCTCTACACGTCAGCTATTGATTACAAACTCACCTGATGGTAAGTGATGATGAAAGAGAAAAAAAATACAAATATATATAAATACTAGCGGATGCCCGCGACTTCGTCCGCGTGAAACTCGATGTAAACTTTCATCTACCGCTACCCTACCCCTACCCTACTCCTACCCTACCCCTACCCTACCCCTACCCTACCCCTACCCCTACCCTACCCCTACCCTACCCCTACCCTACCCCTACCCTACCCCTACCCTACCCCTACTCTACCCCTACCCTACCCCTACCCTACCCCTACCCTACCCCTACCCTACCCCTACCCTACCCCTACCCTACTCCTACCCTACCCTACCCCAACCCTACCCCTACCCTACCCTACCCCTACCCTACCCCTACCCTACCCCTACCCTACCCCTACCCTACCCCTACCCTACCCCTACCCTACCCCTACCCTGTTTTCTAATTATTATTAATATGAACTTTATACAATAACTTACCAACTTAACAATAACTTTATACAAATCATTTGTATGTATAGTTTTTAATTAACAAATAAAATATAAGGGTTGATCGTAGAGGGGTGAAAATTTAGGGTTGTATGTATTTTTGTATGCTGTGTCATAAAAAAATAAAAACAAAAAATTTTGCCTAAAAAATAAAAAATAAAATTTAGGGGTGGACTACCCTTAACATTTAGGGGTTTGAAAAATAGATGTTGGCCGATTCTCAGACCTACTAAATATGCACAAAAAATTTCATCAAAATCGTTCGAGCCGTTTCGGAGGAGTTCAATGTCGAACACCGAGACACGAGAATTTTATATATTAGATAATATACTAAGGTCACATACCATGTAGTATTCTCCCCCTGTTCACTGACTGACTGATGACCGGGGTCGGCGGGGTGAACATCATTGGAAGATGGCCGGGTGGGGGTTTTGGGTTAACTGTGGAGGAAAAAGTATATAAAACTAAGAAAATCCCTCGTAGTTACAACAAGTAACAAGGTAAAGTATGCGCCTATTACTTGGCAAGTTCGAAGACACTCTGACCATAATATGCGGGTGACGGGGGGAAGGACTGCGTGGGTGTGAAGACGTGCACGCGGGGCATCACCACCCCCCTCCCGGCCCGCGCGGACCATCAGGAGCGTTACGAACGAATTTTCCAAGCTATAACTTTGAGTCTGCTCTGATATTGCAAAATGCTTAGCTGCGCAGAATTTATTAACCCGTCTGGGATATGATTTTGTTTACTGCGCAACAATATACCTTCGCCTCAATGATATTTTATACGAATCTTTTATAATTCATAATTCTTTATTTGCAAATTGTTAAATACAGATCTTGACAGTGTTCAGAGCGGACTTTTTTTTTCTTTTTTTTTATTCTTTACAAGTTAGCCCTTGACTACAATCTCACCTGATGGTAAGTGATGATGCAGTCTAAGATGGAAGCGGGCTAACTTGTTAGGAGGAGGATGAAAATCCACACCCCTTTTGGTTTCTACACGGCATCGTACCGGAACGCTAAATCACTTGGCGGTACGTCTTTGCCGGTAGGGTGGTAACTAGCCACGGCCGAAGCCTGCCACCAGCCAGACCTGGACCAATTAAGAAAATCTCAATCTGCCCAGCTGGGGATCGAACCCAGGACCTCCGTTTTATAAATCCACCGCGCATACCACTGCGCCACGGAGGCCGTTATACTACGAGGAGGACTCTAAGTTTGAAGCGATCTATATCTTAAACTTTTGAGCAGTGGCGTAGCTTGTCTTGGATGGGCCCTGTATCAAAGTTAGATAGGGGCCCAATAGACGAGCGGCAAATCTTTTTATCAGTTTTTTTTTAAGTTTCATCTTCGGAAAACACCAAATTAAGTGAGATTGGGGGTTAAATTTTACTAATTTTAACTTTGACACTTAAGGGGCCTCTGTAGCACAGGGGCCCCGGCATTGATACTGCTGATACGCTGCTAAGTTCTATCAGAATTTTTTTCATCGTAGGTTACCTCAAATAATTACACGTGCATTTATGATGGAGTGATGGTCGACCGCCACTCCGATGCTCAAGCAAAATACTTACTTCTAGTCTCCCTGAGATCTGGCAGTGATTCATAGATTTTGTAGGATCTATCGTTTCTTATGGACTCCCGTTTTTTCAATACTGAAAAATTATGAATGTAAAATTTAAACCCACGTAAAACAGTTTTTATCTTCTAAACGCATTTTTTGCATATTTGTAAGTTCGTTGATAACACTCACTGATATGCGGGCTACAGGGGGAAAGACTGCGCGGGTGTGAAATCGTGCGGGGAAGTTACGTGCATCAGTTGTCGGTTTTTCATTCATCGCTTCACGACCCCCGGGCCGTGCCGAACATCGAGAGTGTTACGAACGAAGTTACTAAGCTTTGTTTTTTTTTTTTACATTATATAGGCTAGCGCTTGGCAGCAATCATGCTTGATAGTAAGCGATGATGCAGCCTATGGTGGAACGCGCTTGCCTAGAAGATGCCTATTCACTCTTGACTTGAATATGCCCATGTTGTAGGTGGTAGGGAAAACGGAAGCTGGAAGGGCATTCCATAATTTCGCAGTGCGGATCAGGAACGAAGATTATTTTATATAATTTTATTATTTTATAATTATTGTTAGCGACGCCGCAAAAGTATGTCCGATCGGTCCGTGAGCTCACCCTGGGGTCATGCCTGAAAATCAGCACTACAGCTCTCAACTGTAGTATCGAGCTGAGGCAGCGCCCCTTTCAGCTGAATTTCTTTATTATATTATTATACTAAGTACAGACAGAGGAACTTTGTAATTTAAGTAGGTATTAAGTAGTTTGTAAGCTCTGTTAGTATTAGTTTGTAATTACTTCTTGTTTTTTTTTTTAATTTGTTTTTTTTTTAGCTGAATAAAGGATTTTATTATTATTATTATACATGCATTCTACTCTCACGCCCGGTACAAAATAAATATATATAAAAGCCAAAGGGAAAATAAATAAACTTACTTAAATACACAAAATAAATAAACTTAAATATATATTACATAAATACATATATGCACCGGGCGGAGGATTCACCCCGGCAGGGAGACCAAACGGCCGGGGGTCAGGGCGACAGGTGGAGAAACCGGCGGACTATCCTAGCCGAGTCCAGCAAGACCGCTTTTTGCATCTTGCCTGCGAGCGAACTGCCACGGAACCCCAGCCGCCTCAGATGGTGAGCGAGGCTGACTGGGATCAAACCGTTGGCAGATATAACGATGGGGATGATTTCAGTGGACTCCACATGCCACATGGCGGTAACCTCGTGAGCCAGATCTAGATATTTACGTTTTTTCTCTGTCTCAGCTCTCACAAGGTTCTCGTCATATGGAATTGTGATGTCCACTAAAAACACCCTCGACTGTGCCCGGTCCAACACCACGATGTCAGGCTTATTCGCAAGAATAGTCCTGTCCGTGATAATGGACCGGTCCCAATAGAGCCGGACTCCGTCGCGTTCAAGCACTGGCACCGGTGTGTACTTGTAATAAGGCAACCTCTGGTCCAGGAGACCGTACGTCAGAGCAAGCTCTTGGTGAAGGATTTTGGCTGCTTGGTTGTGTCTGTGCAGATACTCAGTGTTGGCAAGAGCTGAACAACCCGAAAGGACATGTCTGAGTGACTCGCCGGGATGGCGACAGGCTCGACAGATGTCGTGAGTGCCATCCTTCAGAATGTACTTTCGGTAGTTCCGCGTCTTTACCACCTGATCTTGTATCGCAAAGACAAACCCTTCGGTTTCCCCAAAGAGGTCACCGAAGCGCAGCCACTGCACAGACGCTTTTTTACTGACATGGGGCTCATGAAGAGCCTTAAAAAAAGCGTCCGTGCAGCTCCTTCCCCTTCCATACGGTCTCCCGGTCAGAGATGCTCTGTACCACTGGTTTTTGCCATTCGCTGTTGGCCAAGGATAGCGGGGTGAGTCCTTTATCACATGCTATGACTTCTGTATGCATCGGGGACTCCCTTTTCGTCTCGAAGTAGGTCCTGAGGCTGCATATCTCCCGATTGTGCATGGTCTTGGCGCTAAGTAGACCTCGACCACCACACTTTCGGGGGACATACAATCTCATGACAGACGATTTTGGGTGATGCATACGATAGAGAGTCATAGTCGTGCGGACCCTTCTATCCAGGACGTCTAATTCGGTCTGAGTCCATCTGAGCACGCCAAAGGTGTACATGAGAACAGGCATGACCCAGCCGTTATAAGCTCGAATCTTATTGGCGCCCGACAAATAACTTTTACAGATCTTTGTCAGACGTCGATAAAAACCCTCGCAAACTGACTGTTTCATGTCCGCCTCTTGCACCCCTATAGATTGTGACATGCCCAGATACCGGTAAGATTCAGTTTCAGAAAGGGTCTTGATGTTAAGCAGGTCAGGATTGATCCCGACCGTATGAGTGACCTGACCCCTCTCCACATGCAAGACCGCACACTTGTCTAGTCCCAGCTCCATTCTGATGGAATTACTGAATCTTGTGGTGAGATTCAGTAATTCCTGCAGTCGGGTAGCATTGGGCGCTAGCAGTTTGAGGTCGTCCATGTAGAGAAGGTGAGGTACTTTTGTCCCTCCTCTCCGAAACTGAAAGCCTGTTCCCGAACCCTCTAGTAATGTACTGAGAGGATTCAAGGCCAAGCAAAACCATAGTGGACTCAGACAGTCACCCTGGAAGATACCCCGGCGTATCCTAATCCGGTCATCGGCAGCCGCCAACCGCTCGCCATGGAGACAAAGGATCGTGCTCCATTGCCCCATACATGACCGGAGGAAGTCTTGAACTGTACAATCGATTTTGTACAGCTCAAGGACCCTCAAGAGCCACGAATGAGGCACCGAGTCGAATGCCTTTTTATAGTCAATCCAGGCTGCGGCAAAATTCCGGCGGTTGCGCTTGACCAATTGGCCCGCGACGGAGTCGATGAGAAGGAGCTCCTTGGTACCACGACTACCACCCCGACATCCGTTCTGAGCCCCAGACATGATGTTATTATCGTCTACATGACGAGTTATCTTAGAGCTCAGAACGGATGTCAGTGTCTTATAGATGGTAGTAAGACACGTGATGGGGCGGTATTTTGAGGGATCTACGGTGTCGGTGGTCTTTGGAGCTAAATGAGTGATCCCGGTGGTGAAAAGGTTCGGGAGTGTCCCTTGCTCGAGAGCCTCTTGTAATTGGCGAGCCAAGGTGACATGGCAAGTCGAGAACGCCTTCAGCCAGTAGTGATGCAGTCCGTCGGGCCCCGGACTTTTCCAGTTCGCGGCCCGCCTTACTGCACCAACTACATCCTCCATAGAGATGGCGACTGGGTTCATCGGCCTGATTGCGGCACATGTCTCCTCTATCGCCGAAATCCAAGGACCCTCATCGTGCTCTACCTCTCTTGACCATATGTTTCGCCAAAAAGCGATAAGGTCAGCCGGATTCGGCTGTGGAGAGGTAGAACTGACTGCAGGACACTCCAATCTGTTGTAGAACCTTTTCTGATCACTCGAGAAAAGACGATTTTGCTGAAATCGCTCAACTCTTTCCGAGTATCGTCGTATGCGGTTCCCCCATGCAGCGATTTTCTGCTTCAGGTCGTCGATGCGCTCCGTCAGTTTTAGGGTTATGTCCGGCTGATCCAGCCTAACCCCGAGCCCGTTAAAGGCTATTCTGACGGAGCGCACAATCCTTGGCCTTCTATTGCCCAACCTGAAGCATAGCAGTCTGCCAATGAGGCCTCTGGCAAGGGTGATACGGCGTTCTATCCTTCTCTTCCAGGCTGGTTCTGCTCTGATGTTATTAACAGAACGCCCCGGGCGTCCAGATTCCTTGGTTTTGATACCAATGAAACGGTGGACGGTTAGGGCTGCCCCGAAAAGGATAGAAGCCGTATCATCCAGACCAGTGCTGCCCGCCAGATGTTGGGGCAGCATTTTGTTGACAGCCTCAATGACATCCCGCGTCGCTATATTTAGCGCAATACGGGAGAGCCGCGGACGATTCTCTAGAGGAGCATTACGGATTTCAGCAATCGTCTCTTCTAGGATCCTTCTCATCCGCTCTAAATCAAGGGAGACGGTTCCCTCAGTGTCCTCCTCCTCTGCATGCAAATCTTGGGACATAGGTTCAGTCTCTTCGCGGACAGGCGCCGCCGGTGAGACGATTTGCTCTGCAGAAGAGGTTAGCACTTCGGGAACAGCCTCACGTCGTAATCGTTCGAGCTCGGTCGCGTTGAAGATGTTAGAACGCTGAATAAACCGAGCTCGATCTGCTAGGTTCTGTTCCGTGACAGTTAAGTGCGGCTCAAGCAGCAAGAACTCGCGGTACATTGCTGCTCGGTAGCCAGTCCGTCCGGTTTCTCCCCCTGTAGCCCTGTAGTACGCGCGCATGACATTTTTATTCATGTCGCATGTCCATTTCATGCGCCGTATTTTTATTATTATTATTATTATTGTATTGCCATTATTATTATTATTATTATTATTGTAGAAGAACCGAAACGCTTCGTACGTGTCCAGGGAACATCAACTACGTGTGGATGCAGACCTCTGCGATGCCTGGCAGTTCTATGGTAAAAAGGTGACGAGGGAACTAGATCGAAAAGTTCCTGAGCGCACTCTCCAAAATAAATCCTGTAGAACACCGACAGACAGGCAAGCACAGCTGTAGTCTAAGTTCCAAGAAGGTAGGTCTGGCCCTAAAGAAGTTAATCATAATGCTGGCTTACCCACCTGGTGTACGCACTGGAGTGGGCAGACGTCTGGTCTGCGGACTTCGTGACGGCATCGGAGGAAGCGGGTGGAAGGGTAATGGCGGATTGTTTGGTACTGTTGATACTGGAAATTTCATCATATATATAAGTAAAATAGAAGAATAATAAGATTTAGTTCAATATTATAAAGCTGAAGAGTTTGTTTGTTTGTTTGTTTGTTTGAATGCGCTAATCTCAGGAACTACTGGTGCGATTTGAAAAATTCTTTCAGTGTTAGATAGTCTATTTATCGAGGAAGGCTATAGGCTACATAATATCCCTGTATTTCTACGGGAACGGGAACCATGCGGGTGAAACCGATCGGCGTCAACTAGTTTTAAAAATAAAATAATTTTTAATAAAGTTCAAAAAAATCTTTATTAAAAATATTTTGTCTGTCTGCCAGTCTGAATGTCTGTGCTAATCTTTGGAAGGGCTGAACTGAATTTGATAGGAGTATCACTGGGAGATAGAGGAGATTATGGAGCAACATATATTAGGCTATTTTTTATGCCGGAATATGCATTTGTGAAAAAATACGTGAAGTCCCAGCATAGTCCTTTGCTAAAGCCTATACAATAAACTAATATTATAAAAAGTTTATGAGGTAATCTCTGGATCTACTGAACCGATTATGAAAATTATTTCACCAATGGAAAGCCTCCGTGGCACAGTATGCGCGCTGGATTTACAAGACGGAGGTCCTGGGTTCGATCCCCGCCTGGGCTGATTGAAGTTTTCTTGATTGGTCCAAGGCTGGCTGGTAAAGACGTACCGTCAAGAGATTTAGCGTTCCGGTACGATGTCGTGTAGAAACACAGAGAGGTGTGGATTTTCATTCTACTCCTAACAAGTTAGCCCGCTTCCATCGTAGATTGCATCATCAATTACCATCAGGTGAGATTGTAGTCAATGGCTAAATTGTAATAAGAATAAAAAAGCCACATTATTTGAGGGTATTGGGCTGTACTATAGGTATAATGACTACTATCTCCGTATTCCCACAGGAACAGGAACTACGCGGGTAAAACCGCGGACAGTCTGCTAGTTAAAAAGTTAACCTTGTTTTCCTCGCTGTAGCAGCATCTGTTGAGTTGCAGATGCGGTCAAAGTTGAGGATTTGTGTCCTAAAAAGAATACATAAATATTATTTTATCGATCATTTATCTAATCCTACCAATATTATAAACGCAGAAGTTTTTTATGGATGTTTGTTTGGATGTATATTTGGATATTTGCTAATTTTTAACGCTGCTGTATTGAACCGATTTGGCTGAAATTTAAAACGAAGATAGTTAATATCCGGGATTAACATATACGCTACCTTTTATCCCGAAAAAATCTATGGTTTTTGCGAGATTTGTGAAAAACAGAATTCCACCTAAACTTAAGTCTGGTAGTAAGTACCTAACTAATTATGTACGCGGCTGAAAATTGCTCGCATACAGTATTTTTTTTTGGCATTCAACTTTATATCACTTGAAGTTAGAGTAACTATATGACCATGGATCAAAAGCCTGTCTTCAGTTTATGAAACTGCTCCTACTTTAAACAGTGGCGTAGCGTGCTTTCGAGGAGCCCCGTATCAATTAGTTGGGGGCCCAAAGTAAGTCTAAAGATTTTTGACAAAAGAAATAAAAATGCTCGCTTAAAATAAATATGACAGTAACTTAACCTACTATGTAAAAAGTTTCCAACTTTTGGGTTTTAGGTTTTTTGTAAACAATTTTGTCGGTGAAAGCTGTTATTATTTTACCTTGTATATCATTAGGCAGCGGCAAAGGAGGACGTTGTCTCTTCGGTAGCGTAGAAGTAGGAGGAGGTTCCGGTTTTTCTAAAAAAAAAAAACTAATATTAAGAAATATAATACTATAAAGAGGTAAAGGTTATGAGGTTATGTTTGCATTGAATAGGTTCTGAAAGTGCTGGACTAATTTATTAAGAAAGAATTTTACCTAAAGTTCCATTAGAGAGCTAAAAGCTCGCGCAATAACATTGATTTCTGACTAGCGTATTTTTTTCGCATATACGGTCCTTTCAGCATATGCGCTTCAAAAAACCGACTCGTGTCAAAAGTTCTCAGATCTGTCATTCGCATACATCTTGTTTTGGAAGCGTTACGGTTTGTAGAAAGAGAAACGACGTGCCACTTGGCTAAGGCCCCAGACATATTTTGGCGTGTTCGCTCGAACCGGTGGTGTCGTGTCAGTATCAACATAGACGAAGAAACATTACTATTTGCCGTCAGCGTCGACTGAGAGCTTAGAAGCGTGTCAACGCTCGTACGAGTTGAGCGTGTGCCAAAAGGCGCGCCTATACGCGCCTATATGCGCTTCCAAAAACGAGCTCATACGCGCGTATAAAACGCCAGTCTGAAACAACTCTATATCGTGTCCTATGACTCGCATATGCATTACGTGTCTAACCCGCATTAGAATTTATCTCTCTCTGAAACTCATCTGTTATTTATTAGTGACTAGCTGACGCCCGCGACTTCGTCCGCGTGGAATTCAGTTGTTCACAAATCCCGCGGGAACCATGGATTTTTCCGAAATAAAAAGTAGCTACTCAGGGGCTAGGGGATAACCTCAAGCTACGGGGGCCCTCGAATCCTTACCATAAAATTGCATAAGAACTGAAATTAGAATATTTCGAAAACGTAAAGGAGTTGATGATAAAGTAGCTTAGCATTTGTATGTATTTAATATTTTTATTTATAAAACTTAATCAGTTTAGGTTAGTGGGGCATAATTTTTGAAGTGAAACTTCTTTAGGCGCATGAGATTAAAATTTTTACAGATGTAACGTCACGCCGGCATGCAACGGAAGTGTCGAAAAAGAGAGAGAGAGCGATCGAGACCGATTGAGAGAGACAGGGCAGGGCGGACGTAGCATAAAGCAACTAGCCGTGGAGTGAGAGTAGGGAGCAAGCAAGTGAGAAAGATTGAAAGAAAAAGTGAGAAAGAGCGAACGTCGTATCACGCACGGTGCTATGGAGTGAGAGGTGGGAGAGAGCTATAGTGAGAAAGATTGAACGAGAGAGAGAAATCGCGCAATGTAAATATTAAAGAAATAAATTGAAATAAATAAATTTATAATTTACATTAATTTTCAACACTTTTTATATTTTAATGACAATGAAATTCCTAACCTATCTTCCTTTTTCCCTTCCTCTTAGTCTCGGAAATCTAAAGTTTTAGATTTGTATAAATATAAACAAGATTTATAAATTAGTTCGCCAAAGAAGTTTTACTTCTGACATGTGTACTTTGTATGCACGCATTTTTTTTTATTTGCACCAGGGCCCTTGGTTACCTAGTTACGCCACTGACCACAGTTGCAGTGTGGAAGCAGCAAAGCAGGCAACATTTAAGTTTTCAATTATGTAGAGTATATTATTTTAACTAGTGTACATTTTAATTAACCAATGAGGGAAGTAGATTAAATAAACTTGATAAAAAATTAATCAGTTAATACTATCCGGCCGCAATATAGGCAACCTATTTGCAACATGGCAATGTGAATAATTTCATTTATTTATTATCACACTAATATTATATGGCTGAAAGTTTGTCTCAAATAAATAACAGATGAGGGTATATATTTATTATGCCGGATCTCGTACTATTGCACACTACGTGTCTGCCTATTTTCCTTGCTACTTCCCAATGCTACTCGTCGAGTATGGCAGGCACGTATACTTACTTTCAGGTCTGTTGGTAACGTCTTTGACACACTCGTACTCGTATAAGGAAGACGTGTGGTTTTGTTCTCCAGGCTTTGCTGTGATTGTGTTCAGCCGGCTAGGCGCGGGCTGGTATGGATCTAAAAGCAACATCACTATCAACCTATATTCAGCTCACTGGTGAGCTCGAGTCTCCTGTCAGAATGAGAGGGGCTAGGCCTTAGTCCACCACGCTGGTCAACACGCGGAGAATTAAGAAAATAATCTGGTATGCAGGTTTCCTCACGATGTGTTTTCCTCACCGTTTGAGACACGTGATGTTTAAATTATTAAAATGCACATAACTGAAAAGTTGGAAGTTTAACTAACTGGAGGACTTGGACTTGGACTTGGAGGTAAACTTCTTTTAATACAGGTCCAGTAGGTTCCAGATACGAGTATGTTCATATAAGAAACGTAAACATTGTTAAACAATTTCGGATCTTGGAGATTCTATGCCATATTCCCTCTTCTATAAGGAGGGAGGCGTGGCTCTATAGTGGTTCGTTAAAATCGGCTGATAATTAAAATACATATATTATATAGGTTCCGAGACTTGATGCTAACTGTGGGCCTCATAAAAAGGCTCAGAGTCACACAGCGGACGATGGAACGAGCTATTTTAGGAGTATCTCTGCGTGATCGAATCAGAAATGAGGAGGTAAGCAGAAGAACCAAAGTCACCGACATAGCTCAACGAGGTGCGAAGCTAAAGTGGCAATGGGCGGGGCACATAGTTCGAAGAGCCGATAGACGTTGGGGTCTTGAAGTGCTGGAATGGCGACCCCGCACTAGTAAGCGCAGTGTTGGTGGACTGACGACATCAAGCGAGTAGCAGGGATTCGCTGGATGCAGGCGGCTCAGTATCCTGATGTTTGGAAGTCCCTACAAAAGGCCTATGTCCTGCAGTGGACGTCCATCGGCTGATATGATGATGATGATTATATAAATAGAAATAGATAAAAATATAGCACTTACTCGTGTTTTCTGAATGCGCCATATTGTTATTGATGTTGCAATGTGTCGGATTTGCAGACTTTAGTCGCACTAGAACAAAATATTGCTCAGTAACTCGACATTTCTTTATTACATTCTTAACAACCTATAGTTTGAGAGGAGGCAATTTTGTTTATATTTTTGCAATGGGCAGGAAACATAGTTCGAAGAGCCGATGGACGTTGCTAGGACCAACGACATCAAGGGTGCTGCTGTATTCTGGCGACTCGAAACCGTGGTGTTTGGAAGTCCATGAAAGAGGCCTATATCCAGCAGTGATAATGAAAAATTTTTTAGAATAGTTTTAAATCAAATGCAGCATCTGTCACAGTAAATTTTTTACTATTGAACATAGGTATCTATTCTAAGGCCTCATTCGCACGAAAGTTTTTTAACGGACGTTAAAAAAGCGTAAAAATGTATACGTTTTTACCACCTTAGGTCACATCTACACTTACCATCAGGTGAGATTCGATCACGATCTCACCTGATGGCGTGAGCTTATTCCATATAAAACAAAAATGAATAGACTATAGTCGGGTAAATACTTACTTTTCCGCAAGTACAGACAGAAGCACAGCGTTTGGCAGAGTAGTAAGACCAGTACGCTTGCGCCGATCGCGACGTAAATCCAAACATCTGCAGAAGAAAACGTGTGAACTTTATTCCTTAATCCTTAAGAATTTCCAATGACACCTTATTTATCAAAATTGGCATGGTGGTATATTTAAACCTTAAAAATAGTAGATCGAGAGCTGCGACAGTACAACATACGTCAAATTAGGGAATTAGCCTGTTCAATCTACACTAATATTATATATCTAAAGAGTTTGTTTGTTTGTTTGATTGAACGCGCTAATCTCAGGAACTTCTGGTCCGATTTGAAAAATTCTTTTTGTGTTAGATAGCCCACTTCTCGAGGAAGGCTATATTTTATCCCCGTATTCCTACGGGAACGGGAACCACGCGAGTGAAACCGCGCGGCGTCTACTAGTATTATAATGTAATAATATGATAATATCAACAAAAGTTATTATGACATTCAAAATTTTAATGGTTATGGACATTTTGTAATTTATTTTTGTAAATAAACAATCATTCATTCATTTATAGATTAAAAATAATTAATTCATTCAATTATTGAAATATTTTTTAATCAAACCAAATTTTACTTTGAGGTATTATTGGTGGCGTTGTTTCTGCATCAGCTTGTTTTGTTTCTGTTGGTGCTTTCTTTGTTGAGTTTGTCTGAGGTTGTGTTTCTGACGTCGCTACTGAAGGGTTAGCTCCCTGATATGTTTGATCATTATTATCTGTAAGGAACAACAAACATAAATTAATGTGTAATAAAAATTTCAAGTATTAATTTTTTTATACAGTGTTGAGTATTTCCCATAACTTAAAGGTTTACGAATCCAATTATAGGAGCCGAAGTTCTTAGTTAATTTTTTTTTAAATAACGATCCATGTATTTAATATCGATATAAAAAGATATATTTTTTAGTCCGAAAATATTAATTTTAGTTATGTTCCTCAGACATTTTTAATTAATTTTCCTTAAAGAATATAACCCTAGAGTTATGGAAAAAACTCCCGAGCACCCTGTATAGTAACTTATATCTAATCGACAGAGCGACTCTATTATTACTATAGTCTATAGGTTTGCGCTTAACTACAATCATGCCTGAACGAAAGCAATGATGAGGTCTGCGATGGACGCGCTTGCCTTAAAAATGCCTATTTACTCTTGCCTTGAAGGTCGGAAATAAATAAAAAACTGGCCATGTGCGTGTCGCGCCACACGCAGTGTATGTAGGGTTCCGTAGATTAAATGAGCACTTTAAACCCTTTTATTGCAAAAATACCGACACCATCACTATCACACTGTATGGGATAGACGAGAAGAAAACACTGGTACATGTAGGGAAGGAAACCCAATTTTTTGTTTGACAACTGTTTCTTTTTAATTAACAACGGAATTAGTATGCAATTTTCAATTTCTAATTTTGTTTTTTAAGTAGGTCGATTATTTACTAGGTATTGCTACATAGCTGTTATAGTTTTCCTTGTAGTTTTATAATATATCCTACTTCCGTGAATTAACGTTTAGCTGGTAGAAGGGACCCACACATTTGATTGTAATAAAATGTGATAATAAATAGCACTTCAAACGTTAATATTTTACAAACGGATTCCTAATAAAGTGTTTCCAGATCCACAATATTTTATAAAGACCTATCTAACACACCCCCACACTATGAGATAAACAAAAAAAAAAACTCCATTTTATGTGTAGTGGAGGTACCCTAAAAAATACTTTTGTAGATGTTATTTTACGACTTTGTCAACATTTTTAATTTTGGGCTGTACTTTTAAATATCTCTATTTGGGGCTAATATGAGAAAACATGTCATTGTCAGTTGCCAGATAGTTTCGATGCAACTCATAAAATTTGATTTTTCGAAGGTTTAGTTCTAGTACTCGAAGTACCTATTGGATTTTTTGCCTCAGCTTTAGGTGGGTTGCAAACTAATGTTTGACTGTAATATCAGATTTTAATTTAGAACACCCTGTTTATTATTTTCAATAAAAATATTAAATCACTTACCCGATGTAGCTAATGCACTGAGTATTATCACTGAATACACAACAAATACACTAGGACCCATATCAGAATTGTTAATAATGACAATAAACATATAATATATACTAAAATCACATCTTCCGTTGACTATCCCATATTATTTCACTGTAAATAATGCAATATGGATTTTTAAATCTGTAGGGTGACAAATATTTATGTTAATAAGGTATATTCTTTTTTATTTCCCCATTACAGCATAATGCCATTAAATTTTGGTCCCGCAGTTCTAAAGATTACTTTTTAATTTAGCGTATAAATAATAGGTAGGGAGAACAACTTACAACACGAGCGGAGAAGGGGAGTGTTAATCGGTTGTCAAGGAATTCCTTAACCCTACGTCCGTTGTTCACAAGTCCGGGACTCTGCTCGGAGTTTTTCTCTCTACCACGCGATGGAACCAGCACCCGCACGGTGAATCCATGGATTTCCAAGATAATTGTCTCAAATAACTATAAGCACTTCAGAATGTACAGTTGTTTTGAAATCACAAGCAGATACTGCGATTTTGTTTTTGTGTATTGATTAGGATTATTTATCAAAAAATAATGTGTCTGTCCCAATTTTGCACACAATCGTACAGTGTCACTACACCAGTGAATAATGTATGACGTAAACAATAGCGAACTAAAGGATAACTTTATTTTCCTGATTACCTACTGGTTGTTCCAACAAATATAATTGTTATTGTCTGAATGATTGTTTTAAATCATGATCATCAGACCATTATTGAACCAGTGCACGCCCAAGCTTTTTCTTATCATTCAATTTCAACCCATATTCGGCACACTGCTGAGCTCGAGTCTCTCAGAAAGAGAGGGGTTAGGCCAATAGTCCACCACGCTGTGCCAATGCGGATTCGCAGACTTCACACACGCAGAGAATTAGGAAAATTCTCTGGTGTGCAGGTTACGATGTTTTACTTTACCGTTTGAGACATTAGACATATTTAATTTCTTAAAATGCACACAACAGAAAAGTTGGAGGTGCGTGCCCCGGACCGGATTCGAACCCACACCCTCCGGAATCGGAGGCAGAGGTCATACCCACTGGGCTATTACGTATCTACGTTTTTTCTTATAGGAGAGGGGTTTTGGAGCTTACGCCATGCGTCTCCAATGCAGGTTGGAAATTGGAATGGGCTTAGGTTAAAAATAATTGATATAAACAATCACTATCAGAAGTTATTGATAGGACTAACAGCTTAACGTGCCTTCCGAAGGATGTAACACCATAGACTTTCTAAACCCAAGCTGTGATTGAAAATTTCTTGAAAAAAAAAAACTCAAAAATTTTGTCTGACCCAGACTCGACCCCAGGACCTTAATGAATGAAAGCCGCATAGGCTAACCACTGGACTCTACATTATTCGTAAGATAAAAGCTAACCGTTGTGACAATGTTGTCAAGGTTAAAATATTTTCTTTTCTCTGTTGATCAGTATTGCTATTTTTTTATGCTAGGCATTTCCTAACTTTTTTTTGATAAATCGACTGAACCGATTTTGATGATTTCCTTGTACAGTGATCTGTATTTTACTATATTAATTGTTTTTGTGCATGCCAATAAAATAAGTTGTTTAATATTCAATTCATCGTACATATTGCTCATAACAGATTTCAAATACGTACCTAGATTTTTTTTCCTCGATTTGAAATTTCTTGGGAACAAATCTAGCATGCATGCGTTATTATGCAAATTTTAGGCTTACGCAAAACATTCCATGTAATATGTAAATATTAATTTTATATTTTCAAAAGAAAATTTGGAAATGTTATGTACTTTTTGGGTAGTGGACACCTAAGAAGGTATAGCTTTTAAGTTTGCTAGCGTTCTTAGTGCTAAAGCGTATGCATAATCTATGGGTATGCTAGAACTGTGATCTATGGCCTATATTTGGTGTAGGCAACGTTTAGCGGCATACGAAAATTAGTCTATACTCAGAGCCCCTAGACGCATGCGCGCTCCCGCCCGTGCTAGACAAAATGGCCACTCGGTAACGCGTCTTTCAATTGATTTTTATTCCGTTCTTCCCATACCGATTGCATCCGAAAACACACAAAACGGCTCGTCGAACCACCACGTCAATACCGGCCGAGTCGCACGCAGTGGTAAAAATAATTCCGTATTATTTTATAATTTTATAACCTGAACCGTAGTCCGTTCCCGAACTGTTTCTGTGTTATGTGTTAATTACCAGTGTATTTTTAATTTGGAACGGGTGAGTGCTAAATTTACTTAACACTGCATTTCATTTTTAATTTGTGAACTTTTTCATGCAACGGTATCGGTGTTATTCAGCCTGTAATATTTAAGTTTTCCGATTCGCTCTTGACATCATTAGAATACTTAATTCAAAAATTGAATGTAGGTGAGTTATGTATGTGTGCTCTAATTTTTTTAATTTAAATTATAGTGGAATGACATAACGTGCTAAGTGCAATTTAGTGGAAGCTGTGTCATTGGTTTTTTAAACGTTTCCCCAGAATTTCGGGAGTCCTATATTTGTCTCTGTCGCTCTCACGGGTACTATCCCGTTTCGAGGTCTTTTCAATGGGCAGATAAGCATGCGCGGTACTTTATATGCCTCGATGAGATAATTTTTCTTGGTTAAAAAAATTACTAAGAAAGGGACCTACTTTTCAGATAGCACATTTGGGTTACACAATAGACTTACTTGTTCGTTAACGATTTTTGATTGTTCATATTTCGTAGGATTAAAATCATAATAAGTAAAGATCTTGTGTTTTAAAATTTTCGTAGAGATAATTAAAAAACTGCAGAAGACAGCTTTCAAATCGGAACTAGGTTACCTAGATATCTGTATGAATATAAGAATAAAATCTACCAAAATAAAAAATAAATTAATCTAATTTTAATAACATTCGCTAAATATAGATTTTTATTTAAAAAAAAGAAGTCGAGTGATAGCTAGTTAGGTTAACCTAGATTTAGAAACGGCATTATTGCACGAAATTTCAAGTCGATATTTCAGATAAACTTACTATTATTATTTAAATTGCTTTAAGCTATACGCTCCTAATACATTTTTATAATATAATATACCAACCCAACTACATATTTTTAAATTAACTTATTAGATTTAATTACGAAATTCGAATACATTGTGAAAAAGAAAAACTTAAAAGTGTACGTAGTTAATTTAAAAGTATATATATGTAGGTTTATAATCGTGTGAAAACTCATGAAAATCGTTTTTCCTCCCGCTTAGCTATCCCGGAATCCCGGGCAAACACTGCGGGTTTGAAGCTTTAGACCAGAGTTTCCCAAACTTTTTTGTGTCGTAAACCCCTTGCCATGTTTTTCCGTGTTGGGTAGACCCCCTGCTTATTTGATATTGATTTTCTGTATCCTTCAACTTACACAATTTTATAAACAAATATAATATTTTTTTTACCTCATAATTACTTTTAAAATAACGTTTATGTTTTGATATTCTAAGATAATATGATGTAAAAAATTGGTACTATCAGTGTATGTGTTATGATCCATGTGGAAACCATTTTCATTTAATGGACCCCCAAATTTTTTTTCGTTGATATAGACCCCTAGGGGTCGATATAGACCATTTTGGGAATCACTGCTTTGGACGATTTAGGGAGAATCACTTGTTTAGGATACTTCGTAGAGTTCGGTTAGACTTGATACATTGGTCTACACGTTTAACATTAAATAGAGCATATGTTTTGTAATCTTAACGTCGTGTCCTACATGACACTCAGTGGCGTGCATAAGGTTGTCGATCAGGGTATGCACTAGTAAGGAAAAGTAACCAATTTGGGCAAATCTGTACTTGATAAGCATTAAGAATGTATGAAGTGCACGCCACTGATGCCACTATAGTTCGTTTCATGTAGGATGGTGCGGGTGACAGTTCGTTTAATTCGTGAAAAGTTTGCCACGATTTGCGATTCATGAATAGTACGTATTATGAACGTCATACAGGCGACTGTCACCGTACCCATGCTATCTGTAAAACACTTTTTTGTAAAAAAACGTATCTACAGGAAAATTTTGTGTAACTCCTGTGCCTTATGTTTAAGTAAAATCTAAGCAGAAGCATTTTCTTATAAGCTATAGTGCTATTCTGGTATAAAAAAAACCATTGTTTAAGACTTTCATATGTATGAGACTGCCTCTAAAGTACAGTGGTTACCTGGCTTTGGATAACGAGGTATTTCGAGTTTTCAGTCGATCTGTGAAAAACTGAGATTTTATATTTTCTTCTAAGCAATAAAAGTTGAATTTTCTCAATTCTTTACGTGTGTGAAGGCTGCCAATCCGCATTGTGCCAGCGTCGTGGACTGAGGCCTAACACCTCTCATTCTTCGAGGAGACTCGTGCTCAATAGTGAGCCTAAGATGGGTTGACAATGATGATGAATAAAAGTTATCAGCCCAGAATGGGGAAGCCTCGGAGAACAATATACAGAACATGTTGAGAGCATAACATAATCTCCCTAAGCCCGCCAACCCGCTTTAGAGTAGCGTCGTGGGTCTAAGTTCCTGATCCCCTCTCTTATAACGATAGAGACAAAAGATCCAAAGAAACCTTGACTACAATCTCACCTGATGCAATCTAAGATGGAAGCGGGCTAACATCTCAATAATCCTCACACTTATCGGTTTCTACACAGCATCGTACCGGAACGCAAAATCGCTTGGCGGTACGTCTTTGCCGGTAGGGTGGCAACTAGCCACGGCCGTAACCTACCAGCCAGACTTGGACCAATTAAGAAAATCCAAATCGGCCCTTTAAGTAATTAGATATCACGTGTCTCAAACGGTGAAGGAAAAACATCGTGAGGAAACCTGCATACCAGAGAATTTTCTTAATTCTCTGCGTATGTGAAGTCTGCCAATCCGCATTGGGCCAGCGTGGTGGACTATTGGCCTAACCCCTCTTATTCTGAGCTCAGCAGTGAGACGAATATGGGTTGATAACGAAATCGGCCCAGCCGGGGATCAAACCCAGGACCTCCGTCATGTAAATCCACCGCGCCTACCACTACGCCACGGAGGCCGTCGTTCTGTTTTTAGTGCAGTTGAGAGGTTTTGCTATTGGAGTTGTTTGAATTTGCAATTCAATTTGAATCATACCTGATACCTGCATCGGCTAGGTCACCCTAGGTCGACAAACGCGTGAAGCTGAGTCTCTGTTTTTTTATCCACATTCTATACTAATATTATAAATGCGAATAAAGTCTGTCTGTCTGCGTCTCTCTCTATGTATGTACCTTTTCACGGCTTACCGGCTAAACCGATCAAGATGAATTTTGGTGTAATGGTAAATGGGACCTTAAAGCAAAACATAGGGTACTTTTTGGCCCTAAAGTAAAAATAGAAGGGGGTGAAATAGGAGTTGAAAGTTTGTATGGAAAGTTAGATTTGCAGTTTTAAAACAATTTTTCGTAAATCATAAAAAATACTAAATATAATGTGATTGAAGAAATTTTAAAATTCAACCCTTAAAGTGATGGAATAGGGGTTGAAAGTTTACATTGATTTTCACGCGGATGAAGTCGCGAGCGTAAATTAACTCCTAATGCCTATCCCGACTATTTGGAGGGGAATGGGAATATTGGTCATATTTAAAAAATATGGCAAATATTTAAAAAAAAAATACGAATAAAATTCAAAAACTACTGGACCTATTTGAAAAATCTTTAACTAATAGAAAGATTATATTAGCATTATTAGGGAGGAACAAAGGCTTTTTTTATTAACCGACTTCCAAAAAGGAGGAGGTTCTACATTCGGCTGTATGTATGTTTTTTTTTATCTACAAGTTAGCCTTGGACTACAATCTCACCTAAAATGGTAAGTGATGCTGCAAACTAAGATAGGAGCGGGCTAACTTGTTAGGAGTAGGATGAAATACATAGTCCTGTCAGTATCTCGACATCGTACCGGAACGCTAAATCGCTTGGCGGCACGTATTTGTCGGTAGGGTGGTAGGAAGGCTATATTTTATCCCCATAGTACCACGGGAAAGGGTACTACGCAGGTCTAACCGCGAGGTCCTGCTAGTTCTGTTTAATTCTAGAGACTACCTACACGCTTATTTGATTGGTTGTAATTCAAATTATGACAACTTCGGCAGACTCGATGATGTAATACGGAACACCGTCTAGTGAGGGTAATTTATTTTGACGTCATTTTATATTGACCTGTCCTCTTGGCACATCTAAAACTGGACAGGACTGACAGACAGACAGACGGACAACGAAGTGACATGTAACAGTTTCGTTTTGTTTTGTTATTTTCCGTTTGAGGTACGGAATCCTAATAACCCAGGATCCAAGGAGCATTTTTACAAGTGATTACTATTAAGTTAATTCTCATAAAGTTGGGGCATGCACCTTCAACTTTTCAGATGTGTGCATTTGAAAAAAATAAATATCACGTGTGAAGGAAACCTGCATACCAGAGATTTTTCTTAATACTTTGCGCGTGTGAATTCTGCCATATTTTGCCAATTGGTTAATAATAATGATGATGATGAGCTTCATCTTGATGAGACGCACAACTTTTATATTTACGAAAAGTCTTGATTCTGGTAGCTAACTGGGTTACCAGGTAATAAGAATTTCTGAGCGTTGTAACGAGATAATGTACCACGCAATTTGTGGCTGTGAAGTTGTATTAACTATTAATTAAGCAACAGTAAAAAAACAGTAACCTCGTTATTGATACAAGTTGGGAAGAGGGGAGTTTACCATAAGTTGTTACTAAACAGCTGTTTTGTACTGTTGCTTAATTCACGCTCAGAAATTTTTATTACCTACCAGAATCAAAAATTTTCGTAAATATAAAAGTTCAGCAAGGAAAATAAACTTGATAGTAATCAATTGTAAAATTTCTCCACGGATTCTAAACTTATAATTATAAAAACTAAATTTAAAAAAAAACGTAAAAAAAAGTTTTTTTTACGTAAAAAACGTAAAAAAAAGTTTTTTTTACGTTTTTCTTGTAGTATAGCGTAAATGAATATATCCTCTTGATAAAACATAATTATTTTTAAATCACATACAGACACTTTTATTTAATTTTTATGTATTGAAAATGAAAGAAATATGCTAGCCTTTAAATCACAGGGTCGTAACTGTATATTGTTTGTTAAAATAATGTAAAGGATCTTTTGAATGACGTACTGTAACAAATTGTACGACATGATACGTATATTTAACACTTAAATGGTATCGTGAACTTAAATGCTATTGGTAGTAGATATTTATGAAAAAATCTAGACTTCACGCAAATTCCGTTAGTATATTCATTGAAAAGAAGAGGGAAAAATTAAAATAATATAATTATATAATAAATATAAATAAATGGATATTTCGTTCGAAATTTTTTATCATCTTGTGTGCACTTTTTTTACACATTTTGATTAGATTCTTATTTTGGTTGATAAAGTTTTTTTGGTTTTTAAAGATAAAGCCGTATAATGTGCATATTTTATTTATCATTTTGTGTTTAATCTTAATCATATTATTTATTTTGTAATATAAGCATTATATTCGTTAAAAATTAAATATACGAGTTCATAATAAAACCCAAGATCTCTCGTTTATAAAGCAATGCTCGTTTATTAGGAAAAATATTATTAAAAGACAAAGATCTCAAAGGAATACCTATAGAAAATCATCAATTTCCAAAATTTCCGGGACATTACTACCAAATGACTGGACTATAGTCCAGTCTACAAACAAAAACTTACAATTCGAATTCGATAGGAAATGACTCGTCTTGCACGTGACTGTCATCATGAGCGATGGAATGGAAAGTGATTTTGCAGTAAGTCTGAAATGTTGCGCTTTCGCCTAATGTCGTATGTATAGAACAATATTATGGATATATATTTTTTTTATTTACAGATTAGTCCTTGACTACAATCTCACCTGATGATAGGTGATTAAATCAATCAATCGATCAATCAAAGATAGAAGCGGACTGACTTGCTAGGAGGAGAGTAAAAATCCACACCCCTTTCGATTTCTACACGACATCGACATCACTTACAATGACACGTTGGACCAACGTTTGTCCAGTGCCTCGTTGGTCTAGTGATTAGTCTATGTGGCTTTGGGACACCAGGTCCAGGGTTCAAATCCTCAAACATGAACACTCTCCACTGAAATGACAACTCTACACGTATTGTCGAATTAAAAGTTCTTGTCAGACAGACAGTGATCCTATAATCTTAGTAGGTGTTATGTTTGAACCGATTAAAAGACTTTTAAAATGAAAATAAATTTTACTAGGTATAGATAATAGACATAATATAGGTTTTGTTAACAGACTGAAAAAACTGCCGGGATATGTGAAAAATAGAATTCAATGTGGACGAAGTCGCGGGCGTCCGCTAGTATAGTATAAAAAAAAACAATTGAATCCTTTATTTAGATTTCCGGTAGCGAACATCGCAGGTCAATCGTCAGTGCCCTTTTTACGTGACACTAACAACACATATAATATTTCGAACTGAATTGAATGACAGATGACACTGGGAATAGCGCAAAGGGCTCAATTGGGCATCGACCTATTGACACTAATACTGAATGAATGAATGAATGAAATTCGGTGACAGTAGTGTCGTGTGAACGTGCCGTAATGAGGCTAATATTGCTGCGATAAAGGGCGGACCACACTACCGATTTTGCGTTTGTATTTTATGTTATGGTTCACTATGAGCCTATTTTACGGTTCACTACAGGGCTAGGCTGAAGGCTCCCTCCTTATAGGAGAGAAAACAAGCCCACCACGTTTCTCCAATGTGGGTTGGCAAGCTTATGGTTTTAATTAATTTAATATTTAATATTCCCATTCCCCTTTAACTAGTCGAGAAAGCTTGTGTTAGGAGTGGATACGATAATAGTGCAGCGAGTGGGAGTCGAACCACCACCCCTCGGTGATGTATCCGACTCTCTTCCCGTTGAGCTATAGAGATTGTCAGCCCATGCACGTACCATTACGATGTACGGTACGTATAGTTCAGGATCCGGGGAGTATTTTTACAATTGATTACTATCAAGTTAATTTTGCGCGAGTAGCTTCATCGCGATGAAGCGATCAACTTTTATATTTAAAATAGTAAAAATTCTTGATTCTGGTAGCTAACAGGGTTACTAGGTAATAAAAATTTTTGAGATGAACGAGATAACGTACCGCAATTTGTAGGATAATGTGGCTGTTAATATGTATTAACCTATTAATTAAGCAACAGTAAAAAAAAACTACTGGTTAGTAACAATTTTCGATGACCTCGTATACAAGTTGGGAGGAAGGGAGTACAGTTCAAGATAAAGCTACTCACGGAAAATTAACTTAATACAACGATATTTCATACTATAGATATGTTATAGATATGTTACGAGCAGTAATAGCCCAGGATCCGGTTCAGGGCATGCACCTCCAACTTTTCAGTTGTGTGCATTTTATGAAATTTAATATCACGTGTCTCAATCGGTGAAGGAAAACATCGTGAGGAAACCTGCATACCAGAGAATTATATTCATTCTCTGCGTGCGTGAAGTCTGCCAATCCGCATTGGGCCAGCGTGGTGGACTATTGGCCTAACCCCTCTCATTCATAGAGGAGACTCGAGCTCAGCAGTGAGCCGAATATGGGTTGATGACGACGATATGTTACGTGCTTACAAAATCATCGAAAAAAGTGTTACGAATTTAACTACTCCACTGAGCGCACACATGCACAATTTTTACACAAACTTACATTATACACACAATTCACTATGTGACTAAATTAAATTAAGATAATTACTCATCTTTGTGCGCCTCTCTTCTACGTTAGTGACTTTTACGTTTCACGTTAGTGACATATCTAATAATATAAAATCTTTGACATGATAGTAATCATTTGTAAAAATGTTCCCCGGCTCTTGGACTAGTAGTAAATGGTGTACTGAAAGTTTAGTATTGGTTGACACTCTCGACATAACGGTTCTGTAGCGAACAGTTTCATTGTTAGCTTTATGTGTATTGGTTACCTACTAACTTACTTTTATTCTTCATTTTTTTAAGGTCATTGAACTATATTTTTAAATAAGTTTCGCGCGATTCTTACTGTGTCTTTTTTAATTAATCGTGTTTATGTGTGTGTTTTTTTTGTATATTAAAATACAGATGCACGATTTTTAGGTGGTAAGTTTAATTTTGAATCGATATAGTTTAAGTCTAGAATATCTTTGAAGTTCAAGATTCCATTAAATATAAATTAAGTAATCAAATATTTTCAAGTTTAAGGTAGATAATATAATAGAAGTCCAAAAATAATTCAGTAAATCTTAGGTACCAGTCATGACTAGTCAGTAATATCTATGAGACTTCTCACAAGGTCCTGGGTTCGAATCCTAGGTCGGGCTATGAAATTCTGAGCTTTTTTCAGCCGGGATTGGGAAGTTGGTAGTATTACACACCTGAGTTTCGGAAAGCATGCTTAGTTAACATACTAGCTGATGCCGCGCGGTTTCACCCGCATGGTTCCCGTTCCCGTAGGAATACAGGAATAATATATAGCCTATAGCCTTCTTCAATAAATGGGCTATCTAATATCTAACACTGAAATAATTTTTCAAATCGGACCAGTAGTTCCTGAGATTAGTGCGTTCAAACAAACAAACTTATTTTGCACTATTCAAAAATAATTACCAAGTATAAAAAAAAATACCGACCGAATTAAGAACCTCCTCCTTTTTGAAGTCGGTTAAAAATCAACGCTTAAGTAATTTTCCAGCACGTGACTAAACTTCACTGAGGGTAGGGATTTTTGTATTTTGAACACAAATCAATATAACTTAAAAACCGTAATTTTTCGGCTAACATATTATATTGCGTTATTTTAGTAGGCCTTGGTGTCAGCTATCATCCTGTAGAGTATGTCGTACTATTTACGGGACACCCTGTATAATGCCTCCTAATAAAAATTTCCCTTCATTAAAGTACATAATTTGACCTGTTACAGTATTATTATAAGTAATAGATAGATAAGTGAGCCGTGATAGCCCAGTGGATATGACCTCTACCTCCGATTCCGGAGGGTGTGATTTCGAATCCGTTCTGGGGCTTGCACCTCCAACTTTTCAGTTGTGAGCATTTTAAGAAATTTAATATCATGTGTCTCAAACGGTGAAGGAGGAAACCTGCATACCAGAAAATTTTCTCAATTATCTGCGTGTGTGAAGTCTGCCAATCCGCATTGGGCCAGCGTGGTGGACTATTGAGCTAACCCCTCTAATCTGAGGGGAGACTCGAGCTCAGCCGTGAGTCGAAAATGGTTTGATAATGATGAAGATAGATAGATTTTAACGATAATCATAGCCCGATCGACATCAGCTGGTCTATTTCCTATTTTGGCCTTTATTATCAACCCAGCGAAATACAAAACAAATCAATTGACAAAATGCCATCCACATACAAATTACAAACGTCATCCGGTGGATATCATAAAGTATGTAGATGACATTTTGTTGTCCACTTCAATAGGTTGATAATAAATACCAAATAGTGAATAAGCTAGCTGGAAAATAGTGTTATTAAATACTGACACCGCCAATAAAAATACTTGATGTTTTATAATCAAACACATTACATTACAATATATTATACATTACAAGGAATTACAAATTTATGCCAATAGTGTTGTTCTGATGCTAATATATATATATTTTTTAGTTTTGACTTCTAATCCATAATCCTAATCCATAGATCATATCGGATGATCATTATTATATATCGGATTACTGAGATATCGAAAATTAAAATGAATTAAAAATTACAGCAGACTATTACGGTGCAGATTCGATATTCGGCGCGTTCTAATGATTGTACTTTTTATGAATAATATTACGGAATTCGAAAACGATGATGTATGTGAATCATAATGTTAGTCATTGTATTTGAAAGTGTGGACGTGGCCAGTGAAAGTGTTGGGCGCACAGAGCAGTGAGAACACAGAGACTACAATAATACAGCCTGACCAGAATAATAAAAAACCTGACATGTGCGTGTCAGGACACTCGCATTGTAGAGTTCCGTAGATTCAAATAGCACTAAACCTTAATAATACACAAATGGATCTCTGAATTGTTATTCTCATTCAATGACTCATTCAACGGATCTACTATACTACTAAACTCTCCCTAGCGACCCTAAAAAAAACTCTACTCTAAAAAAATACCCTACCTAACCCTACCCCTCTTTTAAGCATTATTACGTATCATTTTTAAGGAAGTATAGAAAGTCTTGTTTTAGACTTATTTTTTTATTTTTTCGTCTATGTATTTCGAAAATCCATTTTTGTTTAGTATTGTATACCGCTTTCTTGTCATGTATTTGTTTGCTATGTCTTGTCTAATGAATGGCAAGAAATTACAATTTTTGGTAAGTCTGGGTCAACGTCCGACCTTGGCACCTGCGTATTGATCTAGCTCCGAGAAATACCTTACCTACCTGGATATTACATATTTTACTTAGTTATTTTTTTTTTCAGCAAATTGCTCTATATAATAACAGATTTTTGTTGCCCTGTGTTCATCAACCTGAGGCATGTTAAGCCTCATGTGCCTGTAATGTAGCGATGCCCTTTAAAGGGCACAGCATTTTTATTTCATTATAAAAAAGGAGCGCTTAACTGCAATCATGCTTGACAGTAAGCGATGATGCAGCCTATGGTAATACGCGCTTGCCTAGAAGCCTATTCACTCTATCTGTCAAAGGCGCCTTTAACCCTACACACAACGTTCACAAGTGCGTGACTTCACTCAAGGTCATTCTCTGCTATTCTAGGGTCTTATTTTGATTACAGATTGATTCGTTAATTAAGTTGTCTTGACAAATGTTGTGAATAACCTTTGTAGTTTTCTTATTTTTGTAATTAATTTTGAGTCTACTAAAACTCTTGACTTGAATATATCCATGTTGTAGGTGGAAAAAAATTCAGCATTGCTGAATCGTGGCAGAATAATCATGGCAGTATTTCCCAAATCGAGTTCTGTCACAAAAAGCTCTATAATTACTAAAATGCCCCGTTGATCTAGTGGTTGGCCTGTTCTGTGCCTGTGGCTTCGGATCACGAGGACCAGGGTTCGAGTCCTGGATGGAGATATGAAATACCGATTTAAGGATTTTTAATAAAAAGTCTGGAATGGGAAAGTCGGTGTTAAATACACCACATTAAGCCGTCGGTCGCGGTCATTATCTCTAACATAATAATGATTAATGATCCCAAAAGACTTTGTATAGTCGGATGGATCTTTATGACGTTTCCGGACATAATGCGGTAAGCTGCGTTATACAAGATTTTAGGTATCATCGGTTATGTAGAGGGGCGGCGGCAATTATATTATCATCCTAAGCCCGCTAAGCTGAAATGGAGCAGTGTGGGTTTAAATTCCACATTCCCACTCCTATACGTAGGGAGGGCTAACCCTGTAGTAGTAGCCTAATAATATAAGCTGATAATGATGACTACTAAAATGATGATTTTGTACGCAAAGGACAGGAAAGTGCAATTTTCGACCACTCTGTGCCAATGTCCGGCCGTGACCTCCACGTATCGATCTAGAGCGGAGAAAGTACGCGTACCAACCAGGATTATACCAATGAAAATTTTATACTAGAGATCGGTTATGTCCCTACAAAATCACCTCAAAAAGTGATCCGAATAATACTAGGCTACAAAACTGAGTGCACACATGCACAATTTGGTCTTTAATTCGATTATTTATTTAAGTATATATAGTTTTTTTTGAAGCCATGACAGCCCAGTGGATATGACCTCTGCCTCCGATTCCGGAGGGTGTGGGTTCGAATCCGGCCCGGGGCATGCACCTCCAACTTTTCAGTTGTGTGCATTTTAAAAAATTAAATATCAAATAAATGTCTCAAACGGTGAAGGAAAAACATCGTGAGGAAACCTGCATACCAGAGAATTTTCTTAATTCTCTGCGTATGTGAAGCGTGGTGGACTATTGGCCTAACCCCTCTCATTCTGAGAGGAGACTCGAGCTCAGCAGTGAGCCGAATGTGGGTTGATAATGATTATAGGTTTTACACTTCCTGAACACACAACTGGACATTGTAGACGATATGTAGGTGTAATTTGTTTAAATAACGTTCGTTGTTGACCACAACTAACACTGAAATGTGGAAATTTCATCTTTTGAACGCCTCATTTTTCATGACCTAGTAACACATCCAGCAGTATTTAAACATCATTGTATTATACGTACTGGCGTTCGCCGTTGACTTCGTTCGCGTACGACTTCTGATTTCCCTTGAGGTTAGGATCCTATTCCATATGACTATCTTATTCTCGATGCCGGCTAGATAACTGTAATAGCTTTTACAGATTTATCTTTCGAACCTTTTGTAAGATATCGAAATGGTATCTAGACCTAGATAATACATATATATCTTTTTTAGCTGTTTTTGTACAGTTAAATCAATGAATTGGTTAGGGATAACTGTACTTATGTGATTAGACCCTGCATTTTGCATCTAAGGTCTTGGGTTCGTTTCCCACAACTAGAAAATATTTGTGTGATGAGTAGGTATGGATGTTTTCCAATATCAGTGGGTTTTTTAATTTTAGATTTTAAATTCATAATTTATCTGTAATTCATGTATATAGCTATATGAATTGTATGAATTTTCTAAATAGTAAATACTTATAAGTAATTATTTTAGCAGTTCATTTATTTTTATGCACCCTCGTGATAGGTAAAGTGCGGAGGAATACGAAAAATAAAATGATGTCACTGAAAAAGCTTGTTATGTAGGTATTTGAGAATACTGTACGATAGGGAATTTATTTTCCAAGTGAAAGTAGGTGTACCAGTAGGTATATACATTCTTAGTGTAGGTGTACGGACCGAATTCGAACCTACTACCCTCCGAAATCGGAAATAGAGGTCATATCCACTGCTAATATAGATAAGTTGTGTAATTATGTAGTTGTTTTGTAACTTCTTTAATTTAATTTTTTAAAAGGTGCGGTAGTAAAATGCTTATCAGTAGCAGTTTGTTATCAGTATGCGTGTTTGTTTGTGTTTCCGATAGTATCCCCGTACACGTCTCGAATGTAGGCCATGATAAAACATTTGATTTATTTAGAAAGTAACGTTTGTGATAACATATGATTAATACCTGATAATGTGAAAAAAAATCCTGTAATGTGTCACACGTTATATAATATTAAGTAGGTAGTAGATACTTATACTTTTTTAGAATTTAAACTATCGTGAGTGTTATTCATATTAATCGATTATGAAACACGGCTAAAACTCATGTGATATTAGGTCGGAGTATGACTAGTTTCAAACCCATACGGGGCCCATATGACTAAGCTGGTTCTTGCATCGCGGCACGATCCAAACTGATCAAATCCGTATAGGTTCGAAACTAGTCGGGCATTCTCCGACCTAATATCACGTTAGTTTTAGCCGTGTTTCATTCAATTAATAGGTATTTATACTGTTTGTCTAAAATATGCCTATTCACTCTTGTCTTAGAGATGCCCACGGAAACACAGGCTTCTGGAGAGAGTTCCATACCCTAGCCATGCGTATGTGAAGAAGCAAAATGCTTCATACGGGTTCTGGGGATAGATACCTACGCTTTGTCGCAGTGTGGTAAAATGGTGATAGTGGTACGAGCTTAAATAACTTTTTACACAGACTAATAAACCCATCGCTTAGAAACGTTACACAGAATATTCGATTACTAAACTGATGTTTTGCTGTTCCGGCTGAAGAATTTTTAATTTAATTAGAACTACTTACAAATTTCGTCTTTAAGTACTAATCTAGAAGTAGTTAATCGTATTTTATGCTATTCAATTACACTAACCGGCATTTTTAGGGAGCGCGTTACACGACGAAAACGATTCTATAGAAACTGTGTGCCTAGTGGGAGTTTTCAATATTTTCATACTGCTACGATCACGTTGACGTAAAAGCAATATGGAATTGAAACAGTTGTGCAGTAGTGCCACTAGATGGCGCTGTTTCAATTCCTTAGAAATTCGCGTTTACGTTAGGGCGATAGTAACAGTATCAAACTGCCACTAGGCCCTCAGATTAATAAACGCGTTTATGCTCTAAATCTACTCTTCTAGAAGGAGAGAAACCTGACGCCGCAGTGGGTCATTAAATTAGGCTGATAAGGGTGAAATAAAAAGTAACGAATATAATTAAAAATGTACGAATGTAGCAAGTTAAAAAGCTTGTAAAATTAAACCTGAAAAGCTTACCTGCTTTTTAATTTGCACGCCACACACGAATACCTGCTGTAAATAGCAGTGGCATACTTCATAGACGCATAAATGTACTGCCTACCCCATTACGAAGCTATATTGGAGAAGGAAATTTCCATTTTGTACAATTTGTACCAATAATGCTTACCCTAGTTAAAAACTTTGTGAACACCATTAGTAAATGTAGTTCCAGGAACAAAATTACCAGGCACAAACTTTGTGTATGTGACATTTGTGGCTAGTCAGACATTTTTTTTTTATTCTTTACAAGTTAGCCCTTGACTACAATCTCACCTGATGGTAAGTGATAATGCAATCTAAGATGGAAGCGGGCTAATTTGTTAGGACGGGGATGAAAATCCACACTCCTTTCGGTTTCTACACGGCATCGTACCGGAACGCTTAATCGCTTGGCGGTGCGTCTTTGCTGGTAGGGTGCTAGCCACGGCGACTAAATTATGAACGTAGCGAAACATGGTGGTGAGGGGTTTCCTATTCAAGCCGTTTTCCAGATTTAGAGGTGTCCCATACTATACCCAAAGTTTGATCAGTATAATATAAAAAAATCTGTTATCTCGCTAAAATTAGCAGATTTAGCAGATTTTGGTTTTGAAATGTCTGTCACTGTCCGGAAGCTTAAAACTGTGAGAAAATATGCAAAAATATCCACTCTACCGGCAAAGACGTACCGCCAAGCGATTTAGCGTTCCGCTACGATGTCGTGTAGAAACTGAAAGGGGTGTGGATTTTCATCCTCCTCCTAACAAGTTAGCCCGCTTCCATCTAGACTGCATCATCACTTACCATCAGGTGAGATTGTAGTCAATGGCTAACTTGTAAAGAATAAAAAAAAATGGTAAGGGTAGAGTAGGTTTTAGGGCAGGGGTACGGAAGAATTAAGTACACAAAGTCAAAGAGAAGCTTGACCGAGGCCGGTAGTTATGAATAGATATTATATTCTTGGTCCAAGAACCTTAAAAAGAAATAGTTATATTCTGACAATCCCAGTCGCTCGTGCTATACAGGGTGTCACCTGACCCACATATACAAGTATTATTATATAATACAATGTAACGACGTAACAATGCAACCGTGTCTGTCTGTGTAATCCACCGGTTAACGAGATTTGCCTGGTTCATGACATTATGCTTGCTAACCACTGAATGGGGTAAGCGATGTTCGTACGCATTATCGCTTACACTTTAATATATCTCTATCTATCTATACTTATAATAAAATATAAAGAATTGAAGATATTTTGAAATTTTTTATTGCATATAAACATTGAAGCCAAAAATATTTTACTCGATTTTTTGTCTGTCTGTCCGTGTTTTTGTTGGCCGGGCATCAACCTGAAACTACTGAATGAATTTAAATAAACCTTGGTATGATTTGAGACCATAGTACCGGGTAGGTTATAGGATACATTTTTATTGCAAAAATTAAATCAGAAGGGGGTGAAACAGGGGTTAAAAGTTTGTATGGAAAGTCAAATTTTTAGAGTTATAAAAATATGTCCATAAATCATAAAAAATATACGAAATGTAATGTGATTCAAAAATTTTTAATGAATTTAAAAAAATTTTGAACCCCTAAAGTGTTGAAATAGGGGTTGAAAGTTTACATTTATTTACACGTGGACGAAGTCGCAGGCGTCTGCTAGTTGTATAATAAAAACTCATTGTTGAAGATTAAGTTGGCTTACGTGAAATACTACAATCATTTCACAAAATAACTTAATAATAAACTGATATATCACTTACGTTACTCTTTATTTTTTGGTCAATAGGTTAAACTGGTCTGACAATTGTATATATGGTCTGTTGTGTCTCTTTGGCCAATATTTTTTACACATAGCGTCTCTATAGCAACGCTGGGCACTGGTTGTTGGTATTGACATGGTGACTAATGTATTTATAGCGTCGGTCGTAATTCTGAGCTGACCACGTGGGTAGACATCCTCAATAAATACACTCTAACTGCGGAGACCTGATGCCCACCCGGAAACTAAAATTTGACATTGCATCAATAAAACAAAATCAAAGACTAAAAAAAAAATATTAGAGTTAATTACAATGGGGATGATGACTAGGTTTGAATATATTGATTTTTATGATACATTCGGGTAAATAGGGTCAATGTTAACTAATTTATACATAAAAAGCAAAGATTGTCTGGATATTTGCAAAATAAATGAGATTATAAAATTTCAAAAACTACTAAAATTTTTTTATCGTAATTAGATGAAAATTCATAAAGTTTTAGCTTCCTTACATCAAATGTGACATTTTTTAATATATGAACTATAAAGATAAACGCACAAATAACAAAGATATTAGTAATTTTGTTTGAACGCGCATACAAATCTAACGATCATTACATTGACGTCTATGACGTCATTTTTTCGAGCCATTTTGTATGGGGCGTTTTTCAGGGATCCGCGGCAGCGCCGCAAATCTGACTCTTTAAATCCCTGTAGCTCCGAAAGTAATGATCGCAGATACCCTGTTCCTTTTACAAAATTGCTTTACTATTAGTATACTCTTAATTTATATACAATTTAAAAAACTGTCATCATCCCTATTATTTACACTAAATAAAACAGTTATATTTAACTAAATTAACTATTTTTATTTTATAAAAATAAAATAAAAGGAAATATAAAATTATTTCTACATTATTTAGGCGTCGTAGCCGATCCTCTGACCTAAATATAGGCCAGCCTTCACAGGAGGCGTCGTTTAAACGCTTTGCGATTTCTTTAAAAAGAAAGCGAGTACTCAGACCCCGCGGACCAAATTTAATTTAATTTAGTTTGAGTTAATTATTTTTTTAATATTTTATGGACTAACCGACGACATAACGTGCACTCCGAGGTAATGTTTCAACTCCGGGCTACTGAAGAGAATTAGAATAGAATTAGAAGAGAAGAAAGAAAACCTCAATATCCATCCCTAGCGTAGCACATACTGAGTGGTCTATAATAATTAATATCTTTTAATTTTAGTTTTCTTTTGTTATCTTCTATGTATTATGTGTGTGTGTGTATCCAATAAACTAATTTTCTTTCTTTCAACATTTCGTAACCCCAGGACTCGAACTAAATACCTTTAGATCCGAAGCCGCCACATACCACTGACACTAAAAATAAATACAACACTGATTTATTAATCAATCATATAAAATCTCGACGCGTCCCTGAAGTGTCGTAAAAAAAGAATTTGAAGTTACCTTTCACTCAGACATTTAGATTTTTCTCTAGTCCAACTTATAGGTTATGCGAAATGTGTCATATGAACTTGTTTTATCAAATCATTAAATATACCTATCTCCTGATATAAGTTTGGTGATCGAACGTTCGATTTAGTAACATTTGTATTAAAGAACTTGTGGACCAGTTTTAGTGCATTACAATTTTCAGTGCTCGGAAGAATGACATACTGATTTTGATATAAACATGTGGTGTTTCGAACTAGAGCCGTAGTTCACAATCCAGGTAACTAACGACCTACTTTTGAAGCTCATTTCCCAGTTTATGAAGGGCTGTTAGTAAGTTTAAAGCCATCCACAACTTTGAAAAATATTAACTTTCAAATACAACGGCACTACAATTTCGCCAAATGAAACTAGTGGTTTAAAGCTATTCTATAAACATGATTATAAAAAAATAGACAATGATAAAATAAACACATAAAATAATCGAATAGAGTCTGGCTAATGAAAGTAGAGACTGAAATCGACCGCCAAATTTAAAAAATCATTTAAACAAATTAAAAAAAAACACGTTTTCATAATTTGTTTAAATATTTTTTAAACTCAGTAATAAATAAATAAATAAGTATTAAACTCAGTAATTCCAATACTTGCACTATAATTTTCAGAATTTACTTAGATTTTTTTTTAATTTGGCTGGCAATTTCAGTCTCTACGTTCATTAGAGTTTGGCTAATGAACGTAGAGACTGAAATTGCCAGCCAAATTAAAAAAAAATCTAAGTAAATGCATTTTTCACAATATTTACCATAGACGACAGATTCTATTCAAAATAATTACCTGTTCACCAGTGAAACCAGTGGTGGAAAAATAGGGGTTTTTAAAACTCTATTATCGTGTAACTTATAGACTGAACTAAGTGAGGTTTACAATAGAGTTTTAATAACAAATTAGGTATCTATTAAGTACCTACTAGTGGACGTCCGAGACTTCGTCCACGTAAAATTCGTCCAAGTAAAATAAAATTTACAAAAAGTGCACACAAAATGTGTGATAAAATAATTTTCCTGATAAAATTAATTTATAATTATATAATTTATATTAAATATATTTAGGTGATTACGTCATATTTTTTACTATAGAAAATTTGGAGATATTTACAAAAAGTGCACACAAAATGTGTGATACAATAATTTTCCTGATAAAATTAATTTATAATTATATTAAATATATTAAGGTGATTACGTCATATTTTTTACTATAGAAAATTTGGAGATATTTACAAAAAGTGCACACAAAATGTGTGATACAATAATTTTCCTGATAAAATTAATTTATAATTATATAATTTATATTAAATATATTAAGGTGATTACGTCATATTTTTTACTATAGAAAATTTGGAGATATTTACAAAAAGTGCACACAAAATGTGTGATACAATAATTTTCCTGATAAAATTAATTTATAATTATATTAAATATATTAAGGTGATTACGTCATATTTTTTACTATAGAAAATTTGGAGATATTTACAAAAAGTGCACACAAAATGTGTGATACAATAATTTTCCTGATAAAATTAATTTATAATTATATTAAATATATTAAGGTGATTACGTCATATTTTTTACTATAGAAAATTTGGAGATATTTACAAAAAGTGCACACAAAATGTGTGATACAATAATTTTCCTGATAAAATTAATTTATAATTATATAATTTATATTAAATATATTAAGGTGATTACGTCATATTTTTTACTATAGAAAATTTGGAGATATTTACAAAAAGTGCACACAAAATGTGTGATACAATAATTTTCCTGATAAAATTAATTTATAATTAATTTTTGTGATGTTTTTATACTCGTAGTTGTTGTGTTACTCGGGGAAGGTAAAATCAACGAAGCAATGTTCATAAAAATTGGTGTAGAAGTTTAGTCTAAAAAGCATAACCACAGAAAACATATGCACAAGGCATAATTAACAAACAAACTCATACTCGCATCTATGTTAGTTGTTATACATATATGAGTATATTTTATAATAAAACGTTACTGTATGTCTGTCCGTTACTTTTGCACGGCTTTACCGCTGAAACGATTTGGAGGAAATTTGGAATTGAGATAAATTGCACTTTGGAGCAGAACATAGGATAATTTTATGCCGCAAAAATTCATAATTTCCGCGGGTTTCGACGAACTTCTCAAAAAACACGCCGAAAAACTTACCTGATACAATGTCATATAACGGGAGTATGTATGTCCGACTAATTTCGAACCCATAGTCTCTCCAAACGCGCGCTGCGAGCGGCTGCACTCGCGCCGCTTCGTAGTTTGGAGCGTGCCGCGTTACAAGAACCAGATCATGACTAAGGGTTCGAAACTAGTCTGGCATACTCCGAGCTTGTATCACGTGAGTTTTAGCCGTGTTTTATAAGAATTAATATGATTAAAACTCATGATAGTTATATCATGACAGATATATATAATTCTAAAACATATTGATCATGTTAGTAAGCTGTAGAGCAGGTTCAATTAAATGTTATTTTATGCGAATGTCAAATAGTTATTAAAATGCTGAACGACTGGGAGTTGGTCGGAGATCAGTACTGAGTAAGTATCAAAGTCTAGAAATCTCACCACTGTAATTCGATTTTCGAGATAACCACTCGGATTCTTTTTAGTGTAGGCTGAGAAAACACCAAAAGCCACGTTTAACCCTCCTTATAAAGCACGCATTGTGTCCAAAAATTGTACCTGTATGACACGTCACATAACACATTGCCTGTTCGTGACAAATCATTGTTGCTTGTTCGTGAAATAACACAAAAAAAGAGTACCTAATTTCAACGGCTTCATTCCTGTGCGCGATCATACCTTCTGGAGATTTCTGTGTTCTGAGACCTACAGATATCGATCAACGTGGATCAATTCCCCTATCTATTAAAAATGCTCATCATTACAATAAACTTGAAGACTATTTCTCCGATTTCTATTTCAGAACACGTGTACAAACTAAAATAAATTTTATCCTGTTAATTACACATTAGTTAATAGTAATTTTTCCTTATACATTGCTACTGTTACATAGTGGTAAAGTTTGTGAATTTTGTAAGTTTTTAAGGGGAAAACTCGACTGAACCGATTTTGATAATCCTTTATTTCTTTTACATGTATTTGTTGTTTATAGTCGTATAGTGGTGTTATAAAAAAATTAATAAAAAAATACAACCGACTTCAAAACCTAAAAACGTACCCACTAAACTAAAAAGCGAAAAATAACATCATAATATGTTCTACCTGCTGATCAGTATAAAGGCGGTGCTAAGCCGGTGATGTATTAATTCAAGCCATGTGAGAATATCTTATAGATTTAGATTTTGCAGACAGTGTTGTTTCATGTGGTCCTGTCAGAAATGGTTTAAATTAAGACAACACCGGCTAAGCACCGCCTTCATACTGATCAGCAGGTAGAACATATTATGATGTTATTTTTCGCTTTTTAGTTTAGTGGGTACGTTTTTAGGTTTTGAAGTCGGTTGTATTTTTTTTATTAAAATTTTTATTATTTTTCCATTTTTAGTGTAAAATTTCATCTCAAACGAATACATCAGACCCCTAATGACAGTCACAAGCCATCTTGGTACAAAATTCTCAGCGATACAAATTAATCAAGCCCAAGCACAAGGTAGCTACCGTAAACCGTTAAGGGGTTCCCTTAATTGACCTTGGTCTTCATCATCAGACCCCTAATAACAGACACAACTCATCTAGGTAGAAAGTTCTCAGCAATACGAATTAATCAAGGCCAAACACAAGGTAGTTACTGTAAACTGTTAAGGAGTTCCCTTAATTGTCCTTGGTCTTCATCACCAAACCCCTAAATGACAGTCACAACCTATCTATATGGAAAGCTCTCATTAATACAAATTAATCAAGCCCAAACACAAGGTAACTGCTGTAAATCACCGAGGAGTTCCCTCATCTGTTTTATGGCTCCATCATCAGATCGATTTTAAACTTTCATGAAATTGTAGTGCTTAAAAGTACTAAATGGAAAAGTATACGAACACACTAGACACCCATATAATTTTCGAAAGTTCCCCTCAATTTCTCCAGGATTCCATCATCAGATCTTGACATGATGGCAATGGGACCAAATGGGGACTATACCGTTTCAAACAAAAAAAGAATTTTTGAAATCGGTCCAGGCGTCTTTGAGTAATCGGTGTACATACATAAAAAAAAAAAAATACCGACCGAATTGAGAACCTCCTCCTTTTTGAAGTCGGTTAAAAATATTAGATCGATGGTGGTAATTGATATATTGTCGATTTATAGATAGGTCCTTTGCTATTAATACATGAAATCTGGGAAACATGAATAAAAGAATTACATGACTCGAGATTTTTAATTATCGGTAGGGAACAACCTATCAACAAGCTTAACTTGAGTACATAGACCGCTCCCTCCCTTGGAGTGACTCAGAAACTCAAAAAGTTTTTGGATTGCGTTTTTCTCCAAAACTATGAATTTTACACTAACGTTTATATGACAAAAAATGTAGAGGACATTCTCATCTACAATGTCATTTTATTTTTATTTTTTTTAATTTATTTTGTACCAATATTAGTAACACACAAAAGTAAAAAGAAAAACAGTGGACAAGGAAACACTTATCTCTATAAGAGATCTCTGCCAGTGACCCTTTGTCATTGAGGTTTTTCAAATAAATTCAAATAAAGTATGTGAAATATAAAGTATGAGAGAAAGGGAAGCCAGACAGAGTGGCGCCGTAACGCGTTACGTTACGAAGCGGTTTACCCTACAATAATAAGTTATCACTTCAAAAAATAATTTCTAACACCGTGCAAACAACTTACCCACTATCAACGATGTTTTATACTTACTTGTACTTGTGTGATTTTTTAGATGTGTTACGTGCCTACAAAATCACCGCAGAAAGTGATCTGATGATCTACTCCTCTGAGCGTAAACATACAGTTTTCTGTTTACTTACATTATATATTTATGTATATAGTAGTTTTTAGATTTCTTGAACACACAATTCGACATTGTGATCTATTAATAAGGATCAATCTATATACATGTGACATATCTAATAGTATGAAATCTTTTCTCACTATACAATCTGAATCAATACAGTGTCTTCGGGAGGCTTGCAATCGTTCACCGCCCAAATGCAAATGTGGCCTTATTGTTTTCAGTCAAATGAATACTGTATTCATGACTGAGCTCCAGTCACCCAGTCAGCTGTGTCCTAGTTTTTCTTTATCAACTTAGTGCGTTAGGGTTGGCGATGTATGGTAATGCGGTAAAGCCTTCGCTATTCGCTAGTCATAGCCGCTCTTAGCGTTAACATTGTTACCTAATAGTACAGTCATTTGGTGCTAAAAACCGGACAAGTGCGAGTTGAACTCGCGTGACGAGGGTTCCAAACGTTATTAATCTATCATATTTTTGAAAACTGACCTGAAATTGCACCAAAAAGACAATTCATCATCATCATCATCATCTCGCCCACTGCAGGCCTTTTGTAGGGACTTCCAAACATCACGATACTGAGCCACAATCCCTGCGACTCGCTTGATGTAGTCAGTCCACCTGGTGGGACAGGGGGAAAGGAAAGTTACTCAGGGCGTTTCTCTTTTATCGCCACCTAATATAAAGTACTCTGCTAAGAGAGGCCGACAGTTCAGCGGACGACAAGTGAATCCAGGACCTTTCGGCCATGGCCTTGAGTCCGGTCCCTTATCAGTGTGCTAATAGAGTACAGGAAACTTAAGTATATAATTAATTAATGAAATTCTGGGAATTCCACCATTGAGGAAGTCATTCGTTATTGAAATTACAATTGTGAAAAATGGTTTTACGTTGGCAAAAATGTCTACAGGCCAAATGTTTTCAAGATTTCAAGATTAAGATGAACGTAAAATAAGTAATTTAAGAATTTTGGAAATTCACACCTAAAGGGCTAAAATATATAGAAGATCGGTATAAAACATTGCATGTTTCAAGAATTACGATAATTTCACCCTGGGGCTATATCAATGAAATTTTGAATATAACTTTATAAATAAAAGATTGTCATATTTTATCAATTTATATTCAGCGTCAATCATTGCGTATCGTTGAAATGTAAAATGTGATAGGGTTAAAAAGACTGTTTCTTTCACGTGCAAAGTCGCGAACGTCGTCGAGTAAATCGTCAAAATTAAAAAAAAAAAAACAGCGCGTAACTGACCGAAGTCACGAATGTAGTCGAGTAAACCGTCAAAATAAAAAACAGCGCGTAACTGAAATTTTCAGCATTGAGAAATCAATATATAAAAAGAATATCAAGCGTTCCACAATACTAAACTAAATTGCTTTCAAACTAATCCCAACGCACTTAAGTTTCAATTAGTCAAAAACAAAAAAAAAGGTTAAATATCCAAACGAAATCACATTATACAACACATTATTAATAATAAATTTAAATGGAAAACTACCTTCAATACTTAATTTCAATCCAAATTAAATATTTCCCCCTTGTTCCTCAAAAGTGCTCCCCGTATTAAGAACTCACCTATTCACGCTGCTCCTCTGCATTTGGGTTTCAAGAATTATGACTTGTGTACCTAATTTCAACTTACGGAGACCAAATAAGTTGAAATATTGTATAATTTTAAAATTTGGTAAGTATTCTATAATTGGAAGCACAAAGACAGAGAAAATTTACTGTGACCAAAAGACAGATTGGCATGCGAGTGCGTGATAAGGGTTCCATATTCAGACGTACGAAACCCTAAAAAAGTCCTAAATCTTATTCACCCATTGATCTTGATTAGCCAGGGACAACCCTAATCCATAATCTGAGTGTGACCACAATGAACAAAAATGTCCCCATTGTTTCAGATGCTGCATCCAACCATGTCGAAGAGAATTAAAATAATATTAGTTTAAACAAAAAAAAAAAAAGAAATAGAAAAACAAATCCATGAGTCACAGAAGCCTAAAATTGATGCCTTGAGTTGTGTTGTGAACAGTTTGACAAGGAATCAAAGATGGCGTCGTGCCTCGGTGGCCATTTTGGGAGCAGCCAGGATTACGTTCCGGTTGCGGAGTTTTACGCAGACAAATCAGTGTTCGTGACTGGTGGTACGGGATTTATGGGGAAGGTATGTTATGTAACAAGATAGATAGACGGCAAATATATTTATTGTTGTTAAGTATATACAAGCAATGTATTTCATCCATTGGCGTGTACAGTTTTACCATCATGAGTTATGTTGCAAGTTTGAACAGATATACAGAGTGTTCCTTAATGAATAAAATGCAAATGCAAGCTAGATACCTATCTATTATCTAAAACTAATTGAAATAGTTTGAAAAAAATTTGTGACATCCTGTTTAAAATTAGTATTACTTTTTTTTTTACAAAAATTTTTTTTAACCGACTTCAAAAAGGCGGAGGTTATCAATACGTCGGACTATGTGTCCATGACTAGTATTCCCCTTCCTCTTCCAACAAAACGAAAAGTTTGTGGAAAGAAGAAATTAGTCCTATCCTACTAAATATTATAAACGCGAAAGTTTGTATGGATGTTTGGATGTATGTTTACCTAGATCTTTCGGATTTGAATAGTTCAACGGGTAACTGAAACCTCTTCATTATTTCCGTGAAATCCGTATCCGTATTCATTTTTTTTTAATTTACATTACTTTTGCCTATACTTTACTTTTGCATTGTTTTTGACTTGACTGGACTACTTGATCATAAAAAAGATGATGGAATGTGCTTGCCTAGAAGATATTTAGTCAGTTTTCCAAACTTTGATTTTAGTGTTTGTTTGTACAGGTGTTAGTGGAAAAGCTGCTGCGGAGTTGTCCAAAAATAAAAAAAATCTATCTGCTGATGCGGCCAAAGAGAGGGCAGGATGTCGCGTCGCGTCTCTCCGAGCTCACACAATCTCCGGTGAGTTTAAGTTGAAGAGTGAGTCAAGCAAAATATTATTTGTATATTTCTTTCTGTCGCTAAAGATAAGGCAGGAGCTCTCACAATCTCCGGTGAGTTTAAGTTGAAGAGTGAGTCAAGCAAAATATTATTTCTATATTTCTTTCTGCCGCTAATGATAAAGCAGGAGCTCTCACAATCTCCGGTGAGTTTAAGTTGAACAGTGAGTCAAGCTAAATTTTATTTCTATATTTCTTTCTGCCGCTAAAGATAAGGTAGGGTGTTTTGTCGCATCTCTCCGAGCTCTCTAAATCTCCGGTGGGTTTAAGTTGAAGAGTGAGTCAAGCAAAATATTATTTCTTTACTTCTTTCTTCCCTAAAGAAGAAGAAACTCGTGTCGCGTCTCTTCGAGCTCACACAATCTCGGATGAGTTTACTCGGAAGAGTGAGTCAAACAAAATGCGAGGTACTTCCATACTTCTTTCTGAAGCCAAAGAGAGGGCAATCTTCTACTTATGTTCAATCTGTAATAATAATAACGCCAAACACGTTCTAAGGCTTTTATTCTCTGAAAGCGACTCAGTTCGCGAATACAGGTGATGAGCATGTTTACACGTTAGTTTATCTGTTTATTCAATCAACAAGTTGAATAGAGAAGCGAGTTAGTAATCTTTGCCGACAAATATTTATTATTTTAGATATACAAGCTGCAAAAAATCCTTATGCAATGCTTTTCGGTTATTATTATCTTCAGTGTAATTAATGGTAGGGTTGTCTCAGTAACATGCCAATAGAATTTGACGACCTCTATCACATGTCCGGAGTTCAATTCCCAGCTAGGGTCAATTCACATTCCATCAGGTTTGTTCCGGTTGTAGTATGTGTCATTCTATCAGCTGACTGAATGACGTCATCATTTTATTTTAAAGGTTCAAAATGGGGCCAGACTTCCATCCTTATAGTACCTAGTTAGTATTAGAGCTTAGAGGTGCCCCGCGGTTTCAATGCGGGTTTGCGAGCTTAAAGGGTATTTTTTATTGAATCTGTAACGAATTTGCATGCTATCCACTCACAGCACAATCAATTTATTAATTAACTAAGTAATCAATTCTCACTATTTATTTTTTAAACTGTTATTTCTTGGTGGCTGTTGATTCAGCTGCAACGAAAACCTGCAAGATGCAGCCATAGAATTAGATGAATCTAATAACATTTTTTATCGAGTTTTGGATAGAAATTTAGCAGTGGGTCCACCGGAACCAGTCAAATTTTAAAGTGTTTTATGCGAAAAAAAGTTTGGGAACCTCTGCTTTAGTAGGTGGTCTGTGCTAAAAGCAAACAGATAAAATTTCTCATACTTACTTATTTCCACATATATTTTCATATTTTTCCGACAATGAGTCCATCGGTTTTTGTTTATGACATCATAATTACACACCCCTGTCATTTGGTATATTTTAATTTAATTAAGTTATAAAAGTCTTTTCACACAATATATCCATAAAACGCGCGTTTTTTTATATATAGAGAAATAGAAAGAGAATCGACCACTTGGCTAGTGGGGCAGGGTTGACTTGTCATTGAATAAAAAAATACATTTGAAGGCGGTTGTAGAAATTAATTTTCAAACCAAATTGAATGAAATATTCAGTTATTCAACTGATTATAATTATTAATTTATTACGTGTTGATTATTATTTTACGTGAGATTTTTGTCAATCACGAAATGCTTTAAAACCCCTTAAAAAAAGTATAGAGGTAAATTTTAATGCTTTGAGATATGCTCGCATGAAAGGCTCGTGTAAATATGACAGTGTGTAGAGCCCCTTTCGGTTTCATATCGCAGTGGGATATAAGTTTATATAATTATAACATGATATTTCGAAAGTAGTGACATCCCTACGGCATTGGATATAATTATTTCACTCATCTATCCATTTCAATTTCTCTGGCACAACGCTTCAAACACTCTTTTTTCTGAATGACAGATCGAAGGTCGACTGTCGAAGAGTTGATTTACAACTTTGTTGCGCGTACGTCAACTTTTCTACTGTGGTGCATGAAGTTTTAGTGTCGTAAGTTAATTTAAACAAATGTTAAAAAGTTTTCTCTCATACAAGGAAGATTTATACTTCCCTGGTTGACTCTTCATTGATCGTCGATGAGTTGATCTGATATTTTAGTTGTGCGTAGGTCTACTTATTCTACTGTGGTAGGTTGGTACATGTAGTTGATTACATTTCCAACTAGGAAGTTTCAGTTTTGTTTTAAGTCAATATCTAAGTGTTTCTGTCATTATTCGCAGCAAATAATTTTTTGATTTACTTCCTGATCGATTATTCGTTGATCGTTGATGAGTTGATTTATGACGTCGTTTCGCGTTAGTCAACTTGTTCTACTGTGGTAAATGAAGTTTTACTCAAACGTTGATTTAAAATTCCTGAAGTATTCTGCGGTTTGTGTTTTATTTTTAACCCCCGACGCATAATGAGGGCTGTTATAAATTTGACTTGCCTATCTGTCAGTCTGTCTGTAGCACCATAGCTCCCGAACGGATAAAGCGATTTCATTTACTTTATTTTGTATGAAAGGTGATTTTTTTTTTATTCTTTACAAGTTAGCCCTTGACTACAATCTCACCTGATGGTAAGTGATGATGCAGTCTAAGATGGAAGCGCGCTAACTTGTTAGAAGGAGGATGAAAATCCACACCCCTTTCGGTTTCTACACGGCATCGTACCGAAACGCTAAATCGCTTGGCGGTACGTCTTTGCCGGTAGGGTGGTAACTAGCCACGGCCGAAGCCTCCCACCAGCCAAATTTGTGCGATTTATGTGCAAGTGTTGTTATACATGTTTGATGAAAATCGGTTGAGGCGTTTAAAAGTTCTGGGGGGTAGAGTGGGGAAGAATAATCGAATGTCGGCAAATATACTCGAGTGGGGTCTCAAATGAAAGCTCACTGAAAGAGAATATTAATGACTTGATCGAGAGTGTAATTAATAATTTCGTGACCTTCGGGGGTCTTCAAAATTTTCAATTTTGTGATATTTGAAAAGTAGTAAAATAATTAGTCTATTTTAAATAAAGTACAATATGAGAAATAATGTTGTCCATTGACGTAAATCGACTGATTTATTCGTTTATTGTTGGAAGAAAGTTGTTACCAGGTATCTAATGTTAGTTGACTTGATTGTTTATTGACGTCGCAGGTTTTTTTTCTTCATAGTGAGAACATCCAATTGGTATTAGTTAAATAGGCTTGTGAAAGTTAACGACTCGGATCGATTTTCGTTTAAAGGAGCAAAAAGTATAGTGACCCCAATCACGCGACATTGTATGGTGAAAGAGTTAGGTATTTTTTACGACGATGTATTACATACTGCCTCTTTGGCATCGATTTTTTAATTTTTTTTTATTATTTATCTAATCTATACTTTCTATACTATCTAATATTAAAAAGACGTAAGATTTGGTTGATTGTTTGTTACAAATGGGCTCTGAAACTACTGGACCGATTTTATAAATTCTTTCATTAATGGAAAGCTATATTATCAGAGTAACATAGGCTATATTCAGTGGCGTGCACTTCACACATACATTGTAGTACTGCATATCCTAAGAAATGTTTTCTTCATGCTTATTAAATAAAGATTTTTCCAGTTTGCTTAATTTTCTTACTAGTGCATGCCTGATCGACATCCGTATGCACGCCATTGGCTATATCCCGTTTGTCATGGGAACGGGATTTACACTAGTGAAACCGCGGAGCGCTAACTAGTGGTTGACATTTGTCAGATGTCATCACAAACACGAGTAGCCAAATGAAGTGCAACCATAAATATTTGTTTTGTCTGCAGCTGTTCGAGACGTTAAGAAAAGACCGGCCGCAAGAGCTCAACAAGATCGTGCCAATCGTCGGCGACATCACGGAACCCGAGCTGGGGATCAGTCCGGCGGACCAGTCTATGCTTTGTCAAAAGGTTTGCTATTTTATAACTTTACCTTTGGACCCCTTGTTGGGCGACCGGACGCGTTACATGGCTCTGTGCGCGCTATCCCCGCGTTAGGCGTCCAGATGTCAACTGACTCCTTGGTCCAGTGGTTAGCCTGTGTAGCTTTGGATCACGAGGTCATTGGTTCTGTTACAATCTCGAGTCCGAGTACAGTTAGTAATAAACTAATTGAAGTGATAACTTCTTATGGAAGGGTTAACCGCTTGGTAACGTAACACGTTATAGTCAGGGATCCGTAGAACATTTTTTTACACCTGATTACTAACAAGTTAATTTTTCGTAATTAGCTTCATCTTTATGAGAAGCTCAGATCTATATCCCCTCTCCTATCAAGAGGGAGGCTTTAGCGTAGTAGGTTCTTAAAATACAACCTATTTTAATGATAATGATGAGGCGTTATTATGCGGATGTTCATTATGCCACATATGGCACAGGGATATTGAATATTGAATGTAAATTCAGTTAAATCGTGAATATTGGAATGTGAACTCTCGATTGTGGACGGTATTTCCCGCATATTTTCATGTTACGTCAAAATCAATTACGTATTGTGAGTTGGCAAGTGAGTTAGAATTCGCACAATGGTGTATTGAAAGATTTATAGTATATTAGTCGACGCCTCGCGGTTTCACCCGCGTAGTACCCGTTCCCGTGAGACAAGGGGGATGAATATAGCTACACTTACAAATAGTGGCTTTCTAGTGGTAAAATAATTTTCAAAATCGGTTCAGTACATGTAGAGTTTACCCCATACAACAACACAAACATTACTTACCTCTTTATACGTCCGCGACGAAAAGCTCTTCGAATTTGAAATTAATAACAGTTCTTGATTGACATTTTCCATAATTTCATTTATTTATTTAGTAATGTTCGCTGCGGCACTGATTTTTCTGTACTTTACTCTGACGAGGTATTTTGACCTCTTACTAAAACTTCGTGTGGTGTGGTACGAGGTCCGTTGACCTCGTAACTTTTGAAAATGCTAGACTTACGAGGTCAATTGACCTCGTGCCGCAGCGAACGTGTTTATTAATTATTTAATATTTTCATATAAATTTGTCTGTACATTTCATGTTGTTGAAATGTTAAATGGAAGGGTTATGATTATGAAAACCCCGATTTTCCCGCGGACGAACTCGCAGGCGTCTCTCTAGTCTACACTAATATTTACTACCTAAGAGTATATTATTCTATATCTAAGTATAACTAAGTTTGTGGGTTTCTGGATCTAGTGAACCAATTTTTTTTTTTTTTCAATAGAAAGCTACGTTATTTGTGAGTGTATTTATTTGTATACCCACAGGAACGGCGACTACCCGAGTGAAACCGCCGGGCGTTTGCTCTATTTTCATTAAAGATAGACATTTTCCTATATTTTTGTTATAATGAAACAATATAATAAAATTGTAGGCCTTAAAATTGTTATTATTCAAGGAAAAATAACTACAAAATATAATGTGTCAAATTGGTTTCTACCTTATTTTTAACATTAATTATAATTGGTTACTATTGTTACACTAATGCTAAGTAACCTTTAGTGTAATCATTAAGGAAGGAAATAAATTATACCTATTGTGGTTAAATTCTTCTATATAGCCAACCGTGATGGCTTAGAAAGTTTACTAAATTCATAATTTTGTACGACTTGCAATAAATATCCCTTAGGTAAATAAACTTTGAGCAGTATGGTCATTAATAAATATTTTGTTCTTGGGCCCAAAGTCTATTAACTTTAATTCAGAAACGAAAGTCTGGTATACCTACCACTTACAATTTTTTTAAGTCAACCTGGTATGTCCAGGTTTAGATTGGAGAAGTACATCTTAGGTAAGCGCGTACTACCGTAGGCTATACAATGCTCATCACGACATATCTCAAGAAGAGAGAGAGAGATAAAAGTCGACCAACAGCGATGGATTCGGAAATATCGCTCTCTCTTTCGTCTCCTCGCACCTAAAAGAGAGAGATATTTTCATTTCGATTCATTCGATTCAATAGGTCGATAGGGAAATGCCCACCGGCCAATGCAACGTCGGCCCCAGGAATCCAGGTGTACTCTCGTATAAAAGTACAAGGGGATGATAATATGAGGTATAAATAAGGATCTGGTTAAGTAAAAGTATGTTTCTTGAAGAAAAAAAGCAGTTTTTTATAGCTCTCTTCTTGCTCAAAAATTTCACCGGCGTACCAGCGGCGAAGTAACATTTGAAGCTTTATTTTTTGAAGAGTATAAAGGAATATATTTCAGGTGTCCGTGGTATTCCACTCAGCGGCGACGGTGAAGTTCGACGAGAAACTCAAGCTGTCAGTCACCATCAACATGCTGGGCACGCAACAGCTCGTCCAGCTGTGTCATCGGATGTTGGGGCTAGAGGTGAGCTGCATCAACATCATTCCCACCGTCATCACCATCGAAATCCTTTCCATCATCACCATCATCCTCATAAGAAGCAGTTATTTCAATGGCATACAGGCCCAGGAGGGGTTTAAAAATAGGCTGTTAATGATAAAGACTGTCCTGCTCAAGCCTCTGAAGTAAATACACGAAACCCCCCCCCCCCCCCCCCGCTATATACGCCTATGCCAGGACTGACCAACCTGCTATTAATATAGACGCGCATCTCTTTTCTTTTAACTAGAATTCTTCATCAACGCTGCACATAATACATCAACTGTGATCAATGATACTTGCAAATTACTCTGAAAGCTGTGTCTGTACAAAGTAAGGAGAACTTTTACCATTGCAAAAAGCTTAATCGACCTTGGACCGCTACGAGAATCTCAATGAAATTGAGCAAAAGATGCGGACTAAAAGATATTTGTCTACGTTTGTCTATTGCTCTCACTTTCGTCAATTTCCAACAAAAGAGCTTTAATATCTCATTATTCTTAGGCCAATAGGACACCGGTTTAAGAGCAAGGGTTACTAAACTATGCTAGAGAGATCATATAGTTATTGTCCCCAGGCGCTGGTCCACGTATCAACGGCGTACTGCAACTGCGAACGAGAAAGAGTAGAGGAGACAGTGTACGCCCCACCCGCACACCCCGAGCACGTCGTCACGCTGGTGCAGACGCTGCCCGACGACCTGGTGGACAGGATCACACCGGACTTAGTGGGTCAGTACACTTCACTTCAGCTGATTCACCTATCGTAGACAAAATCGCTCAAAATAGAGCATCACATCGCTTAGTACTCTAGGATAATCCTGCACTCCTTAGAGGTCAACTCGAAGCGTGTTGATAAGCTGAATGTCTTTTTAATTTCACCCGCAAAGAAAAGACATGCTCCCGATAGAAGAAGAGCAATGCAGTTTGGCAGCAGAAATAATGGCGTTATCACTTTCCAACACGAGTTTTGTCACGAAGAATTCTACTACTAGTAATTGAATAGTTAAGTATTGTTATCAAATGTCAATAATAATGACAAAAAACCGACATCTGAAGGTGCTTTCCAAAACGCAGCTGATTAAACACCGAATGTCTAGTAATTGAATATCTTTACTCTGGTTTAAGGATCGTTATCAGATGTGAATAATAGTGACTGAAACCTACATCTCAAGGTGCTTTCCAAAATGCAGCTAATTTATGACCGATCTCTATCTCTGAGCTTATACCAGAGAAACAAAAACTCAATGTACTTTATAGTCCAACCCAGGACGAGACAGGGATATCTGTATTGTCATACAATCTTCAAAGTAATATTTTTTCAATTCCAGGAGACAGGCCTAACACATACACGTTTACGAAGGCACTCGCGGAGGACATGCTTATAAAAGAGTGCGGCAATCTTCCCGTAGCGATCGTCAGACCATCAATTGGTGAGTTTTGTTATAGTGACTTCTGGACATTTGGAGAACATTGAACATTGGTTCCGAACGTACGTATTACAAAAACGGAACCCTTATTATTCAATGACTAGTAAGCCCAGGATGGAAGCGGGTTTACTTGGAAGAAGTACAAATTTACACTACCCATAGCATATGCTGGTGAAGTCATCCTTAATAAATATTACCTCTTCACATTTTACTGCATCGGTGGTGAAGGGTAGATAATAATCGGCAAACGATTGTCGCTTGAATGTCACGATCGTAAAGTTCGAGTGATCGTAAATTGTGCGTGATACTCTGTTGTAAAACGGCTTATTGCTATTAAATACTTTGCGATTTCTTATACGATAGGACTGTCGACATAAATGCATATTTGTAGGACTAACATGCGACCCTCGACATTATCTCGTGAAGACAAATCCACCAATCTCGCTGAACCAGAAATATTACTCTGTCTTTCATTGCGTTGGAGAGAAAGAGAATATATAAAACAATGGAATCTTAGACTATAATGTATTATTAATAAACCCATATTCGGCTCACCACGGTTAGGTTAGGTCCACCAATGCGGATAGGCAGACTTCATACACGCAGACAATTAAGAAAATTCTCTGGTATGCAGGTTTCCTCACGATGTTTTTCCTTCACCGTTTGAGACACGTGATATTTAATTTCTTAAAATAAACACAACTGAAAAGTTTTGAGGTACATGCCCGGACATATTCGAACCCACACCCTCCGGAATCGGAGGCAGAAGTCATATCCACTGGGCTATCACGGCTTTAATAATAATATAGTAGATATTCTTTAAAGTAAGTTATCCGTCATCGAGTTTAAGCATTTATGTACTACTTTGTATGGGTTCTCGGATCGACTCGCTCTTTTCCGGTTTTTTTTGCATTGCATTGCTCGACTGTACCGGCATAAGACACACAGTTTGTATGATGTAATCAGACAATCTAGGTAATTTAGTCACCCACTTTTATGCAATGAATCAAAATGATTAGATTAGATTAAATTTAATATTGCTTGTACATTTTCGCTGAAGCACATGTAATCTTCGGAATTGTCAAACAAGACAGACCGATTGTGATTAGATTTTATTGATCGAACTATTGAGGAAACTAAAAATCTATGACGAATTTTTCTTACCCAGTACAAAAGTATGGATGTAATTATAAGGATCTGTAAATGGTTACGCTAACGATTTACAAATTATTTTAAATTTTTATTTCAACAAGCATTGTGCATTGTTAATCATGCCAACAGCAACAAAAGAAAATCATATAGTAATGCAGACAAGGCTTCAATATACCTAATTTTTATGAGAAATTTCGGTAAATACGGTCAATATTAATTAATTTATACATAAAAAACCAAGATTGTATATGTTTATAAAATAAATAAGATCATAAAATTACACAACCAAAAAAAAGGTAATTAGATGAAAATTCATACATTTGTAGCTTTCTTACATTCAATGTGAAATTTTTTTATTATATGAGGTATAGGTATACAACATAAACGCACAAATAACAAAAATATTTGTAAATTTTCAATCTGGTGAAAAGTTAAATCTTTTGGATCTTCATAAGCAACTTTTTAACCGACTTCCAAAAAGGAGGAGGTTCTACGTTCGGCTGTATGTATGTTTTTAACTTAACGTGTACGTTGCAGTGCTGTCATCCGTACGGGAGCCGGTGAAGGGGTGGGTGGACAACTGGAACGGGCCCAACGGCATCATCGCGGCGGTCGGCAAGGGCATCTTCCGCACGATGCTGGGCACGGGCACGCGGGTGGCGGACCTGGTGCCCGTCGACACCGTCATCAACCTGATGATCGTGTGCGCTTGGCGGACTCACTTGAGACGGTGAGTTGAAGGGACTTGGTGCTCACCAACATAATTCATAACATCAGCTGATGGATGTTCACTCCAGAATAAGCCTTTTAGTAGGCACTTCTTAACTCTACGTTGTAGAAACATTTGTCACCAACCACTCAATTTACAGCAATACGACCTTTACGATCCTTAGCTCTTTTGCGTGTGTGACTATCTCGTTCCAGACATGACGTCCGGATGTATGCTCTCTCCCAATTGATTTACAATTTAAGAAGGAAGCCTCGAACTAGTACCAGTGTCTTAATAGTTGCGGAGTAAAACGTTAGCTTGGTTTGAACCTAAATGCTATCAAGGGGGGAGTCGTCAAGGGAATGATAATGATAGGTCATCGACATTGTGCTTTTCGGTGCATACTTCGGGACTCCGACTTCTATTGGTTTATCAAACTGTGTTACCTCTTCAGCCATCATCATTATTAACCTTATTTTAATGAGTCAGTTACCCGAGTATAAGCGGCCTGAACTCAGTCTAGTCAACCCAGACCGCCTGTTTTGTACAAGAAAGGTATTTCGGAGCTTAGAACTACTTCGCTGATTATATGGGTTGGACGCAGGGTGATGTTTGGCCCTGTAATCACTATAAAATGTTAATGATGTCATCGGGAAACGGGGTGTAACACCACCAACTTCTAAATTCCGGGAGTGCTACTGAGATTTCTTGGAAGGAAAATAATATCTACTCACTTTAAGTACTCGAGGTCAAGACCTCAATATATCTTCCACTGATCTATTGCTCTTGCGCTGTTCTGGCAAATTGCCTTTTAAATGTAATTGAAATACGCTTCAAATCGATACACAGCTGACAAATATTAGTAGGCAAAGGCATAGTTCAGTATGCATCCAGAGCCCTATTATTCATATATTTCCTGTGCGCAATAATGAACTGTTTATTTGTATCCCTTTCAGAGGCGACGGCGTGATAGTGTACAACTGCTGCACGGGGCAGCGGAACCCGATCACGTGGCAGCGCTTCGTCAAGACCAGCTTTAAATATATGCGGAAACATCCGTTTAGTGAGTTTATACATGTCACATAATCGTATATGTTACAAGTTGATCGCTTCTTGGCATAAACTTGAAGATGTATCATGCGAACGTTGCGTATGGTGGAAATTGCCTGTGACATACACATGATACAAAAACTTGATCGTTTCTTGGCATAAAATTAAGACATGACGTTGCTTCGAACAACGTTGCGATGATGTTAAGGTAATTCCCTCTTGCTTTGGCGATATCTACGTTTGTAGATGGAGGAGAAGTCTAGATGTTTCTATTCAACTATTACTGGGACCAAGGCGCGTTTGGAACCCTCGTAACTTTAATTTTAAGTTTTCGAATGATTATTATCACCATTATCTTAAGTTTAATATTATTACCTACCTGACGTCTTCCAGTGAGGTTGAAGAGCCAAATAGCATTTTACGCGTTTAGTATATCTCGTAAGTGTGCAGATTACTGTGATGCTTTCTGGGTAGGGTGAGGATATTAGAACAAGGAATGTTTTGTGCACATCCAAGGAATATCGACTGTAGGTAAAGGTACAGGCCCTGCGATTGTTTAGTTTGACGAGTGTGTGTGACAGATAGACTACGTAAGAATGTCTGGTTAGCTAGCTAAATTATTTGAACATAACTGTGTGTGCCAGGCGAAGTGGTGTGGTACCCGGGCGGCAACATCACGAGCAACCGGCCGCTGCACAACACGCTGGCGCTGCTGCAGCATCGCGCGCCGGCGCTCGTCGTCGACTTCTTCGCCAAGCTGTCGGGCGGCAAGCCCATGTGAGTATCTCATCATATTCATCTCATCAGCCGATGGACCGATCCTGAACCGTCTACATCCAGCGACTCCCTGCTACTCGGATGATGTCGTCAGTCCGACTGACTTGTTGGAATATGTCTGTGACTGGTTTTTCTGCGGATCTCCTCATTTCTGATTCGATATACTCCGAGTATAGCTCGTTCCAAAGCTGAGCTGAGCCGTCTTATGATAGCGAGTCGATTTGGGATCAAGTCTCGGAAACATAGATGCCCTAAGATTCCGAAACTTGGTCGCTAACTATCATAAGAAGGCTCTCAACACACCAACTTTATTGTACATCTGTACTGATAGGCGTAATAGCCCAGTGAATACGACGTCCTTCGATTATGAGAGCGTAGATTTAAATCCGATCCGGGACAGGTCCCTCCTACTTTTCAGTTATGTGCATTTTGGGAAATTAAATATCACGTGTCTCAAACGGTGAAGCAAAAACATTGTGAGGAAACCATAAGTACGTGAGACTTTGGGCTATACGCCTCACCCCTATAATTCTGAGATTCTGCTCAGCAGTAAGCTGAATAAGGGTTGTTACTGGTGATGATGTATACTGAACACCCAGATGTTCTGTCACAGGATGGTGCGTGTCCAAAACAAGCTAGAGAAGGCGTCCTCCTGCCTGGAGTACTTCACAACGCGCCAGTGGGCGTTCGCGGACGGCAACGTGCAGGCGCTGTGCGGCGCGCTGTCGCCCGAGGACCGCGCCACCTTCGACTTCGACGTGTCCAACATCGACTGGGACGCGTACATCGAGAGCTACGTGCTCGGCATCCGCAGGTTCCTGTTCAAGGAGAGCCCCGACACGCTGCCGCGCTCCAGGAACACGCTGCGGAGGTGAGTGTCACGACACCTTCGACTTCGACGTGTCCAACATCGACTGGGACGCGTACATCGAGAGCTACGTGCTCGGCATCCGCAGGTTCCTGTTCAAGGAGAGCCCCGACACGCTGCCGCGCTCCAGGAACACGCTGCGGAGGTGAGTGTCACGACACCTTCGACTTCGACGTGTCCAACATCGACTGGGACGCGTACATCGAGAGCTACGTGCTCGGCATCCGCAGGTTCCTGTTCAAGGAGAGCCCCGACACGCTGCCGCGCTCCAGGAACACGCTGCGGAGGTGAGTGTTACGACACCTTCGACTTCGACGTGTCCAACATCGACTGGGACGCGTACATCGAGAGCTACGTGCTCGGCATCCGCAGGTTCCTGTTCAAGGAGAGCCCCGACACGCTGCCGCGCTCCAGGAACACGCTGCGGAGTTGAGTGTCACGACACCTTCGACTTCGACGTGTCCAACATCGACTGGGACGCGTACATCGAGAGCTACGTGCTCGGCATCCGCAGGTTCCTGTTCAAGGAGAGCCCCGACACGCTGCCGCGCTCCAGGAACACGCTGCGGAGGTGAGTGTCACGACACCTTCGACTTCGACGTGTCCAACATCGACTGGGACGCGTACATCGAGAGCTACGTGCTCGGCATCCGCAGGTTCCTGTTCAAGGAGAGCCCCGACACGCTGCCGCGCTCCAGGAACACGCTGCGGAGGTGAGTGTCACGACACCTTCGACTTCGACGTGTCCAACATCGACTGGGACGCGTACATCGAGAGCTACGTGCTCGGCATCCGCAGGTTCCTGTTCAAGGAGAGCCCCGACACGCTGCCGCGCTCCAGGAACACGCTGCGGAGGTGAGTGTCACGACACCTTCGACTTCGACGTGTCCAACATCGACTGGGACGCGTACATCGAGAGCTACGTGCTCGGCATCCGCAGGTTCCTGTTCAAGGAGAGCCCCGACACGCTGCCGCGCTCCAGGAACACGCTGCGGAGGTGAGTGTCACGACACCTTCGACTTCGACGTGTCCAACATCGACTGGGACGCGTACATCGAGAGCTACGTGCTAGGCATCCGCAGGTTCCTGTTCAAGGAGAGCCCCGACACGCTGCCGCGCTCCAGGAACACGCTGCGGAGGTGAATGTCACGCTCGGCCTTTAGTGTGGTATCTCAGTTAAGTAGGTCTTATTTGAGATGGTGAGCTTTAACAGACGGTGTGACAGAACTCTAGATGCAGTTCTGTCCGTAAAGCTTTATGTAGGTAGTGCCTTGAGCTTTGAGGTCGCACTAATGGTCCTAGGTATTTAAGAAAATTTAGTAGCTGACGCATGTAAAGTGCCTGGTGTATTTTTTGTCATTTGCCTTATCGTTTAAGGCAAATGACAAAAAATACCCTCTATTCCCATTCTCCTGAAACTAGTAGGAAAATACTGTGTATACGACAATTGTACAGCGGGCGGGGATCAAACCATCACTTCTTGGTGATGAGTTCTTTTGAGGATTCAAATTTCACTGGTCAATCGAGAAACTATTCATCTAATGCTACGAAAATGAGGTTAAAGGTAGTAGTAGTCTCATAAAGACATTTTACCAACTGGGTACTATTAAACTGAGAGAAAATGAGATCTTTTCAAGATATTTTTCATCAAGACAAAATTATTTTCAGTTACAATTTAGTGGAATGGCGACCCCGCACTAGTAAGCGCAGTGTTGCCCCCCCCCCCCATCAGGTGCACTGACGACATCAAGCGAGTCGCAGCTATTCGCTGGATGCAGATGGCTCAGTATCGTGATGTTTTGAAGTCCCTACAAAAGGCCTATGTCCTGCAGTGGACGTCCATCGGCTGATATGATGATGACATTTTAGTGATGATAGTCGCTAATTAATACCTTTGTTTCAGGTTACACATAGTCCACATCCTAACGCAAGTGGCCGCCGTGTTCTTCCTGTGGAGATTTCTGTTCAGTCGCTCGAACGCGTTGCGGAACCTCTGGCGTCGCATCGTCGACATACTGACGCGCGCCGCGCGACTACTGGCCGTCGCCTGATGTCGCGCGACACCCTGATACACGCTTACATAATGCCACTTGACGCGCGACAAATCGTTGATAATAAACGCTTGATGAAAATAAAGTAATGTTGAATCTTTTTGGGGCCGCGCGACTAATAGTTTCGGATATGCGAATCGTCTCGGGCGTAATTAGTGTATTCCCTTATGTCAAAGGTTGTTTAAACTAAGACACATAGAATTATTTGATATTATACGATGTAGGGAGACGAGAAATGTGTGTTCAATTACAAGTAACTGCAGTCTAAATACAAATCTCGAATGTTGATTTTGATTCGCAAATCACGTGAAAAATCAATCAAAATTTACACATAAGCTACGCAATGTTTACATTAAAACAATGTAATATAAAATTTCGAGTATTTTTTCTTAAAAATCCAAAGAATTCGTATTTTAAACATTCTCAATTCTCAACGCATAAATCATCGGAGAAATCGTAGTTTAATAAAATATTTCACTTACGCATATCACGCGATCGAGCGATTAAATTCTTTAAAAACCCTTCATATTTTATATTATATAAACTATGAAGATATAAACTAGGAATAATTAAATCTAATTACGCCTGTTGATTAATATAGTGGTCAAGGCCAGATGTCGCGCGACAATTTGTTGGCAGATGCTTAGATTTTTTGGCGTACGACGCATCTGTGTTACGAAACTTGTTTGCAATCGTATGTGATAATCACAATCCGTGTCATAGACAAAACTATGATCAGAACAACGATAGCGATTGCAATGCCTTAAAAAGTTTCGTAATACAGCTGCAGATGATAGAATCGTTAGTAAGCGCTTAGGTAAATGTTTTTTTCGTCCTGACGTTAAAATACTTTTAGACGATGATGTTTTATCATCCATATTGTGAGCATGACAGCTTCTTTGTCATTTTAGTCTATGCCACAGATAGGTTTTGTTATCGGCGTGCGAGGAAACTGTTCTATATAAGTTTAAAGTTATCCGTTTATATATCGAACATGGTAACTATCCAATCAGAGTTTCCAAATAGCAGTCTTCCACTATTTGCTAAAGACCACAATGTTAGCGAGCACTGATTCACCCAAGACCAGCAGTGGCGTGCACTTCGTACATGCATTAAAGTACTGCATACCCTGAGGATTGTTCTCTTTATGCTTATTAAATGAAGATTTTCACAGTTTGGTTAATTTTTCTTACTAGTGCATACCTTGATTGTGAAACTTATGCACGCCACTGAAGACCAGCAATGATTGATGTGAAGCTATCACAAGTTTCTTAACTCTAAATTAACTAAAACTCCTATTAATTCGCCTACTGAGCTTGTAATTCGCCCACTGGACTATACTGCGCCTAAAACACCGACAGTTGTAGCCGATTTATCATCTGAATGAATACAGAATGAATTATTAGAAGAACTAATTAGTTTGTACGGTCAAGCTTAATTTTAACAGTGTTCGTAATTCTCCATATCTTCAAACCTGACGGTACAGTTGGATTTAAAAAAAATAAGAAGGATCTTTCTTCCATAATTATGGATCTTGTTGGGTTATTATTTTATACGTTCCGTATTAAAATATACCTAATCTTTTGAATTATAAACGCTCTAAACCTCTAAGGCCTTGCTAATAAAAGTAATTTATCTGGTTCGATGTTTCTGTCATTTAACATTTTCACAATAATTTGACATTTGAGAAAGGAAACCAATGTTGTGCAAACTGTACAAATAGCGTTTAAAAGTCTCTTTTATTTTATGTATTTTTTATAGTGCAACACATATTTTGACAAGGCGGCGTTAGAAACCGTTCGCGTTGCGATTAGTGTGAACTAAGCTTTATAAAAGTTTCTATGATCCAATGCGATATTTTCAATTTGTTTTGAAAATTACAGAGTTTTGAATGAATGGTTATTTTCACGCGTTGATTAAATAATGACTCCTAATTGGGTTTTTCTAGGCTTGGAATAGTTGTATAGAATGGAATTTACCTCATAATTATTGCAATAATTAATATTAAATGTAAGTTTTTCGTAAACTGACGTTGTTAAATACATCTATTTTTCAATATTTTTGCATGTAAGCTAGCAGAGTTCAGTCTGCCTATTAAAAAATGTTTGTTTAGGGATTTTCTGAAGAATTTTAGGTACATGCAAATATATTGAAAATCTACTCGTATCATACACGTGTGCATCGATAATAATTAAAAATTTGGCGCTTTTTAATAACTCGCTTGATGCATCACGTATACTTTGATTATATAATCAAAGGTTCCAAGTTTGCGCCTCGATCTTAATTACAGTCCACTTTTATAAGTTTTAATTATATTTATCTTTTTACTTTACGTTAAAATTGAAGTCCAGCAAAGTCAACATATGATTAGCAAATGGACGGTTAGCTGAGATTTTTTGTCGCCATTTAAAAATAAAACTTCTATGCAGATACATCAGAGTAACTTATAAAAGTGGTAATACTGTACCAACCGACCATACTTGTATGATAAATAAGTAGGTATAGTTTGTTAGCAATTTTTTCGTCTGTTATTAAAATTATTATTGATCCATTATAAAATTATATAATTGATCTAATTCTTTACAACTTAATTGTAAGTTGTTGATCGCGTTTATTTTTCAATTTTAAATTGAGTAATGAAATTAGTAAATTTTGCAATTTTTTCTAGGATTAATGTTAGGTACAAAAAAAAAATCAAAAGTAAGGTTTATTAATCATTTTTAAAGCGCAGAGTTATTTTGTCCCTTTTGAATAGAAACGAACGCTCAAAATTAAAGTCACAATTAAATTGTTATTATATAAATTACGTATTTATTATTTAATTAAATTGTTAATATGACAACGACTGAAACTGTAAAAAAAATAGTTCGTTCAATAATAATTGGGGAGTTACTCTACAAAACAAGTGAACAAACAAAATAATGACGATTGGATTTAAAATATTAGCTATGGCTTGGAAAAAGTAAATTGAGATTATCTGTGATTTTTTTAATGTTTGAAATTTAAATCTACCCACAAAATCATTTATTTAAAAAAATTGTCCATGATAGAGATTTTTAAATATTTGTTTTTACCTGTTTTAAAAGTACCACTATAATCGACAACGCGTCCATATAGTTTTCTCTTAATTTTTTTTTTCTCTTTTTCCATTTTTTATGATTTTCCATCCAAAGACTTGTATTAATAATAATATTGTTTAGGTTCGTGGTTCGAAATATTATGTTCTAGATTAAAATACTGTCTTCGTATTAAATAACCTTGAATTTAGATGTCAGGTTGTAGTTATTCAATAGGTAATCCATAAAGGTTTCCGCAGTCTGCTGAAACTCAAAACTTTACTCGTCTACAAATTTATAAGGCATTGGGAACTTTGACATCTACCTTCAAGCTCATAAAAAATATGGGAGCTAATTTACTTACTCAAACACTGGCGATACAAATAAACACCAATAGATTTAATAATAATAATATAACGATTTTTAACAAAATATAAAACATTTTTATTCCATTATATGATAACATTGTTGATAATATGGCGTCGCAATTATTAAGTGATGTATTAAAAAAAGTACAAACAGTTTCATGTATGGACGGAAGAATTATAATTCCTGTCCATAGATGAAATAGAGTACCTAATAAGTAGGCAGAAAGTTATTTCAATTTTAATTTTACTTAAAGCTAGTAAATTTTGATGATGCGCTGTTTATTATAAAATATACCCGGACTATCTGTATGGTTGCATAAAACAATGCTTATTGCAATGCGAACTGCAATATCTACCTGCATCAAATAGACTTCAACTCTACAGTTAGGCTGGACAAGGAATAAATGATCGCTTTTCACTCAGTATAAAATGTAAATAAACCAATCAGATTATTTGGTGGTGATGTGATTGTTCTATCTTTCATTTGATTGGTTACTTTCTAGTTATATTGGGTGGAAATGCACAAAGCAAGGGCGTTATGTAATAGTTGGCCATATTTATAAACAGTTTAGTTCCATCTCATGACGCTTCCTTAGTATTAGGTAAATAACTCGTAAGGTATTTAAGTTTGTCTAGAAAATTTAATTTGCACTTTTATTTATTTTAATGTAATGCTAGTGTTAATTCGAACTACCGATGTGTGATAACCCCGTAAACAATCTCTATGGTTATGAGGAATAAACTAAAATATGACAACTAAGTTATGGCGGAGACACGTAAGGCTAATTAGTTTGGTGCTAGAGTACTGAGTGTAAGACAGTGCTAAACGCTCTATGTATTTTACTTCGGAAAATAATTTAACATTTCACGTCTCCATTACTATTTAAGATTTTCACTTGTGCTAAATGAAAATAATTTTATCCTCCTTATTACGCCACAATGTTTAGTTGTCATATTTTACTACTACTTTTTAAGGGGTTGGTGAAAGATTTTTTATTAGGTAATTAATTATTGTAGCGTGTGTGCATTTGTGGTCCCTATGTCACTGTGCCACGTCTCACATACACTACAAGCTAGATATAGACATGACAGCGATCAAATCTAAAGTATTCCAAAAGTAGTCTTCCTTTTTCGTCGAAAATTTACGAAACAACTTGTAATATCCTAATAACAAATGCCGCTTTATAACGCGTTAATTTAAAAAGTGTAACACAAATTACAATTTGGTAGCGTTGGAAACCTATTGCGTTACGTTAAGTGTGAACGAATCTTAATGAAAGTTTTTATGGTCCAACACTACAATATGTCCTTTAATAATAATCATTTATTTGCAAAAAATATTGTTCTTTACAACATTCAACTAAATTAATAGTGTGCAAATATTATACCTATTATGGTAAAAAAAATACAAACAGTTACAGTTTCTAAATTATTAAGTGATCTTAATTACTGTGGATATTACAGTTTGTTACGTAAAATGCTATAAAGCGTCTTTACACTAACAATGTAAGCTAATTTGGCACTATAGTATCGTGAAGTGATGGTTAGTAAAATTAATGAGTTATTTCTAATGACTTTTGTATTCAATTAAAAATTTTGTTCTTCCAAATTTTGTGTTTTACCTAGTTTACCTACTTTATCTTCTATTATAATATTATAACTGAGGTTAGGTATAAAAGTTTACCTTGCTTACATATTTCATTATTTCTTTTTTACTCTTTGAGGATTCATTCATTTTAATATTGAGTTGTTTATGACTATAAAATTGCGTAGTTTCATGTCTTACAAATGATGAAATCTTATAGAATTTGAAAGTGTTAAGGGGTTTTAAGTTGTTCGAAGTGCATTCCTCATATTTAAATAAAAAGATATACTCAGTAGCTTATGGCACGACCCACTAGTGCCATATTAGCCGTTTATTAAAAATAAAGTCTTCGTGAAATACCCACACAATGTTCTGTGTAAGCTCTACTTGTTAAGTAATGCCTAAGTTTTTTTTTCGTTGTAATTTATTAGCATTTTTCTTAATGTGTAAGCCTAACGCATGCTTCGCTCTCATTCGGAGGAATCGATTTTACAATATTGGATACTCCGTTCACAAATTTTTAGCTGCCATTAATTTTAGATACAAACGATTATGATATAATATAGGAATATTCGGCATTGAATATCGATTCCGTTTTACTTCCAGTGTTAAATATTTTTTAAGTTATCTTAGATATTGTTGTACGCGCGTTTTTTTGCGCGCCATGATTGCTCGGTGGCCGCGTCATCGCATCGCTTTGGCTGCGCTATGCGTTGTACAACCGGATTATAATGTATTATAAATGAATTGATTCCTAAAAAGCGAGTAATGTGAATTATGAATATATTATTATGATTTGTTTTTCGCATGTAAGTATATATATGTAAATTTTGAACAAATTGGTCTCTTCTTTGTTTTAGCGTGCTTTGTAAATGTTACGTTACGTATGCTTTTATGTATTTAATAGTTCGTCTGATTGCAAATGTTCGGATGGTAATGTACGTGCGAATTATTATAATTATTGTTTTGTATATAGTGTTTAGTTGTCCAAAGGTAAATCCAAATACATTATTGACAAATTATGTTATAAATTTGTTTCACTGTATGTTGTAGACGATTTTTGAAGTGACACCTGCGCGTGGAAACGTACGATTTTTGAACGGATATTCAGTAGTCGGGACGCCATCTTGTTCAGTAGTTTTAAATCTATAAAATGTACTGGTCACAATTAAAATACAATTTGATGCTTAACGACATGTATTATAATAAAATGTTACTGTAAAAACCATATTTAAGACTATAATATTACATTGGTGGCATTTCGCGCCGTTAGTTTCAAGATGGCGGGAGTGTTCGTTCAGGAATCGCGTGAGAAAATGCTTTAAAATTAAATTTGTTTCGCTTAGAAGCCAGCGGTTTATGCTAATGGTAATGGAATCCGTAAAATCTTGGTGGAAGGTTAAAACTTTTAAAAATGCTCAATGATCGATAGTCCCCGTCTCGATTTAGTTAGGCCTACAGAAGCCCATACAAATAAGTTATTGTGTTTATGGAAAAAATCACATTATTAAATATCTGTCACGTGTATGTATTGACTTTGTTAGAGCGAGATAGCGCAATAATTGTCCTAGCTAGAGCGGGACAGGGATAGTCCGCAGGCAGCCAATGTGTCTCGGTGATAGGACGGTATATACATGGGGGGTTAATTTATTATTCCATATATATTAAAATAAAATAATGTAAAGTTTAACATGTTTTATTTGAATTCCCCAACCTTAGAAAGCGATTGGTAAGTATCTACTACTAGTCAATATTAAAAGTTAATTTATCTCGGTACGCTTCCAGAAAAGAGGTACTTAACGTTTGTGAGGTTAAAGGATATGGTGATCTCTGGCTCCAATGATCTGATGTTGATTTTTTTTTCAATAGAAAGCCACGTTATTTGTGAGTATCTCTCTTTATTTTATCTATCTTTATTTTATCCCCGTATTAACCTGCCAATCCACCGAATTGGAGCGAGGCAGCAGAGCCGAGAAACGGAGAAATATTAACCAAAAGGATTGCATAAAAATGTCCACTCCTCTTAAGTGGACAGAGGCTTCAGAGGTAGTTTAAAAATCCATATAAAACCGGTAAGCGGAGCAGGGAAACGGAGCAAGGCTGCGGAGCAGAATCCCGCTCCGGTGGACAGACACAGTACGCAACTCCGCTCCGCATTCGTCCGTTTCTCCGCTATGCTCCCTCGCTCCGCTCTGGTGTACTGGCAGCCTTACCATGAGAACAGGAACTACGCGGGTCTAGTAGGTAATAAATTAAAACAACAAATTATATAATGTTCTTAAAATGTTTATTAAATTTAACAAAATACCAGTAGGTAATGTTTTGAAATGTCAACGTGGCTCGTAGTAATGAGCGACTCCCTTGACAGTTTAAAATATTTAATTAATGTTAAAATTTTTAGATACGAGTACCAAAATGTCTATCTTAATAATTAGATTATAAAAAGGTTACATAATAAGGGTTTATTTTATAAACCGTGTTTATTATCAAGCCTTATTTCGTTTGGTTTATAAACCGCATTCGAAATTTAAAACCACTCACTGTTTCACTTTATAAAACTTGAGGTTTTATAATTTTAGAGTAGGTCTTATATATAATTGGTGCAAACGTGCAAAATCATTATATAATTAAAATAATGTAATTAAAAATACAATGAGTAAAACGCAACGCGTAATACTCATTGTATTTTTTAGAACCAGGAGCGCTATTCTATAACGTGTTAGAGTCAGGAGCGCTCTTCTATAACGTTTTAGAACGAGGAGCGCTATTCTTTACGTTTTAGAATCAGGAACGCTTTTCTATAAAGTTTTAGAAACAGGAGCGTTATTCTTTAACATTTTAGAATCAGGAGCGTTATTCTATAACGTGTTAGAATCAGGACCACTATTCTTTACCTTTTAGAATCAAGAGCGCTATTCTTTACGCTTTAGAATACGAAGTGCTATTCTTTAACGTGTTAGAACAAGGAGCGCTAGTCTATAACGTGTTAGAATCAGGACCACTATTCTTTACGTTTTAGAATCAGGAGTGCTATTCTCTAACGTTATAGAATCAAGAGCGCTATAATAATCATATATATGTTTTTATAATTCAACATAGTGAATTTCCAAATCGTCTCGTATCACTCTCAGTGTAACATGACACTATATAAATGAATAAAGGCCAATTCGAAGCTCGGCAATGTGAGTTTTAAAAACATCCTATCAGAGTTTGAATTGCCTTAACTAATAAAGATCTTTTAAAGCTGGTGAGAAATTAAGTTAATCGGTAACAACGTCAACTGTGGAAACTTCTTCCTTTTTAAATTCACTCTCATACCTGAAAAAAAAACAAAGATTTTTAACATCTCTAGCATATATATATGCTACGTGACGGATGTTACCCTGCAGTATATCATCATCATCACATTAGCTGATAGACGTCCACTGCAGGACATAGGCCTACTGTAGAGACTTCCAAACATTACAATCCTAAGTCACATCCAGCGAATACCTACCTACGACTATATTAGCTTGATATCGTCAGTGCATCTTGGAGGGGTTTGTTCGACCAACACTGCGCTTTCTAGTGTGGGGTCCCCCATTGCCACTTATGCTTCGCGACTCGTTGAGCTATGTCGGTGACTGTGGTTCTTCTGCGGATATCCTCATTCTGATTCGATCGCGCCGAGCTTAGCTCGTTCGTGTGACTGAGGCTTTTTATGAGGCCCATAGTTAGATAACGGAAACCAGCAAGTTGGCAGTACCTACACCGTCAGACGTTAGTAAGAATTTATTGAAAGAAACGAAAGCTCAATATTGATTCCCAGGACTCGAACCCACGAACACATGATTGGAAACTACATATTCATTATCATTAACATCTGACAGTGGCTGTTAATTCATTTAACATTATCATCCTATAGGAAACAGCGTAATAGACCTAAGCTACATATCCTCACTAAAATAAGGAGGGAGGTCTAGTCCCAGTGCGTCGCATCCAGATCTGCATCCTACGAATCGCATCAAACGGATTTTTAACCGACTTCAAAAATAAGGTAGAGGTGCTCAATACGACGCGTTTGTTTTTTTTTAATGTTTGTTATCTTATAACTTCGTCATTTATTAACCAATTTTAAAAATTAAAGCCGTTTCTGGAAGTACCACGGGAAAGAACTGTCTGAAAATCGTAAAAATTAATGATTTAAACGGCTTGTGATCAGAAGATAGCACGTTCAATGTTATTTTTCGCTTTTTAGTTTGAAATTCTGATTTTGAAGTCAGTTAACTTATTATATGATTTTTTTTAACGTGAGGTAGATAAATGCGGACGGTGCGGATCTGTGGACGCCTGTCATAAATAGCCTTATAATGAGTAATAGGGATACTCACATCTCCAATGGCGGGCAAAGGAAATGTCGTATGTTCCTCGGCATCACAACATCAGCCTGTATCTTGCTCACTTCTAGCGCATACTCTTCGAAGTCTTTGACCAGGTCATTGTCTACTGTGGGGCCAATGCCAGGCACTGCGTACACCACTATAATCTGAAATGAGATTATACTATAGGCCCGCAACTTTATCTGCGTGGAAAACTGACCCCTAACTTAAAAAATGGGACTTTCATACACAGCTCCCCACCCAGATTTCTTCCCTTAAAGTAAAAGTGTAGTACAATCTGTTCTTCTTTCAAAGGTATGCATCTAATCATTTAAGAGATGTCTAAAATAATTAAATTATTTTAACTAAGTTGCATAGGTTTAAGCTACTATGTGTTTTATTACACCAAGCTACTATACGCCAAGCTTACATACAATACATACTCGTACATACATACCGTTACACCTCATTCACATAGGGCTAGGTAGAGACCATAAGACCCATCCACTTGCTACTAATTTTGCACATCTACTTTGTTTCTTCCATTCTTTTCAATCCTTTCATACAAGTATGTCGGTTTTCTTAGACATTTGATAAAATTTTTAATGTTTAAAATGCTTGGACGCAACTGAATTACCTTTCATCTTCACACAAATATTTTATGCGAAGATAATAAATATTGGGAATAATGATAATTTTTAAAAAGAGCAACAGTTGAAGTTTCTAGCCAACTCTACGTAACAGAATCTGCCTTCTAACACGGTGGTAGTCTCTATCAATAGTCAAACTTGAAGTTTCAAAATGGTAAACATGAAAGAAACTTACTTTATTCTATAGTAAAGGTTAAACTTATTTTATTCTATAGATCATTAACCAAATGTTAGTAAAATATTGCTACCTCCGGTATAGCTTCCTCCTCTTCTTCTACCTCCTCCACTTCAGGAACAATAATATCCATATTGTCGTCGAGGAATTGTTCAAGTAGGTCCTTTATCATCTGCACCTCTTCGGGTTTTGCCTAAAACAGTCCTCATTATCACAACTAGTACTACCTATTTCTATTATCTAATCTTGGCGCTATGAAATTCAGTGCTACAATTATGTAAAGTAAGCTAATGAAATGAAAAAGAATAAGTATTAGACAAAAAAGGCAACAATAGTCATGTCTATTGTATGGGGCGCCCATCTAAAATATTGATTTTATTCTAATGTATAATTGTATTTATTTATAAAGTAAATAATTTTACTCAATATTCTGTGGATATTTCGTGTCATAAAACATGGTTAACCTGCATACCTAACTGAGAATTTTCTTAATTCTCGAGGCGTGTGATGTCTGGCAATCCGCATTGGGCCAGTGAGTCAGCGAGATGGACTAAAGCCTAGCCCCTCTCACCCTAAGAGGATACTCATGCTCTAAAATGAGCCGAATATGGGTGCTAATGATGATTTCAACTGTGTACCTACCTGTTGCCGTTATCAATATCGACCAATAACAAGCAAAAATCACGTTTGTATTGGAATAAAGGACTATATTTTTTGTAATTGTTATAGCGGCAACAGAAATATAGGTATTTCTCAATCATTTGTGAAAATTTAAAATGTCTAACTAATAGAGTCTCAATAGCTCAACGGTAAAGCGGTCGGACTATTACCGAGGGGTGGTGTTTCGATCCCCGCCCCGTTGGTCTATTGTCGTACCCATTCCTAACACAGTTTTTCCCGACAAATTGAAGGGAAATGGGAATATTGGTCATATTTAAAAAAAGACATAGCCAATATTCTTTTAAAAAAACTATCACGGTTCATAAGATACAGCTTTATGACAGACAGACAGCGGGGTCTTAGTAGTACAGATTCCTATACAATATTTTCCCACACCTTTTTCTTCTTCAAGTCAGGATCTGGTAGGACAGCTATCTGATCGTCAATGTAGTCCATTATCTCTCTCTCCACGTTCGCCACAATGAACTCACCGCTTGTAATTGACATTTGACGTCCGGCCACCATTCCTGAAAGCATTTGAAAAATATATTTGTGAAGATATAATCAATATTATTTCCGTAAGAAACAAAAGAGGAACTTAAACGCTTAACGAGTACCTAAACATTTTTTGTCGATATAACACAAGATGAAGGTGCGGAGTTATGGATTTGTGGTATTCTGTTTATTTTATTTTTTTCTAGATTCTCATTTTTTTTCGTTTTTGAAGTGAAATCTTATTTAGCCACGTTGGCATTTAGAGATTCGCACCACCGACAAGCTCATGATTGGCGCATTCGCAGTGTGTATAGGCACTTTTAGGATGGGTAAAATCACTGCATTCGCGTCACCGACATGCATAAAGCAGTACCAACTTCATCCGCGTGTAAATCGATTTATACCTTCAACCCCTATTTCGCCCCCTTCAATTTATACTTTTACTTCACTCCACTCTATTCTATACGACTTTCCATACAAACTTTTAATTTTTTTTTTATTCTTTACAAGTTAGCCCTTGACTACAATCTCACCTGATGGTAAGTGATGATGCAGTCTAAGATGGAAGCGGGCTAACTTGTTAGGAGGAGGAGGAGGAGGGTTTTAGGGTCAAAAAGTAGCCTATACTTTGCTCTAAAGTCCCATTTACCACTATACCAAAATTCATCTTGATCGGTTCAGCCGTTTAGCTGTGAAAATGTAAAAGGTAAAGGTAAGTGAATCAATCTAACCAAGATCATAAAAAGCGGATTTGTATTTGCCCACAATTTCTCCAATTTCATAGAACGTTCGCTCCAAATCTTGACGACGATTTTCACGGTCATTATACCACTGTCATGTAACATAAATATTATTTAATAGGTTTATTATGTTTAATTTGTTAAATGAACTTGTCAATTAACTTTTCTACAACTTTCTCAGAATCTTTAGTAGGTAACACATCTAAGACTAGATTAAAAACAGAGATTTACCCCCGTTTATCTAAAACTACAGAAACTTCAAAGTACCTAACTCTAGGAAAAATTAAAAGGGTTTTTTCTTTAATCTATCAATGTAAGCACATTTACTTCGTCAATATATAACTGAATCTTATGCCTTTCTTGTTCAATTAAAAGTACAGATTCTTCGTTTGTAGCTGTATCTATTTCAAGTAACTCTTCGCCTATTTCTTCATTTTCTGGCTGCGACGACGTTTCTTTTGGTTCACCTAAATTTATGTTATTAATAAAATGTTAATTTTAACTTTATCAAACAATTGTATTAGGTTACATACTATTTCCAAAGCTACTAATTACTTAAGTTAAATGACTACTTATATTTACATCCTTGTTATATCACAAGTTTCAAGAATTTGATTATTTTTTATAAATTGGTTATAAATTATACAATAAATGGTAATAATAATAAAAGAAATAAATGTAACCATAAAATTCATAAGGTACTTCGCGTCCATCTTCGTCTGCCACTACTATTTGTATTCCTTTTTTCACTTTTTCATCTTTTTTCGATACCTCTATATTAGAAAATTTTAGTAAGTCAAGATTTCCCTTCGTTTGTATATTATAATTTTTAACAATATCCAAATTTCGATTTTGTTTTCACTTACCAGTGGGTGCGGCTTCTTGTGTAGCTACCTGTGCCGTGCTTAGTTCGTGAAGCTTTTGCTGCAAAAGTACAATTTCATTTAGTATTCTATCATTATTTTTATCACTGTTATCACAATTTTCATCATACATATGTCCTTGTAATTTGGAAAGCCTAGCACTAATCCATTAATATAGCCTTTTCAGAGAGCATTATAATATTTAAATGTATTTAACATTGTCATATAAGAGCATCATATTGCTTTGCTATCAGAATCACCCCATATATGTTCGCTATTATCATCAGGAATGCTGATTTAGATGTAGTTTGATTTCATTTTGATGTTGGATTAATAGCCAAAAAGTATCGTTTTATAATATAATAATTGTTACTTGACTAACATCGACTTCAGGGTTTGAAACGGCTCTACCTGAAAATTTATTCAAGTTAGATGTTGAATTAATAATATAAAGTAATGCTAATGAAAGTCAAATATTAATCAAACGTAAGGTAAACGTTATTAAAAAATAGTATTAGTTATGACATATGACAAATAACATTCAACTAATTGGGCAGTACCATAAATAGACACTTTAACTTTGGAATCTATTTATTATATTTATTATAGTCTCTATAAATAATAAAAATAGCTGACTGACATATCAACACAGCTGAAACTACTGTAACAAACACGCTAGAGACCACTACGAAAAGATTTATTGCAACTACAATTTTCAAGGGAACCAAAATTTTTATGAAAGGTCATTTTGAAATTGGAAGGTTCATGGTTTTTCAAACGGATCAAGATGCAATCGTCTGATAGGTATTAAAAACAAGTTGCTATGCTATATATGTTTGTCATTATTAGAATATAACCTTTTCTCTCTCTCAAATAGCTCTCCCGTTCTATCCGAGCTTCTCTTTCGATGGACGGTGAGCGTTCTAGTCTGCCAAGCAGTGGCGTATTGAGTTTTACACTTAACTTTGGCTCGTGGGAAACATAGTCACCAATTAGCGTCAGCTTGCGAAGATGTTTCGTGTCTTGCCAGTAATCATCTGACAAATTCTAGAAACAAAGTCGTTTGAATTTACTTTGATGAAATTTCTGGGGCAGTTGGTAATCTGACATCAGAGAAGTTCTGGATTTGATTTTATATTGTCTAACCACCCTATCGGCTTAAATGTGTCAGTGTTATTGAAGGTTTTTAATATACAATATTGAAGATTTGTCTCATCATTAATTTATTTGCTATCAAGTACTTACATTATTCATCTATTTGCTATCTAAGTATTTACACTTCCAAAAAGTATTTTTATAAATCTTTAAAAGTACGGAACGGATTTTGATGCAGTTTTTTTAATAGATAGAGTGATTGAAGAGAAAGGTTTATATGTACTAAACCCATTAAACGGTGGAGAAATACTGTTATTTTTGACTCCACTTCCACTTCCACTCTTGTACCCCGTAACATTAAATTTATTTAAGTGAATAAATCTAACTAAATAAAAAGAAATAAATAAAAAAACCCAATTTTTTGAGATATATCAAGATGGCGCCCTTACAGCAACTATGTCATGACAATTGAAAGCAAACGATTAATGCATTGTAAACGTCATCTATCCGCCATTATTAAACGTTATCTATACCCCTATTAATGTTGCATTTCTTGGGATATAATGACTATTATTTCGAAAGAATTAAAGTAAATTCGTAGATTTGTATAATCAAAAATATTTTTAAAAAATATCTTCTTTTATTTCCGCTAGGGTACAATGACCAAAAAGTATTTTTATACGTAAATATTTTGTTGTCTTTTAATTTTAAGCGCTAGAACGCAGTTAGTATTTTGCCAACATTCCACGTGGGCATGATTTGTATAGTTGTGATAATGTTGGCATAAGGTTAAGTTCTTAATTGTATTCTTTCTCAATAAAAAGGACAACACTTACTTCTTCTTCAAATTCAATTTCTGGCTGCGTTTCCTCTTCTACGATGGTTTCTGGTTTTGGAGTTTCACCTGTATAAACGAGATTTTTTTTATGTAAACAAAATAATTTGTGATTAATATTATATACTGACTTCGAAAGAATAATGAATAATTTAAGTTTGGACGCGTTCTTTGGCTATATTGATTCTGAATGTTAGTCAAGCCTTAGGTTATCTGCTCCTAACCATTGTTTAAGTAATGGGATACTTTAACTAGGTATTTTATTTTGTTCAATAACAACCGTTGACTGCGATCTCACCTGCGGGCCTATGTATCTCGGTGTACCATTCAATGAATGAGTCACTAAATCGTTTTTCCCCAAACGGTGAAGGAAAATAACATTTTTAATTTTCTAAAGTGTGTGAAGTCTGCCAATTCGCATTAGGTCAACGTGGTCTATTAGCCTTATCCATCTCATTCTGAAAGGCGACTCGTGCTTAATAGTGAGCATGGGTTGTTAATGATGAATAATGACATGATTACTACACTAGTTCCATCAACTATTACTGTAAAAAAGTTACTAGGTACCTTCTCTGTATCCATTCAAGTATTTGACGTCCTTAGAGGCGTCGACGCGCGCCAAGTACTGGTACATAGCGAGGAAGTCTGTAACGGGTATGGCTGCTGAACCTCCGTCGGGTTCCTTGGTCAGCATCTCGCAGAGCAGTATCATCGTATGAGTTAGGGTCTAGAATACGAAAGTCCTGACTTGTTAGTTTACCTTTAGTGGCTTTGAGATTAGATACTTGGTTACTAGTTTTTTTTTTAAAGAATATTTGCCATATTTTTAAATATGACCAATATTCCCATTTCCCTCCAACTAGTCGGGAAAGACTGTGTTAGGAGAGGGTACGACAATAGACCAATAGGGCGGGGATCGAACCACCATCCCTCGGTGATAGTCCAACCGCTCTTACCGTTGAGCTATTGATTCTGCAATGTTTATTTTTAAAGTCAAGAGTGAACTGATGACACGGCTACGGAGTAAAACATGGCGGCGTAACTTGAACTTTATCATCTATTCTAATATTATAAAGATGAAATGTTTGATTGTTTGTTTGTAATAGTATAAAGTAAATCTAATAAATTTTAATTATTATTATTTTTTCGTTTTTTTTTCATGAATATTTGTCATAACTTTTTAAAATGTCCAATATTCCCATTCCCCTGCAACTAGTCGGGAAAGACCGTATTAAGAGTGGGTACGACAATAGACCAATGGGGCGGGGATCGAACCTCCACCCCTTGATGATGAGTCCAACCGCTCTTACCGTTAAGCTATTGAGGCTTTAGTTTCGAACCCCTACGGAGCCCTTAGTCATGAGCTGGTTCTTGCATCGCGGCACGATCCAAACGGCGAAACGGGTGCGCGACGCGCAGCTGCTCGAATTGCGCGCTGGGAGAGGGGTTGAGTGGTGGGGAGTGAAGGTTCGCAAGCAGAACCTCCTCATGACTAAGGGCTCCGTTTGGATTTGAAACTAGTCGGGCATACTCCGACTTAATATCACGTGAGTTTTAGCCGTGTTTCATAATCAATTAATATGAATAACCCTCACGATAGTTTAAATTCTAAAAAAGTACTTACCTTGGTCAATAAAGCTCTATAAATATATAATTGTACTTACCTTAGTTAATAAACCCCCAGCTACAGCGATGAAACGTAAGAAAGGGACACTATCTTCCCTCATGTAGACTTCGCAGAGGCAGAAGATCCTCTTCAGCTCGTTAGGATCCAGACAGAATCCGCGCCAGGCTCTGCGCACCACTGGCAGAGGTATCTCGGTCATTCTAGCCAACTAGGGAACAATTTTTTTTTACATCACTGTATGTAGTATAAAACAAAGTCGCTTTCTCTGTCCCTATATGCCTATATTCCTATGTATACTTAAATCTTTAAAAGTACGGAACGGATTTTGATGCAGTTTTTTAATATATAGAGTGATTGAAGAGGAAGGGTTACATGTATAATAACACCCATTAAACGGTGAAGAAATACTGTTATTTTTGAGGTTTCTATTGTGATGTAAGTTAAATACCTAATGATTTTTTTCCGTTAACATGTCGAACGCAGGCTCTACGAGATTTATCAAATGTACTTTTCAATGTGTACTCTGCATCAGAAAGCATATTATTGCAATTATCTTATGACACAGGGGCGTAGCTACCGCCGTATCAATGATACGGGGCCCTGGGGCAACAGGGGTCCCTTACGTGTAAAAGCAAAAGTTAGTAAAAGTAGATGGTCCATTTCAGGTCCACTCTTGTACCCCGTATCATTAAAATTTTAAAAATATAAGGATTTTATTAAAAATTTTTTATTCACGTTAATAAATTTTAATAAAATCCTTGTATTTTTAAAATTTTTATTTTGATAAATCTCGTAGAGCCTGCGTTCGCCATGTTAGCGGAAAAAAATCATTAGGTATTTAACTTACATCAAAATAGAAACTAAATAAATAACTAAATAAAAAGAAATAAATAAAAAAAACCCAAGTTTTTGAGATATATCAAGATGGCGCCCTTACAGCAACTATGACTTGACAATTGACAGCAAACGTCAAATCGATTACTGCATTGAAAACGTCATCTATCCGTCATTATTACCCATATAGTGTTGCATTTCTTGGGAGATAATGACTATTATTTCGAAAGTAAGTAGTAAAGTAAATTCGTAGATTTGTAAAATCAAAAATATAAAAAAAAAAAATATCTTCTTTTATTTCCGCCAGGGTACAATGACTTATCCTGGGCTCCATACAATTTTGGACCATCCTTTAATCCACAATCTCACGTAATTCCTTGCTTAGGCGAGCGCCCAAAAGTTAGAAACATCCTTCATAGGTTAAGTCGTTGTCATATTTATTTTAAACGAGCACTTTTTTTTCTTATGTAAGAAATCTTTGCCCTTCATTAGTTGGGCCCCCCAACTAATTATGATACGGGCATCCAAAGCACGCTACGCCACTGTAACGACAGCCATTGACCATTTCTAGAAAAGTGTACGATTACAAACGTACCTGATTGGCTAAAACCTTCAAGCACCCCCTGGTCAGACCACCCTCTGTGCTGTATATGGGGTACTCGAGCCTCAGTTTGACAGGCGGGGGTCGGTTTTGTGACAGCGCGGAGAAATACTCGAAAGACCATCGCAGGAGATCATACGGCTGAGTTTTTATGGCCGCTGTAAAAAATATTGCTCAGTATTTGTTTAACCTTTAATTTAGTTCATCATTATCAACCCATTTCCGGCTCACTGCTGAGCTCGAGTCTCTACTTAGAATGATAGGAGTTAGGCCAATAGTCCACCAATGCGGATTGGCAGACTTCACACACGCAGAGAATTCAGAACTTTCTCTTGAATTCAGGTTTCCTCACGATGTTTTTTCCTTCACCGTTTGAGACACGTGATATTTAATTTCTTAAAATGCACACAACTGAAAAGTTGAAGGTGCATGCTCCGGACCGGATTCAATTCCGGAATTGGAGGCAGAGGTCATATCTACTGAGCTATCACGGTTCAATTAATTTAATTATTTGAATAAATTTATTGATATAAATAACTACATGGCTGAGAGGACAGACTCAAATCATAGATAATTATGCTGAATTCGATCCCTGAACGATGACTTATTGTTGTATCCACGGCATTTAGCTAACTTGGAGGGAAAAGGGGAATACTGGCTATTGAAATGAGCGTTTTTTGCGAAAGTTCTTGAACAAATCTTTTTTTTGCCGTGGACGCAGGGTCACTACACACTGCTATAACAACAATGCAATAACAAATCGCGTGGATCTTACAATAGTAGATTTCCAAATGATAACGGACTTAATATTTAAACATGTACCCATAGATTTATAACACGTAGACAGTGTGTAGTCGCAGGATTCGTAAGCCGTTTTATGTGTCCCGAAATGGGAGCCCTTGACGCATCGCTACGCTACGATAAGTGCGCTTGCGTGCGTGTCGGCGAGGGCAATTATTGGCTGGTGCGAGGCATCGGCCGTGGCTCTTTACGACCCTACCGGCAAAGACGTACCGCTAAGCGATTTAGCGTTCCGGTACGATATCGTGTAGAAACCGAAAGGGGTGTTGATTTTCATTCTCCTTTTCATTTCATTTTAATCCTCCTCCTAACAAGGCTAACTTGTTAGGAGGAAGGATTAAAATCAACTAAATCGCTACGCTTCCATCTGAGATTGCATCATCACTTACCATCAGATGAGATTGTAGTCAAGGGCTAACTTGTAAAGATTAAAAAAAATATATCTTAGCTCTTGCACTCACATAGTCTCAGTTGTGGCTTACGTTTGGAGTTTGAAAAGTTCTTAGGTGTTGCGGGCAATCGATGATTGCGGGTCTATAGGTTATTAGTCTAAGCATGTACCTTTGCAATATCTTTTCAATATGTAGGGAAACTTCGGTGGTATCACGATCTGCTGTGAGCAGTACATCTGCTCGATTAGCTCTGGCATCTTGGAGTTTTACTTTATTCTGTCTGGAATATTAAATAACTGATATAAATCTAGACGAATATTATAAAGAAGTAAAGTTTGTCGTATTGTAGGAGTAATCCTAATCTCTGCGGATCTGCTAAACAGATTTTATGACTAGAAAGGCACGTTATTTATAAGCGTCATAGGCTATATATATTTTACCCTCGCAGAAAGAGAAATATAATATAATAATTAAACACTCGTTGTGGGTACTTACTTCCAAGCACGCCTACATAGAATCAGGTGTCTAATTGCGTTTAATTTTTGATTGTATTAAGTTTAGACTAGTAATTAAACTTAAATAAATAATGAGCCTTTCTTATACTTCGGTATTATACAATACACTGTTGAATACGAGTACACAAGAATCAACATTATATTTTATAAGTTGGTGGAGTAATTTAATTTTTTTTTTTTTTTATTGAGCTGGCTCATTTTTTGCGCAAAGGATCAGCCTGGCTGTCCAGCGCGGAAATGCAGCCAGTATTCTTGCCACCATTCCACGTGGGCATGATTTGTATAGTTATTAGGATAAGTTAGCTTAAGTTCCCTATTGTATTCTTTCTCAGTAATTTAATTACATATGTATCTTGAGAGTTCAAAGAAGAAGGTAAGTACTTATGTAAGAAGTACCTGAACAAACTATTGGAGGAAATTTAGAAAGAACGGAAAATATCTATTAGTAACCACTTCAACTTGATAATTTTATCAGACGAAATCTGAATTTGAAATTTTTGTTCACTTACCGAGTTGGGAATTTTCGCGTTACCGATTTGAGTGTTTTGACACGTGTTGTCATAGCAACGGATAGCTACAAATGTCAACAAATGATAGACTAATGCTAGCCACTCACCATCCGATAAGCCCACTTGCCTGCTGTGCTGCAGCCCTAACTGATCCGATAAAACTGATCGTGTGTTGTTGCGATCGGCATGATGTAATGACATTGCGACCAACATTCGATCAGTTTTATTGAACGTCAAGCCGTTAGCACTGCAGGCATGTGGGCTTATTGGGTGATGGGTAGCTGTAGCAATGTAATAAACGAGAGCCTGTGATGGGCCCTCATCTAATTTATAACTTTGACGGCCTCCTGGTCTGGCTGTTGGGAGGCTTCGGCCGTGGCTAACACCCTACCCGTAAAGATGTATCGACATAGCGTGTCGGTAGGATGTCGTGTAGAAACTGAAAGGGGTGTGGTTTTTCATCTTACTCCTAACAAGTTAGACCGCTTCCATCTTAGATTGCATCATCACTAACTATCAGGTGTGTTTGTAGACAAGGGCTAACTTGTAAAAAATACAAATAAGTAGGTCTATTAAATCTACATGTTCTAAAATAAAGGCCTCCGCCGCATCTGTTTGTTCGTGATAAACTCGAAAACTATTGAACGGATTTTCATGAGGTTTTCACAAATAGTTATACTCCTGCGTAAGTAGTTACGGCAGACAACTATGTAGTTTGGGCCATGGTGTGTTTGGAAGATAGGTAGCATTTTTCAAGGGTTCACTGAACCAAGGAGGCAATGTAACCTTATTAATTAAAAATAATAAAGTTTGTTTCATAAACTATCCTACTAATTATATAAACTTAAAAGTTTGTATGGATGTTTGGATGTATGTTTCGATGTTTGTTACTCTTTAACGCCGCAACTACAGAAGCGATTTGGCTGAAATTTGGAATGGATATAGATTTTACTCTGAATTAACACATAGGCTACTTCTTATCCCAAAAAATCCTTGGATTCACGAGATTTACGAAAACCTTACGATTTTGATGGTATGTGTGTTTGTTACTCTTTCACGCCTCAGCTACTGAACCGAATCGCTTGAAATGTGAAGTAGAGATAGATTATAGTCTAGATTAACACATAGGCTACTTTTATCCCGAAAAATCCATGGATCCCGAGGGATTTGTGAAAAAGTAATATCCACGCGAACAAAGTCACGGGCGTCCGCTAGTATTTGGGCATTTTGCATGTTAAATACCCACCCAATAGATCAATATGTTCGAATAACGAAATATCACTGTTATTGTATAACTATAGTTGATTACGGAATACCCGTATAAATTAACTACAAAAAATCACACTGGAAGAAAATATTAAAATGTCAAGGTCATTATAGATTTTCTTTTAAATTAATAAAAAACAACTTTATCATTCTCATGATATACACACTTCGAAGCGTCGTTGTATAATTCTAATCAACATAAAATAAAAAAAAAAACTAAGTAAAGGAATTCACGATTAATAAATTTCTCAACGGTTAGTTACACGCAAAAAGTTATCAACGCAAATCCAATTAGTTTTCCCGCCGCGGCAGAGATCTACGGCATTGATTTACTTAGAGCTCCACCTAGCGGTGGTTCACGGAACTACGTAGATAAATCAGTCACGTGGTCAGATCCGCGGCGAGAAAAAAAACAAAACCTGTTTGGTAGGATGACGTTTCGCCCGTGTTTTGTACCGCGAGCTTTTTAGTGGCACAATATTTTGTTATAGTGCTAATTTTACCACAAAACAGTGATATTGGTGTGTGAAATACCTATTGTACAGCTGAATTTGGTGTGGAAAGTGCGTTTTGTGGCCGTTAACTCATGGTTTATATTGAAAAATTGGATAATAGGGACGAGTGAGCAAATCTGTTAGACAGTCAGTATCTCGTATTATAAGTGGTAATCGCGGAAAAAATATGACCAAATCTCTTTATATTGCGGTATAATGTGCGTGTGTAATATGGATTGTAATACAAAATAGTGAGAAATGGGTGACAGGTTGAAACACCCATTCAAAGTGAAATCAAAAGCACTTGTGCTTTGTGGAAAATGGATTTGATTTCGGATTTGTCACCCCTGAGTAAGTTACTTTTTAATTGCTTTTACGTACTTAATTTTAATAACACATGTTATTTTCTATTTTATTTTATAAATACTATAAAATAATAAAAAAACTCATTAAAAATATATTTATAATTTACCTATAAAAATTCATAATGAACGCATTTTATAGTGTTGTGGCACTGTAAAAATATTTTATATCGACATTTCAAAATTGATCATTGAACGCTATCATTGTAAAATTACCTGAATATGTTTCCTAATTATTTTTAACCTAATTATTTTTAACTTATAAATTATAAGTTAAAAATAATTAAAGATTGGCTGACAATTATTGATAAACCTTTAAAATAATGTTTAATATGTCACCCAAATACAATGGGTCGCTAAAAATATAATAATAAAAGACACTAAACGCGTACGTTTGGCTATTTATAAACAATGTTTTTCAGTCGTTATTGTAACAAGGGAACCTCTGATCCGATTTCAATGACAATTGACAGTGAGGTACGATATACTGGCTATGAATAAGGACATTAGTCTATTGGTACTGTACATGTTTTAGAAAGGTTGATCGAAATATAGAGTAAGCTTAGAAAAAAAACCAGACAGGTGCAAGTCGGATTTGCTCACCGAAGTTTCCTTACAAATTATTCTTCGTCATATTTCGATAACTATTCTAACAGTTACTAAAAATATATTTAAAAAGATTACTTTTTAGTTTAGTTATTTTTTTGAGGTACGGAAATCTAATAAATACAAGAAACTACCAGTGCCTATTTGTATTAGCACATTTACGTTTTAATAATATATTATTGAAACCCCATTAGGTCAACCCTAAAAAGCCTAATTTTGTTCATCATTATGGTAAACTATCACAACTTAACATAACAAAGCACTCGTTGCTAACGTTGAACTAAAAATGAGTAAGGCTCGAGATGTTCTATCTATTTGTCGAGATAAGGTCATTTCTCACGATCTTTTGTCTCATATGTAAATATTATACGCCAGCTTTCTGAACCGCTTTGTTTACTTTACTAACACGCTAAATATCAATGAGGTCATAAAAACAAATTAACTACGTTGTGATATAAAGTTGAGCGAATATTTTTGTATAAACTGTAGAAAGTTATCCTAAAAAATAAAAAAAAAACCTTATTTAGTGTCTAGATATTGTAACATCTTTAACTTGAAAAAAATGAAAAAAATGTTTCAATTTGAAAAACACGCAACAATTAGACGATTCATAAAGTACGAAAATGAAAATTCTAAGTTATTATCTGGTGTAATCGCTAATGCTATATTTTGGTGATGTAAGGCACTTGGCTTTTAAAATGCAAACATTTTCCCGGTAAAGCCTTACTATTCAATCTGATACCACAGTCAATTATAAAATTGCAATCATAGATTATTTATATAAGTAGATAGGTACATGTTAGACATATTTGTCGTTATTAAAACTTAAGGAATATCTTTAGTTAGGTATTTTTTCAGATGTTAAGGTATCCTTATTCCATGCGCTCTATCTTCTTTAGTAAAATCAATGAAAATCCATAAAGGTAATTAAAATCAGTTGTGTTCTTAGAATACAAAGATTACACAAGTAAAAACATGATCTTGCAAAAAATGCGATATTAGTTGTTTTTACAAAACTTTATACGTTTTTACGTTTCAATTAGAATCATAGTCTTTTATAGCTCTCCGATTGTAACCAATAAAAACCAACGAAACCTGTGAAGATTTATCATATATCTTAGTTCTAGCACAGGTTTTTTATTAATTGAAGCGTTGAAAAAAATATGTAATGTCATGTCAAAAAAGTAGGATAAAACTATTTACTATAAAAAAAAATTGGGAGACTCTAGTTTATATAAAAACAAAAAATAACTTATTTTGGATAAAAATAAAAGTACTACTAATAATAACCCGGTTATGAACATTACAACCTTTTTTCCCATTCGCTGAATTAACGCAGCGTAGCATATCTAAACTGTTAAGTAGGTAGGTACGTAGATATGCAATTTGAAACAGGCTTCATTACCATCAAACGACACTTGACTATTAATAATCCAGCATAAACTGTCTTATGATTGGGTAAATGCCTCAGGCCAGTCACTTCGTAAATACCGTTTTAGTGTCTTTTCAAATGCTATTCTGGCTTCTATATTACTCACAGAGAATAAAAGACTTTTTAGAGTAGTAAAATATAGTTTAATCTATCTAGTTTTACTATAGTTATTCGATTGTTATCGTTTACGACCATTATTAATCTATATTTTTAAAAATTTTATAAAGAGGAAAGATTTATTGTATTTGTATGTAATGAATAAACTCAAAACTACTGAGCCGATTTTCTTCACGAAAAATTCTTTCACTAAAGGAATGCTACATTATTCGGAACATAGGGTATATTTAATCCCCGTACGGATTTTATTTTAATCAAAAATTTCTTCTGTGCTCATAGTACAGGTAGATTAATAGAGAATAATACAGTAATATTAAAATATAATCTAGAAAAATATTGAAATCCTTGTATTGTATTTCGGATCCCTATACAATCACCTTAATGTACTTCATTGAATTATGCACATCAACCAACATCTGCTTAAAGACAGACCGCTTAAGCAATATTAAGTAGGTTTGTAAATTAATAAAGTTTGTTCCAGCAAGAACTTTATTTCATTTAAATTTTGAATGTGAATAACATAAAATTCAAAATTTTTATTGTTAACTTGATTCAGTGGATAAGACATGAAAGCTGTAAAGATCTAAATTCTGCGTTTCCGCAGACACTCACAGATAACTATTATTTTGGTTTCTATTAGTAAAAAATTTAAATCAGTTTAGTACATATGCTTGGAGTTTCTCTGCATGATCGAATCAGAAATGAGGAGATCCGCAGACAAACCAAATTCACTGACATAGCTCAGCGAGCCACGGAGCTGAAGTGGCAATGGACAGGCCACATAGTTCGATTCTAGTCGCTAGAATGGCCTCCCCGCACCGGAAATCCTAGTGTTGGTCGACCCCCCACTAGGTGGACCGAGGATATTAAGCGAGCTGCAGGGAGCCGCTGGATACTGGCGGCTCGAAACCGTAGTTTTTGTAATCCATGCAAGAGGCTTATGTCCAGCAGTGGACGTCCATCGGCTGATAATTATGATGATAAGTAGATCCACTAATTATCCCCTCAACATCATAAACACACAAACTCATTCAAACTCACAAACTTTACCACTTTATAATATTAGTATAGATAAACATACAACAAATTTATCGATTTATGATAATCGCTAGAGCACATCTCTACCGTAACGCCGAATGTAAAATAGGAAGTGTGGTTGTTAAAAACAAACATATTTGAATAATTATATTCGATATAGTAACATTCAAGAACGTAAAGTGTTTTTCAGATAGCATGGGTACGGTGACAGTTGCCTTATGACGTTCATAATACGTACTATTATCGTGAAGCGCGGAAAACTTTCAAGAGTGAAACGAACTGTCACTATACCCATGCTATAGAAAAACACTTAAGATACTCTTAAGCAGGTAAATACTATGATCTTAACAAACTGCTTCTGATGAAAACAAAAATAAAAATAATAAATACTAGTAACAGGAAAATGTGACGCAAATCAATAAAAGTCGTGAATCGCGGCAAACTTTCAAGAGTGAAACGAACTGTCACTGTACCCATGCTATAGAAAAACACTTTAGATACTCGTAAGCAGGTAAATACAACGATCTTAACAAACTGTTTCTAATGAAAACAAAAATAATAAATACTAGTAACAGGAAAATGTGACGCAAATCAATAAAAAGTGAGAAGATTACTCGGTAATGTTTTCTGTTCAAATTAATGGGAATTCCTTAGATATCATAAAGTACAGATGAAGGTAAAGAAACCAGTTTGCAAAAAATGTTAATATTAAACTCATTTGGATCTTTGCTTGTTGTTGTTGTACATTTAGTTTATTTTAGCTATTTTTGTTTCTAAATAGCGGACGTCTGCGACTTCTTCGAAATTGAACCTTGGACCGGATAATCTGAGTCTGGGGAGCCGTTGAGGCATCAATAAAATGAAGTTCACTCACTTTGACCAAAGACATTTTTTATTTAAGTAGGTATTGTACACTGTACAGTCAAAGACAAAATTTATTTATTTCAATTAGGCTTAATTTACCAGCACTTTCAAAACGTCAGGTAATAATATTATTAGATAATGGTGATATTAATAAGTATTAAAGTTACGAGGGTACCAAAAGCCCTGTATCTTATATTCTTAGTTAACTTATGTTTATAGATTACCGAATACCTGTAAGTTAACTGTTTCAAAATCGTATTTTAAAAGCCTTATAACTTTTGCTCGTTACTAGTAAAATACTCCAAGTCTAGAAGCAAAACCGGTCTGGCATCCTATAGAAATGTCGTCCGTGAGTTGCAAAATTATTGCGATCTCCTTCCTTCACTGCGACATACCTGTTTTGGATCACCGTGTTCGTGTTTTTAATCTATACTTCTTTACTAATACTATAAATAGGTAGGTTTTTGAGGAACTAAGGTTGAAGGGGGTAATCTCTTGATCTACTGAAGCGATTTTGAAAATTATTTTATTAATAGAAAGTCACGTTATTTGTAAGAGTCGATTATTCCCGGGAACGAGAACTACGGGGATGAAACCGCGAGGCGTTTGCTGTTATTTAATATTGTAAGAGGTAAATTGTAAAACTAAAATATTGTAAGAGGTAAATTGCAAAACTAAAATCTGATTAAGTAGAAACTAATATTATAAAGAGGTAAAGTTTGTAAGGGGATGTGTTGAACCGATTTTGAAAATCCTTTACCCAATAGAAAGCCATATTTGCGAGTGTCACAGGCTATATTTTGTCTCGAAATTGCCATGGTAACAGGAACTAAGCGGGTGAAACCAGGGGGCATTTGCTAGTCCTACTTATAATATTATAAATGCGAAAGTTTGTATGGATGTATGGATCTTTGTTACTCTTTAACGCCGCTACTATTGAAGCGATTTGGCTGAAATTTGAAATGGAAATAAATTTTAAACATAGGCTACTTTTTATCCCGAAAAAATCTATGGTTCCCGAGGGATTTGTGAAAAACTAAATTCCACGCGGACGAAGCCGCGGGCGTTCGCTAGTCGTGTATATCTTTGTCTTGCGTCGTGCATCAATTGTGAATCAGTTGTCCGGCGCTGTGAAGGGAAGTGTGGGCATTACGCTAATACGCCAGATGGACGCACAATGGACTGTTATCAAGTTATCAGTAATGCGGCTATCCGGTGCGCATCGAGCTGCCCGCTCTATTTCGATATACCAATTGGTAAGGGCATGTCAACACGTAGGGTTGCGCGATGAAGGACACGGATTGCGTATCGATAAACGCTAACCTATTTCGACAGGAAGTTTGGGATTTTATTCATTTCAATTTAATACATTAATTACTAGCGGACGACTGTTTGAGTTTTAGCAGGTTTTCATTGCCATTACCTAATTATAATTCTAAAGTTACCTTATCAGATATAAACGTCCATTGCTGGACATATGCCTCTTGCATGGACCTCCAAGCACAACGGCCTCGAGCCGCCAGCATCCAGCGGCTCCCTGCAACCTGCTTGATATCCTCATTGTGTTTTGAGGATATCAAAATTCCCAATTTAATTTAAGCTAACGGACAAAGTTACTCCCTTAGCCTAAAAAAAGATAAAACAAAATAACACTTATACACTGTATACGTCATGGACCATGCCATAGATTAGAGAAAAATTCTATTAGATATAATAAATTATTTAATTTAAACTTTAGATTTTGGAAACATTTCGCGTGTCGCTCTTTAGTTTTCCTCCCAGCACCAATATTATACATATAATAGGATAAATAAGGCAGTTAAAAATATACCTAATTTAAATTGCTTTCCCATAAGTAGTTTGTCATTATTCATAATGTGCATAAAGTATGAAAAATACTCCAATTTCTGATGTGGTGGTACGTACGTATACCCGTTATTGTGTTAACTAAAGTCCGGTTGCTCAGAGATTGCGTTTTTGACAGTTTGTGATCGAATGGGCGATATAACTACGAACTGGCGTACAAGGTTGTAGAACTGCGTTGTTTCAATGTTATGCCAACTGTTTGTCTTTGTAGTTATGACACAATATAACGAAATAATTGTAATTGAATATGTTTGTCTCATTTGATCACGACTTGACAGAAACGCAATCTCTGAGCGGCCGGATTTTACTTACGTTTAGACACTTTATAGTACGATAGTAACTTTACATTATAATCGGGCGAAGGACATGCGTTATCGATTTCCCGATATTTTAATAGAGTCTAACCTAAAATAGTCGTGTTTTACCACATAATTACTGTTAACTAACTACTTAATGAACATATCACCGTATCGAAGTTACGTTTCATGGTTCATGTTTTTAACCCAGTTATGTAGATCGTGCTCACGACATTCTATTAAACACACGTTCTAGATATTATGTAAAAGTAGACTTTAAGGGCTTGCTACAATGAATAAATCATTGAATCGAGGTAAATACAAATTTATTTCGTTTTATTTTCATCATTCATCATCATTATCAACCCATATTTGGCTCACTGCTGAGCTCGAGTCTCCTCTCAGAATGAGAGCGTTTAGGCCAATAGTACACCTCGCTGGCCCAATGCTGATTGGCAGACTTCACACACGCAGAGAATTATGTAAAAATCTCTGGTATGCAGGTTTCCTCACGATGTTTTTCCTTCACCGATTGAGACGTGTGATATTTAATTTCTTAAAATGCACACAACTGAAAAGTTGGAGGTGCATGCCCCGGACCGGATTCGAACCCACACCCTCCGGAATCGGAGGCAGAGGTCATATCCACTGGGCTATCACAGCTTTATTTTATTGTATCATAAATCAATCAAAAATATTTTTTTAATGAGAAAGAATACATTAAGACTCTTTGAGAGTTAGATTGATTTTTGGTTGTTTGTCCTTCTTTTACATTACGTTTATTCAACCAATGATATTTTGAATTCTTGTATTCTCTATCGATAATAGAGGACCCTGTAATAAGAACATCACTGATCTGTAACTGGTTCCGTTTGACTTGAACCTGATTCCTTGTAGAGACGTGCCTCGAGTTTTGAGTAATATGAGAGAGTCGTATCTATAGGAGAGAACTTGTACAAAGAACTAATACCACATTGCTTATTTCTGCCTGTCAATCATCGTTGCTGTGATTCGATCAAAAATAGTATATATTATAATAGCGAGTGTATGTTATAAATTAATAATGTATTTATTGCATATCAGGTATGTGATCTCGTATCCACAAAACAGATATTTTCCTCGATTTCATGTGAGAAGTCTCTTGATAGTCTTGTCATTTCGTGACTGGATTAAGTATGTTGTGACTGTGAGAATTTCGTTAAAATTTGTTCAGATTTATTTTGATTGCTGAAGTCTAAATTAAACTTGAATGATCATCTGTAAGAACTACCTCTTTGGCCCAATGGTTATCATATCCAGCTAAAGATCGCACATCCTGGGGTGCTATTCCGCTATTTTACACTCGTCGACGAATTTAAATCTTATTCGAATTTGAACTTTATTCGTATGGGATGTCAAAATTAATACGGCAGTATCAACGAAGTTTCCATGGAAACGAACGATGTCACAACGCTGAAACTGTACAGAATATGGAGGCTGATGGATTCAAGTTATCTATAAAGTATTGTACTTTTTTCCTTCGAAAAATTTGAAATTCACAATAGCAATAATAATATTAAATTATTAATAATTTGAAAGCATCATGCACGCCCTTGGATCATCATAGAATCAAATAATTATCTAAGGGTCTAAGCACCAAATATCCTCTCCTTCACCTGCGCTAAGCATAAGGTCTAGTCTTCCAATAGGTACAGCACCAAACCTGGGTCACATCACCTAAACGCTAGAAAAGGACAGCCACATCTAAACCGTACATAGAAAAGAGACAAAACATACTATGCGTTTGTAATTTAACTTACCCAACAAACAATTAATAGTGTTTTTCCCACGACTAAAAAAATCTAGACAATGGCGCGGAGAGGAAAATTGTTGCATATAAAGTTATGCCAATACTCTTTCAACTTGAACTTTATTGTTTAAGCAATAGGGTTGATAATCGAATTGGTTAATCAAAACTTGCGTTGCCCTTTGTATTTCTAACACCTGTGCATATAACGTAATGTAAAACAGGTTTTGAAAATAAACGTCTGTATCAATTTTCCACGCCTTTTCATGTGAAATATGCTTGATTTTTAAATGGTATTTGGAAAGTTACGTAGACATATCTATTGAGCGTTCTTTTCTTTGATTGAGTAACTCTTTGATCCAATGGTTAAAACTTGACTTTTAAGGACCAAGGTAACCCGGGACAGAACAGCAAAGGAGTTTTTCTTTCAAGATTTTCTCAAAAAAGGCGTCGGTGATGGTTCTTTTTTTTATTCTTTACAAGTTAGCCCTTGACTACCATCTCACCTGATGGTAAGTGATGACGCAGTCTAAGATGGAAACTGGCTAACTCGTTAGGAGGAGGACGAAAATCCACACCGTTTTCGGTTTCTACACGCAATCGTACCGTAACGCTAAATCGCTTAGCGGTACGTCTTTGCCGGTAGGTTGTTAACTAGCCACGGCCGAGCCTCCCACTAGTCAGATCTGGACCATTCAAGAAAATCTCAATCGGCCCAGCCGGGGATCGAACCCAGGATCCCGTTTTTTAAATCCACCGTGAATACCGCGCCACGGAGGCCGTCAAAATGCGCCACGGTTCTATGTGACATCAAAATCAAACCATATATTATTTCAAGTAGGTTTTTTTTGAAAGTTTTAGTACACACATTTTTGAAATGTCAAGCATCGGTAAGTAGTGACTCTACCACCGGTCGGAAAGAAGACAAGATAACTGAGAAGAGCTGGCATGAAATCAATTGCAGTAAAGAATATGTGACGTTTACAATCCATATTTTCATACCATAATAAATACCAAAATCATCTTAATACCATTTAATGACTAAACAGCTTCACTGATATCGGTGAATTTTGGCTTAGAGATAAATTGGGTCTTGGAGAAGAACATAGGCTACTTTTTATCCCTGGAAAATCCAAGGTTACCGCGGGATTTTGATAATAATTCACGTAAGTTTCGTGGGTTTAAAATAAATTAATTTAATAAAATATATCATAAGTACATTTTCAATTTATCTTTTAAGGTCACCATTGACGGTCAATTATTCTCACGTTTCTGAAAAGCAAACGGCAGTACCCATGCGGCATACTATACAAGTCATGTACGCAGTGACCAACACACGATCAATTATAGTCGTGGGTGCTACAGAAACATGAGAATAATTGACCGTTTGTGGCTAGCATTATAAATAAAAAATAATTTTAAAATTGTAACACAAAGGTTCAGAGCGCTTTGAATGCCACAACTAAAACTATAGACTTCATTGTTATATTTAACCAACTTGTTAGAGCGAGGTTGCGATTTGTCTCGGACGCAGCTAAAGGTCAAATGCATTCTTTGCCTGCATCTTTTGTCTGTTTCAGTAAAAAAACTTTGGTAAAAACTGTATAGTGATGTAGATTTGTTTTTATTATTATCTTCTATTCAGGTTTTAGAGTTATTTTATATTTATAAAGGAAGATTTTCCGTTTTATAATCAGCTTACTATGCTTTGATTTAAATATTACAGTTTGACTGATATAATAAGTGAATTATAATATGGTATAAAGTTTTTGTTTTCAATATTATTATATTATTCCAAATTTTCGTGAAATCGTGTTTAACTTTTTTGTAAGTAGGTATTTTTATTTGTAAAACTTTTTCAGTTCTAATTAACGACATTGTAATTTGATGAATAGATGACAGACTCTTTAATTAGCTAACATCTTTGGAGATAGAGAACGAAAAGTTAATTGAAAATAAGAACACTGATTTTAACGAATACCATTTTTCAAAAATACGAAATTTTCAGTAAGTTTCAGAAGCATACATTATTCTTAAAAGTCTAATTAAAATATGTAGAATACTTCACGATGAAATAAAAATTACATTGAATGTTGTACTGTACTCAACCTTTATTTTTTACCAACGATTTCAAGGCATCGAGTTGTACTTATGTAGTAGTAACTTGACACAAATAATTAAAAAAATCAATCGATCATAGAAATATTAATTAATCGCTCCGTTAGGTCTATAGTTACAGTGGTGACGACAATGGGAGGCTAGTTTGAAGGTTTTCTGTATGAATGCCATGAGTTTACCAAGAAACAATTATATTTCCATCAGTTTACTATACAATTTTGCCGACCTTTCTAGCGCAGTTTTTTATTTATTTTTTTATTTTCTATAAGTTAATCCTTGACTGCAATCTCACCTGACGGTAAGTGATGATGCAATGTAAGATGGAAGCGAAGGGAAAAAATCCACACTTATTTCTGTTTCAGTCAGCCAGACCTGGATCAATTAAGATAACCTCAATCGGCCCAGCCGTGTATCAAACCCAGGACCTCTTGTAATTCCACCGCGAACACCACAGAGGCAGTTGGTAATGGTGTGCTTTTCAATAGAGAGCTCCTGCTGACCTATTCACTATTTTGGTCATTATTAACGTATTAAAATAAACATCAAATGTATTGACAAAATGTCATTTATTATTTACTAGCAGACGCCGCGCGGTTTCACCCGCGTGGTTCCCGTTCCCAGTAGGAATACAGGGATAAAATATAGCCTATAGCACTCAGGGATTGTGTGTAGCTAGCTCCCCAACAGTGAAAAAATTTTCAAATCGGTTCAGTAGTTCCAGAGCCTATACAAAACATACAAACCAACAATCAATTCCTACCTCTATAAAATATTAGTACTGTACACTGTATGCTATCCACCAGTAAGCACCGGATGACATTCGTTACATAAAATCTCAATTTCGTATATGTCAACTAGCATACGTCAAAGATAGTGAATTAGCCTGCATAGGTGCAATTCCTAGCTAGAGACAATTTAGGATTTTATATTTTCCTAAATTGCCTCAGGTTTCATCTAAGTACCTAGGTTCCCCACGTGCTTGTGAATTCGTCGAAAACCATACCCTTTAGCATTGCGGAAGTATTTTCATGGACGGATTCTAACACAAGGATTTCTACTACTTCATATATATCGTATCGTGTGCAATACATCGAGTAGAACTGAAAAAAAATGTTTCATATTCATTGCGTAGTGTAAACGTCGAGGTGAGTAACTGAATTATGTTGAAAAAGCATTGGATATTTTGTGAAGCGATAGAGCGTATTGTTACAATATACTGGATTCGAAACTATGTTTAGGGTTTGACTGCGTGTTGTGAGTATTTTTCGTTTTATACAGAGTGTTTTTATAATATAGGTACGTACTTTGTTTTTAATATTCGTAGTTAATAAGAAGTAGTCAGTCAGAGACCTATCTATACTGATATTATAAAGCTGAAGAGTTTGTTTGTTTGAACGCGCTAATCTCAGAAATTAGTGGTCCGATTTCAAAAATTCTTTCAATGTTATTTATTATCCCCGTATTCCTACGGGAACAGGAACCACGCGGGTGAAACCGCGCGGCGTTAGCTAGTTCTCCTATATAGACGGTGATATTGCGGGCAAAAGTAAAGTAGACATCTCGTAATAATGCTACTATATGTTATCTTAGTTCAACCCCACATAATAAATTTACTATAGAATTAAATAGTAAGCTCACTATATACAAATTATTATTATTTTCATGATTACTTAAAATATTCGAAGTGTCATCACTTTTGGAGTTATATTAACACTTCTCTATGATGTAGTTAGTAGATAATTCGCGTGATTTTAAAGGGAAAAAGTGTTGCATATAACAGAACGCCACTTTGCGAACGATAAACGGAAACTCGCTAGACAATCAATTGTCGTACAATGTGCTTACGTCAACACAAGTGTTATAACCCTACCGCAGCATCATATTTCATTGACGGGATTGTAGGTAACCAACACCTACTCCGGTAGAATTTTGAAGGCATTTTAAAAAAAAGATAATTATTCAAAATATATTTTATACTTTTAATAATTAAGAACACCATTTACATAAATGTTTTTGTTTTGATGATACGTCAATTTTGACATTTCACACGGGTGACGCATCGGCACGCGTTCGCAATTTGAATTACAACCCTCCCATTGGTCGATTCCACCCCACTGCGGTAGGAAGCACCGCCCTTATTTATGTACAGGTTGTTTATTGTTTGATCAATATTTGTCTACATATATATAATATTTTGTGGTATGTTTTGTAGCCTTGAAAGTGGTCTTTCTGTTTAACCTTTGTTGATGCAAGCTATAGAAAACTAAAGGTTTTTCCTACTTATACCTAATTACCTTATTAATGATGATCATTAGCATGTCAAATAGACATATTAAATAGGTATTATTTATCTTGAACTTGGTTTTCGATATTCTTTTATATCCTTTTTTTTCTTTTATTCTTTTATTAAACAAACAATAAATATTATTAAATGTGTTTTTTTCCCAAGGCGCCTTTCCTAAATGCGTTTCAGATATAATTTAAAATTTCAACATGATATGTTTACTTTACTAAAAAAAAAATTAATTAAAAATGAATTAAACTATTCAAAATTGAACCTTAAAATTTTGAATTTGATCCTTTCAGAAATACGGTCAAAGAATAAGCGTAAATCTCGGGCGTTTAAGCAAATCATTCGCAAAAACTAAGCTGTATTTTGGAAGATAAATGGTCTGGGAATGGGACCTTTGAAACCTGTTTCGTCCCAAAACCACCACGCTCCAAACTTCATCGTTGCCTACTGTATAAATCTATTGCAGGAGCACGACCTGACAAACTTTAAGCTTTCATAAAATGGCTATAGTCTGGGAATGAAGGCTCGTTTAGTAAATATCTTAATATGCCAAGTATATTGCGTAGGTATAATGTTTCTTCTATTACTTTCTTGTGTTTTTCGATGACCTCCGTGGCGCAGTGGTATGCGCAGTGGATTTACAAAACGAAGGTCCTGGGTTCGATCCCCGGCTGGACTGATTAAGGTTTTGTTAATTGGTTGTGGTCTGGTGGGAGGCTTCAGCCGTGGCTAGTTGCCACCCTACCCTATGTGGCAAGGACGTACCGTCAAGCAATTTAGCGTTCCGGTACGATATCGTCTAAAAACCGAAAGGCGTGTGGATTTTTATCCAAAATCCTAACTAGTTCTTCCATCTTAGATTGCTTAGTGATGATGTAATCTAAGATGGAAGCGGGTCCATTAGGTGAGACTGTAGTCATGGGCTAAGTTATAAAAATAAAAAAAAACGTTTTTGTTTTTAAACTTTGGCGCAAGTCACCACTGCACCATTCAATGCTGACCACATCTATATGATACGTACTTCCCATAGCTTGCTGTGGCTATTTTAAATTCGCGTTTAACCCGGGAATCGAACCAACGCCCCGTCGCCATGGCAACCGTCTCGTGACCCGCGTGACGACGCAGTCCCCGATGTCGTGTATTGATTACGAGAATTTGCATTTTATATCCGAAAATACCCAAAATTAAGGCCCTTTTGCTGTCCAAATTTAATTAACGTACGAAAGTTTTGAAGACAGAATAGGGTGTAGATTACATTCAGGTATTCTAGGTATAGTATGATATGTAACACTTAGGTAAATTAACTTTAATCATAACCGTAATGTACAAAATATATTTCGAGGAGTGCACTTAGGAACGGTCAGCAGAGGCGTGCACAAGGCTTTTAACTAGGGTATATATATAGGCACTATACGTGCAAATTGTACTAAATTGGAAAAATTCCACCTACCAGGTCAGGTAACTATACGCTAAGAAAGAATTTTCCGAAATTCAGCTCTAATCGAGCGGTCTCTTAGGATAGTAAAAGCCCCTATAGATTTGTAAAAGTCCCATTAATGCGTCCAAAATAAAATGACTAAATGTAGTTTTTAAAAAAACAGTAATTTCAATTGAACAGGTTAATTAATTAAAGTGCCCCGGATTCACGCGTTACAGAGGTCGTGTGAAATGGTGATAGTCAAAACATTAACAGATTTGTAGCATATTTCCTTAATAGGGGTTCATTTGTTCATACAACAGCAAGCTTTTGTGACATTTTTACTTAGTAAATAGGGATGATGACAGCTTTTTAAATTGTATATAAATTAAGAGTATGTTAATAGTAAAGCAAATTTGTAAAAGTAACAGGGTATCTGCGATCATTACTTTCGGAGCTACAGGGATTTAAAGAATAAGATTTGCGGCGCTGCCGCGGATCCCTGAAAAACGCCTCATACCATTTTGGTACGAACTTATGACGTCGTCGGCACAGTAGATATAACAAGCCGTCGGCAATTAATGATCGTTAGATTTGTATGGCCGTTAAAACAAAATTACTAATATCTTTGTTATTTCTGCGTTTATGTTTATAGTTCAAATATTAAAAAATGTCACATTTAATGTAAGGAAGCTAAAACTGTATGAATTTTCATCTAATTACAATAAAAGATTTTTAATAGATTTTGAAATTTTATAATCTTATTTATTTTGCAAATATCCAGACAATCTTTGCTTTTTATGTATAAATGAGTTAACATTGACCTTATTTACCCGAATGTATCATAAAAATCAATATATTCAAACCTAGTCAGAGATAGATTTATGTTTGTTTGTTTTTTTTTTTTTTTTGTAATTGATTTGTTTGTGTATTTTGTGACGCCATTATTTTTGTATGTGTATTCGTGGATAGTATCGTTGTTTACATGTTTAAACTATTTTTACGTTTACTTTTATATTTAGGAAATAATATGTAAATGTTAACTATCCCTAAGAAATAAAAATAAAAAATAAAAATAAAATAAATAGTCATCATCCCCATTGAAGTCGTTGTATTAAAGTTATTTTGAAGCATAAGTATCGAATTATTCATAATGTTTTAAGTTGTGTTTGGGCAATTGCCTGTAATTTTACAGGAAATAATTTCCTTTTACAATGTAGGAGGTAAATCTTGGACCTTATCCAAGTTAGCCGGCAACTATCTTAGACTGAAATCATCAGCTGAAATCTCTGTCAAGGAACCGTTAAAACAACCAGACAAGTGCTAGTTGGACTCGCCCACCGAGGGTTCTGTACATACGATCATTATACGCATTTGCGCATTCATTGCGCATTATGCGCAGTTTTTGTCGAATTTCAGACACCCTATTTTTAAGGTTTCTTTACAAATGTATAGTTTTGAGAATTTTTGTTGTATTTGTGGTCTATAACGAAATTATTTGCCAAATTTCATAGTACTAGGTCATTGGGAAGGACCCCATGAGTTTTGATTCTCTTGAGAGTGTCAAAATATGCGTTTTTTGATGAAACAGCTGTCGTATCTCTTTTACTTAAACGTAGAAGCTTCTCACAACTTCATGGGACCGTAGACCTGACTATACGGTTTAAATTTCAACTTGATAGCATTTCCGAAATAAAGGGTTTCGTTTCTTTCTAGGTACGGAACCCTAAAAACGGAATTTAAAAAAAAGGATTGGTTCTTTCTGTTAGGTAGACCAGAAAAGTTTCCAACTCATTTACCTAGAAATTTGCTTTCTCACTATAACTCAAAAATGGATCATTTTATTTTATTAATATTGGCTTGTTGTTTAAGGGATGTTTTAAGAAAAAAACCAAACAGTAAAAACTCGAAGTTAATACAAAGATGAGTATTTTATGGTAAAATAATGTAGTACTGTTATATGTAATTGATTAAAAGTTACCTGTTAATAATAAAATACCTAAAGAAGGAACAAATTAGTTTATTCAAAGCAGTAATCACGCTAAACTGTTTGCCGGTCAAAGGTTGCCCCCGATCGCTGGGGTGTGGTAACACCCCCGTGGGACTCCCCCGCTGCCGTTAATACATCACGCAGGTGTATTCGATATCGTTAATTTTGGGGGTAGTTTGGGATTTATTTATACACGTAAACTGTAACTTTGACGCACATAAAGAAGATTCCTTTTAAACCGCCTGCAGGTCCTGTATTCGTCCTACAAACAAATCCCAAATAGGTAGTATTAATTAACCTCTTTATGTTTTATTTAGTTTTTTGATTATCGGTATATTTGATTATAATAATCAAGTTATTCTTATTTTTAAGAATAGGTACATTTTACTTTGTGTTTTAAGAAGCCTCGATTAAATATTGTATTAAGAACATTTTATTTTTTATTTTTGTTTGTCACAGAAAATGTATCCTACTAAATATCCTAACAAGAAATCTCTACAATTCGTTTCATGTAGAATGGTGCGAGTGACAGTTATTATGCGAGAGACTCTTATTCACGATATTAGTACGTATTATGAACGTCATACAACCGACTGTCACCGTACCCATGCTATGTGAAAAACATTTTACATGAAAATTGGGAATTCTCTATACTACCCTTCTAGCTTTGCTACGAGTATCAGGTGATGAAATCGGGCACGATCGGAACGCCGAGGCCACACGGTTTCACCCGCGTAGTTCCCGTTCCCGTAAAAAAAATGGGGATAAAATATAGCCTATGACACTCACAAATAACGTGGCTTTTAGTGGTAAAGAACTAGTCCAGTCCAGTCCGGGTCCAGTTACCACCTACAATACCACAACCTTACTTATTAATATTAGTATCATCCTATATCCTAAGTGTTCAAGTCTTGGGACGGACTTATCATCATTATCAACCCATATTCGGCTCACTGCTGAGCTCGAGTTTCCTCTCAGAATGAGAGGGGTTAGGCCAACAGTCCACCACGTTGGCCCAATGCGTTTTGGCAGACTTCACAAACGCAGAGATTTAAGAAAAAAACTTGGGACGGACTATAACATATATATATATGAAATTGAGCTTATTTTCTCCTAAAGCTAGTCACCCTCTGTCTCTCAAAAAAATATGATATTTTTTTCAATCTAGTAGAATGATAATAATGAACAATTTAAGTTCATTAAAAAAAAGCGTCAACTAGCCTATTGATCATATAATCAAACCGTTGGTCTGTCTGTCCCTAAGTCACACATGATCGCGCGATCGCCACCTGACGACGACTGCATTTCACGCGCGATTGCATCGCAAACGGTACAGCACATGCGGACAAGGTGCGCGATTTGATATGCTCTTATGCTTTTTAACCGAATTTCCGAAAATTAATGCCCTTTATTGATTCGAGTTTGCGCTTGGCTGCTATCCCACCTGTCTATGATCACACTAATATTTTATAGGCGAAAGTTTGTACGTAAGGGCCTGTGGACAACGCTATTTAAACGCGTTCTGGACGCTTTTTTTGTAGCGATACAAACGCGATGCTAACGCGCGTGTGTATTAATACAAACTGCTCTGTATAGGATAAAAGTCGACGCACGTTTTTAAAACGCGCGTCAACGGCGCGTTTAAAAAACGTGGTTGTGTACAGGCCCTTAGTGTGTCTTGTTGCTCTTTTACGCTGCGGCTACTGAAGCGATTTGGCTGAAATTTGGAATGGAAATAGATTTTACTCTGGATTAATACATAGCCTACTTTTCATCCCGAAAAAATCCATAGTTCCCGCGGGATTTGTGAAAAACTAAATTCCATGCGAAGTCGCGGGCGTCCGCTAGTTAATAATAATTTTGAACTGATTGCCTCGTTGGTCCAGTGGTTAGTCTATGTGGCTATGGATCACAAGATCTTGGGTTCTGAATCCTGGGACGGGCTATGAAATAATGACCTTTCCTTTCGATAAATTCTCAGTAAAAATTATCAGCCCGGAGTTGAGAAGTTGGTCGTGTTACACTCCTTTTGTCTCTTTCCTTGTCAAATGGAGACTGGAGGTATACAGTAGAAAAATAATTTTTAAACAGACCAAAACAAATCCTTATTATCATCATCCGCTGGATGCTGGCGGCTCGAGACCGTTGTGTTTGGAAGTCCATGCAAGAGGTCTAAGTCCAGCAGTGGACGTCCATCGGCTGATAATGATGATGATGATGATGATCTTGAAGATCATCATCCTGCAGTGGACATCCTTGGTCTGATATGATATCAGATGATAGACACCCACTACAGGACTTCCTAACATCACGATCCTTAACCACCGGCATCCAGCGAATCTTAAGGTCGACAACGCAGTGTTTCGATTTTCGAATGATAATAATTAATGTTTAAATTAAATTCAGTCAGAGCGACAGTATCAGTTTGAAATTAATCAACTCAGGAAATAAAGTTCACAGCACTCTCTATTCTCTTATCAATACGTATCTATAAATAAAATTGCAATTTGTCTTATTTTGGTTCCCGTGGGATTTGTGAAAAACTTGGCGCGAAAGAAATCGCGAACGTCCGGTAATTCTCAATACAACGGGTCATATCCAAAGAATCATACATGATTGGGGGAGAAGTCAGGCCCAAAAACCCAAAAATGTTTAAAAATAATATCGCCCTCTGCATTACGTTCAGTATACGTAAATGAAAGATACTATTACCTACGTATATAAATAATAATACCTCAAAAAGGGTTCCGCCCCATTGGTCAATGTTTCCCTCCAAACCGCCAATGTTTTTCGTGAAAACCGTGAAAAGTTAAACATATCTATCCCTTTCTAACACACGCTACTGTCTACTACTTGTCTCTTTTACGCAAGGGTAGGAACGATGATGCTCCGTCAGTACCTTCTAAGTTTAAACAAATGACGGACGTTTTGGCTTAATGCACTTTGCGTTCGGTAACTGAAAAAAAAAACAATAACCATAGAGCTGCGGAAGTCCTATTCGAGAGAAACAATATTTTACTAAATAATTTTCAAAATACAAAGCCTAATTTTACAGTGATCGAAGTAATATCAAGCGAAGTTATCAGTGAATTCGAAAGATTCTAAATTTGAATTTGAAAATCCACTTTTTTTCTTCTGTAACTAAAAAATAAATGCAATTAAATAATTAAACAAGTAATAATATTTGCCTACTTCAATTTAAAAATCAAACTTTTTTTTGAAGGATAAAAATAATAAAGTTAATCGTCTCAATTAAAATTAGAAAGAAAGTTTAGTGTTTAGCCAAGAAGTGATGCGATTTTAACGTTAGTGCAATTAAATTTTTGAACGAGTGCTAAAAAAGAACGAGGAGAAATTCAAAGACATTCTTAATTTGAATTTATTTAAAAAACAACTTAACTTTTTAATTCGCGATGTGTCACTTTGATTACGCCCTGGACGCCACGTAAATGGGACAGATAAACAATGAGTTTTGTATGAACTGAAAATGGAATATTCGTGGCATATGGAGGACGCAGGGAGTCAAGAGACAAACGGACGAACAAATAGACAAGGGAGAAATCAAGGTATTACCATAGAAATATACTTAAAGTTGGTCCAATTCGGGTTTCAAGTTTTAGATTGAGCTATGAAACATTGGGGCTTTCTACATTCAAATTTTTCATTCCAGGAGTTAAGAATGTGCAATATGTAATTTGGTAGTTAGAAATGGTTCTGGATCTCAGATTCTGGAAAAGTTAGGAGCCTGATATTTGGGTAAATGATATTTTAAAGTTATATATAGTGTTATCTTCGTTATGAAAACTTTTCTCGATAGTTTATTTTTTTTTAAATACATGTGTTGCTCACATTTTGCTTTAAATCTTAGGAAAAAAAAAACTTATTTTCTTAAATTTTTGTTTTATTTAGAAACATAGGTGGTACCTTTAAATCTTGAACATGTCCATTTTTTTCGATATGCCTTGGTTGTCCACAGATCCGCATCGTACGTATCGGAAGTCGCATCAAACGGATTATAGTATTATTTTTATAGAGAGTCGTACAAGTGCGTCCACTGATCCACGGATTGCACGAATCTAACGTAAAATTAAAAATCCGTTTAATGCGATGCGTCCGATACGTACGATGCGGATATGTGGACGCCTGCCATAAGCCGTCGATACCGCTTGGTAGTTATCATTTACATCTGATAGTGTCGTTACAGAATCAAAATATTATCACGCTACACCCGCCAACCCACTTATAAGTATCGTAGTGGGACAAAGCTCCAAATCTACTTGCTTATGAGATAAGATGATTGAATATGATCTTTGAATAACCATAGACAATGAAATTGATAAGATAAATAGTATTGAAGTTTTAAAATTTGAAATGATATAACTAAAAATCTAATTTCTCTAGCTTCTGTTTCACGGGTTTTGTTTTATTCAAAGAGAACGCCAGTGTAAATTTCCTATACATGTACGAGTACAGAATACAAAATTGCGGCCGCGGCCTTTGCCGGTTACCTACGACTAAAAAATATCCTCAGACCAATTATTGTATAGGACCTGCCTCGCTAGACGTTACTTGTCTGTCAAAGTATATGATCAACGATCTAATGCGATTATAAAAGCTGTCTCTATAGAATCGATGTTAAATAGTTGTAATCGTGTTCGTCGGTTAAAGAGCTCCGTAAAAATACCTTTTTGTTTAATTGAATTGTGTAAAAAACTGGCAAAAACTTCTAGTTTAGTATAAGATATATATCAAATCTAAGCTCGTTTTCCTCAGAAAACGACAGACAATTTTGTTCGTGACTATGAGTGCGATACAGGTCCTTCTATAATTGGTCTGAGAAAATATCTCATAGTAGTAAAACCTTGCGGTTTTACCCACAAAGTTCCTATTGCCGTGGGAATACGGGGATAAAATATAGCCTATTATATTTATTAGTACTACGTCCATCCTGTACGTATATTTAGATATTATTATACTGATAAATATTTTCTTTAAAAGTCGAAGTTACGATATGAATTTGTAATGAATGTCTTTTTGTAAATACACACACAAGAGTAAATTAATAAATTCATAAATTATTATTATCACCAAGATGTGGCCTGGCCATAGCACATTTATAGTTTGTTGCCAAAGCTCCTTGGTAGTATAGCGCAGTGGTTCCCAAAAGGTGTTTCGCGGAACCCTGAGATTCCGAGGCCCTCAGGGGTTCCGCGAAAATTCAAGATTTCCGTATTGTAAATAGTTTCTCTTGTGATAATATTGATTGACGTAATATTATTCATTTTTAACCGACTTCCAAAAAGGAGGAGGTTCTACGTTCGGCTGTATGTATGTTGACCTTCAAACTGATCAGAAGGAAGGACACCGCCTTCAAACTGATCAGAAGGTAGCACATAGGTAAGATTTTATTGTTTGCTTTTTAGTTTAGGTTAATTTTTGAATTGGAAGTCGGTTGAATTTTTTTTATTAAAATTTTTCAATTAACTTGTTTTTTCAAAATTCCATGATACCATGTAGGAAACAGACACGCCACGAGACGTAAGAGTATTTCCGTCTTTAGTTTACTTCTTTCTTAAGCTAGGGTTCCGCCGAAAAATGGTGAAACAAAAAGGGTTCCGAAGTCAAAAGAATTCGGGAACCGCTGGTATAGCGTACAATCACTCTACAATTTAGTCTTTTTAGTCCAGTACAACACTACTAGAACTAAACGATGCATTTTTATCAAAATAATCAACTTTCCGAATACATTGCACAAACAAAAAATTAGATAGAGAATTCTATCAAATTATGTCAAAGAAGTTTCACTTTTAGTGCTCAATTAGAATTTGAAGTGGGTATTTTGAAAGTAACATTCTTAAAGTTTAGTGCACAGTTTATTACGAATAGGTACATTTTATTCGCAATTGACTAATTAACCAATGCTAACAAAATTAAACAGTTTATAAAAAAATACAAATCGGTTATACGTTTCGCTAAGAAATTTTGAAATCGGTTAAAAACTACGCTTGATATACTTGGAAGATATATAGTCTGGAAACTTTGGAATCAGTTTCGTCCCATAACCACCACGCTCCAAACTTAATCGTTGTCTACCTTATCTATTGTGGGAGCATGACCTGACAAACTTTATAACCTTTCATAAAAATGGCCATAGTCTGGGAATGAAGGCTCTTTGTCTAGTAAATAGCTAAGGCCCCTGGTGTGGTAAATATCTTAATGTGCCAAGTGAAACATAAGATAAGTTTACCACCCTACCGGCATGGACGTACCGCAAGCGATTTAGTGTTCCGGTACGATGTCGTGTAGAAACCGGAAGGGGTGTGGATTTTCATCCTACTCCTAACAAGCCCGTTTCCATCTTAGATTGCATCAGTGATATTGTGACGCTCGCGACTTCGTCAGCGATTTCAGCTTTTCACAAATCCCGCTGGAAACGTCGCAGACGTTTTTTAGAACTTTTAAAGGGGAAAAATTCTGTCATACATGATTTTTGCGATTCTTTAACCGTTTACGCAGCGCACGTAGGAAAAAAAATGCCCGATTTTGAAACATTATTTATTGCTGCTCCGCTCCTATTGGTCTTAGCGTGATAATATATAGCCTATAGCCTTCCTCAATAAATGGGCTATCTAACACTGAAAGAATTTTTCAAACAAGACCAGTAGTTCCTGAGATTAGCGCGTTCAAGCAAACAAACAAACTCTTCAGCTTTATAATATTAGTATACATTTTGCAGCTATGATACTCGTAACTGTTTGTTATCTCTAATTACGCATTCTTTATTTGCGAGTCGTATGATTGATCTAATTTTGTGTGAATAAATCATGACATCGTGGATGAATAATAATTTTTCGTCCATCCGTTTAATATTCCGGTCACAAACTCTATACTGGATTACCTTATATATCTAGTTGTCAGTTTATGTCAGTCATCAGGCTTAAGATGCGTACCACGACATCTCTTGAGACGAGAGAGAGACAAAATGTGTCGACCAATAGCGGCTGTGAAGCCTGACCGGCCTTTGACCACGATCTTATTCGCACGTTCTTGTCGTACGTGATCTTTTCATCATCAGATAAAGTTAGTTCTTCACCAGTTAGTTGTTCAAAAATGGTTCGATTTCATTACGTTGCAATAAAGAATCACAAATAAGTACACCTCATGAGCTCACTGAAAGAAACCTAATGAACCATTAGGTTTCTTTCAGTGAGCTCATGAGGCACCAAAATATCGAGCTTTTTAAGCAACTTTTTTCAAATGCGCCAAAACCGTTTTGTGGTCAATTCAAACAATACAAACAATGTATCCAATTTCTTCATTAGATTAACTAATTTTAACAATAAGAAAATTAAATGAAAATCACACATCCTAATTTGAATTTGGAATTGCTTTCTTTAAAATTCAAACTTTTTAATGACACCAAAACCAGCCAGATACAAATGGTATAGCCAAAGAGATTTTATTACAAGTTCATACACACTCTATACGCAAAAATTTTTTTCCCCAACCTATTAAGATACGGGGTGGGACCGTATCTTAATAGATTGGGGAAAAAGTCAGTTCAGTATCAGTTAAAGGGGATTTAAGAGTCTCCAACAAATGAAACAAATACAAGGTCCGCCACAATGAACCGTTGAAACGGACGAAACTGCAAAGTTTACAACACTGGTGCAACGCCAACATCGCCTGTTTATCGGTCTTTTACCGGATATACTTTGGAGAGTTTGCACAGGAACTTTACAATCTAGCATACGACAAGATAAGCTCATTCGAGGCTTGTCACAGGCATTATGCCCTATCTCCATTCTACCACAATACAGCGAGGCGGCGTGAATGGCATCCTTTTGTTGTCGACATCCAGTCGAAACGTTTTGCATCAACATTTGTAATAAGAACGGTTAAGACGTGGAATGCCCTTCCAGAGTCTGAGTTTTCCTGGCAAGCACTTGAAGGTGCTTGCCAGAGAGGCGAGAGTGAATAGGCATATTCTACACACTTCACTTCATCTTAGACCTCATCATTGCCTTCCATCAGGCATGACTGTAGCAAGCCAAAAGATATAAGCTGTGCCTCAGGCTAGGGTTCCAAATGTCCCTATATTTGTATAACATTGTAATTGTAACACAACACCGCAGAGCACCGATAACGCCGTCCACGTAGTGCTAGACACCGTGATGTGGCGTCGCCAATCGCCATCTGTCCCTACGTCATGCTTTGCGAATGTGATCGTTTTGAACTTTGGATCGTTTCAAATAGGTATAATTTGAGGAAACATAGCATTTATTTTTTACTCTTTGTAACAGTAATCGTCTGGAGAACCTTTTTTTCCGACAGGCTTATTTCTGCCGCCAAACAAATTAATTGTCTGACTGATAGGCAGCAAGCAATGGTGCGTACTTCTTTTAAGCGAAAATTATGCCTGGGGACTTTTTTTTTATTCTTTACAAGTTAGCCCTTGACTACAATCTCACCTGATGGTAAATGATGATGCAATCTAAGATGGAAGCGGACTAACTTGTTAGGAGGAGGATGAAAATCCACACCCCTTTCGGTTTCTACACGATATTATACCGGAACGCTTAATCGATTGGCGGTACGTCTTTGTCGGTAGGGTGGTAACTAGCCACGGCCGAAGCCTCCCACCAGCCAAAAGGTATAAGTTATACGTATATAGCTTTCCCTAGTTGAGTACCTTATGCATGACACTGGCCGCATGGCTTCAGCCTCGAAGGGGCTGGAATAACATAATCGAGAAGTTCTGCCGCGTCTTACCCGGGCAAGGAAGCAGTGCTTCGAGGAATGTATCCCCACCATACTTACTAGGGAGATGATCTGACTTGAACTAATCAGGGATACATCGCAGCTTAGTTTAACGCCAAGCAGCATTGCTGTGTTCCAGTCTGAAGAGCATGGTTGCCGATTTAATTGGTTTAATTACAAATACATATTATAACTAACCGAACTAACTAGCTGGTAGCAGAGATGCTGGCGGCTCTAGACCTTTGTATTTGGAAGTCCATGCCAGAGGCCTATGTCCAGCAGTGGATGTCCATTGGCTGATAACGATGATAATAATGATTATAACTATGCCTCAGATTGGGTTCAGGATGGCACTGCTACTTTATAACTTTTTCCTCTGGCATACCTACCGTGGTAAGTGCCAAAAAACTGTCCCAAAAAAAATGTTTATCGTTTTGTCTAAAATCGAAATCAATCACAAGTAGGTAACAATAACGAGATACCAAAGATCGTAATTCAGTCGGCGCAGGCGCAATGTCAGTTATTAACACGCGATAAATCTATTAATTACGTACAATACCGATAATTATAATTATTTACATTACACGCCTCTGAGCACTGAGCGTCCATGGATGTACGTGCCGAGTGGGTACTTATCTACCTGTGGAAAAATAATAATTGTACGGAAAAGGAAAAATAATTTCCGCAAACTAAAGATAGTAATAGTTTACTTGTAGATTAATATTAATACACGTAAGGAAGTCTTTTCTATTATCAATTAATTATTATTGACATTTTTTTTATTTGACAAAAAAAGAGAAGGTTTTCGAAGCGAAGAGAAGGTTTTTGTTACCATACCCTACTTACATTACACTAGCCCCAACGCCCCCAGGTTTCGTCGGCGTAGTTTCTGTTCCCTTGAGAATACGGAATAAAATACAGCCTATGACGCTCACAAATAACGTGGCTTTCTAGGGGTAGTGTAAAAGAATTTTCAAAATTGGTTCAGTAGATCCAGAGCATACTATTACACAGGTAGGTACGTACCAGATGTACCTACCCCTACAGCACCACAAACTAACTCTTTATAATATTAGTACAGACTTTTGAAAAAAATATACAGTATCATTATTAGTAGATATTTATAACCTACACTAATATTATAAAGACGAAAGTTTGTGTGTATAGTGTACAGTGTATTTGTTGTGTGTGCTAGTTTGTTACTACTACTAAAAACTGTGATAGCCCAGTGGATTTGAACTCTGCCACCGATTCCGGAGGGTGTGGGTTCGAATCCGGTCCGGGGCATGCACCTATAACTTTTCAGATATGTGCATTTTATGAAATTAAATATTACGTGTCTCAAACGGTGAAGGAAAAACATCGTGAGGTAACCTGCATACCAGAGAATTGTCTCAATTCAGTTTTCTTATTTCAATTAAAGTGGTGGACTATTGGCCTAACCCCTCTTATTCTGAGAGGAGACTCGAGCTCAGCAGTTAGCCGAATATGAGTTCAGAAATAATGAATGATAAACCGATTTGGCTGAAATTTGGAATGTAGATGGATTATAATATCCTTCATTAATAAAAATTTTAACAAAAAAATTCAACCGACTTCCAAGTCAAAAAATAACTTTAACTAAAAAGCAAAAAATAACATCCTACCTATGTGCTACCTTCTGATCAGTTTGAAGGCGGTGCCAAGCCAGTGATGTTTTAATTAAACACGTTTTAACTACAAAATTTATGTGGTTCTTTATAGTATACATAAATTATTATTATCAGGAGGTTTCTATAAGCTTACGTTCAAACCTTGAACTTATTATTTAGTTTGAGTTCAACAATTAACCTGCCTAATCATTTGGTTGACTGAACAAATATGGGGTGTACATGTAGAGAGCTAATTTGTTTAGATAATCGTGTGAACCTACCCCCAGCATAACCACTGGGGTGTGAAATGTATATCCACCCTAAAGTAAAAGGTAAACGCTTGTTATTGACTGATTATTATTTTTTTGTAAGTTATGGTTTTAGCATATAGTTCAAAGAGTAAAACCTACTTGTGTTCTTTGGTATTACGTAGATATTCCTAGATGAATACCTTGATAATCATACTAAGGAGGTCTTGAATCTATTCTTAGATCTTTATAATATTTTACGGCCTCCGTAGCGCAGTGGTATGCGCGGTGGATTTACAAAACGGTCCTGGATTCGATCCCCGGCTGGGCAGACTGAGATTTTCTTAATTTGTCCAGGTCTAGCTGGTGAGGCTTCGGCCAAGGCTAGTTACCACCCTACCGGCAAAGACGTACCGCCAAGCGATTTAGCGTTCCGGTACGATGCCGTGTAGAAACCGAAAGGAGTGTGGATTTTCATCCTCCTCCTAACAAGTTAGCCCGCTTCCATCTTAGACTGCATCATCACTTACCATCAGGTGAGATTGTAGTCAAGGACTAACTTGTAAAGAATACTTCAAGGTCTGCAGACTAATTCACTAACTTTGACTATGTTAGTTGACATAAACGAAATTGAGATTTTATGTAACAAATGTCATCCGGTGCCTACCGAAAACCCTTCGTGGATATCATACAGTAAGTAGATGCCATTTCTCAATTTATTTCAAATCAGTGAATAGGCCAGTTGATCTTATGTTAGGGCTCCTATCAATAATATCGGTAGCGGCGTGCACTTCGTAGATGCAAAAATGCACTGCCTACCCTAAGGACTCAATACAAACCGATGTTCGACCATAGATTACATAGTTGGACAAGAAACTTTCCAATTGTTACATACAATTCTAGTGCATACCCCTGTTGAAAGCCTTGTGCGCGCCACTGCCGAAGACATCACTCGTGAAATAGAAGAAATTTCAACCAATGGCGGCCTAGACCAGTCCTACCTCTTTCGTCCCAACGAAAATAATGAGATAGCGATATTTCCGGTAGCGCCGTAATTCGTTGACTTTTGTCTATTTCTCTTCTTCTCGTTGATCGCATGTTAGCGCCACAGGTATCCCTGCTTGTAGCATATAAAGGAGAAGGGTCATTAAGCTTAGGACACAACACGCTGCTCTAATGCGGGTTGGCAGGTTTATGGTGATAAGTATGTTTCTTTTTAGGGTTCCGTAGTCCACAAGGTTTTTTTAGGGTACCCTCCCTATGAATTTTCGTTTGCTCGTTCATTTCATAGTGGGGATATCGTTGGGTTAGTTTTTGAAAATTGTAAGGGGTCTTCTACCAACATATTTCGATTTAGGGATCCGTTTGTAAAATAGTAAGCTTTTAAGAGCTAATTTTTGTTAGAGTCACGTGTCCCTACCCTCTACCGGCTAAACGGTTGTTTATGGATACATACGTGAAAAAATTCACGAAAGTAGGATATAAGTATATAATGAAATTACAAGGAAAACTATAACGGCTAATAAACAATTGCTATATATGGAGTTATAGTCGACCAACTTAAAAAACGTAATTGAAAATATAAATCTGCATACTAATTCCGTTGTTAGTTAAAAAGACAAAGGACTAGAAAGATGAGATTTGTATGTATATTAATTACAATAAAAAGAAAATTTAAAAAAAAATTGTGGTTTTTTGGGGATTTTTCCCTACATCGTCGTCATCAACCCATATTCGGCTCACTGCTGAGCTCGAGTCTCCTCTCAGAATGAGAGGGGTTAGGCCAATAGTCCACCACGCTGGCCCAATGCGGATCAGCAGACTTCACACACGCAGAGAATGAAGATAATTCTCTGGTATGCAGGTTTCCTCACGATGTTTTCTTTCACCGATTGAGACACGTGATATTTAATTTCTTAAAATGCACACAACTGAAAAGTTGGAGGTGCATGCCCCGGACCGGATTCGAACCCACACTCTCCGGAATCGGAGGCAGAGGTCATATCCCAGTGGATATGACCTCTGCCCAGTGACTATCACTGCTCTCTGCGAAGTGAAAGTTCCTGTTCCCGTGGGAATACTGGGATAAAATATAGCCTATATTATTCCCAGATAATATAGCTCTATTGGTGAAAGAATTTTCCAAATCAGTCTAGTAGTTTTTCAGTTTATTCGTTACATACAAAAATATTAATCTCTCTAATGTAGAATGTAGATATAGTACAAAGTAGTCTGAACCCTACTGTCCCGTTCATCTTGTAGAGCTAATGTAGCATCAGCCGTTCACCCGCCTTTCACTTGTTTAGCATTCTTCAGCTGTAACATTGCACGTTACATGCATAATGTTGTTTCATACTTTGCGTAAATAGACTGGTGAAAGAGACTTGCTCTAGTTCTATTGTGGTTATAATAGATCTAACAGAATATATAGAATATAGAGTAAAATGACAATTAATCAGTATATTATTTAATACTCTATATACTAGCAGAACTTTGTTTCTTACGCGTAGTTTTCATTCCCGTGGGAATACGGGGATAAAATATAGCTTTTGTTACTTCTTGATAATGTAGCTATCGGTGAAATATTTTTTCGAATCGGTCCAGTTGTTTTTGGGTTCATTTATAACAAACTACTACAACTTAAGACAGCAAAACATAACTAACTAACTACTGTTACTTATAACTCTAATGTCAGGGCCAAATAGAACCCTTTCAGGTGGTATTCAGTGATATCAATGAGACGAAAAGCAAAAGACTTTCCATCTCACTAATCTGCTTCTCGGTCTTTCATTGACATCTGATACCGTTACAATAAATGAAAATGAGAAATTTGAAACACATTTCATATAATCCCAAATTCATAACATAATTCAACTGTCTTCAGTTCAGCATAAAGTATCGTCCTATCAACAGTTTAAGCAAAAACGATCTACATATTATGTGACTTATTTGTAACTGAGGACGAAAATGGAATATTTTCGTGTAATTTCGTTTTCATATCTCCCGCCAGCATCATAAGTTTTCCAAGATAAAAATTATATATTAGAATACAATATTAGTATGAAAATCTAAAGTTTTGTAGTCCGCTAGTCTTATATTTAGTCCACACTGAAATTCAATAGGTTTCATATTTAAAAACCTAGACTTGGTTAAATAATTATCAGCACCTAGCGCAAGGTTTTCAGTTACATGCAGAATATTTTTGGTCGTGGCTAAAAATGTGCCTAACAGGAATTCTAAAAACCAAATTCATAAACGATATAGACTGCTACCAACCAATCTATACTAATATTATAAAGAGTTTGTTTGTTTGATTGAACGCGCTAATCTCAGGAACTACTGGTCCAATTTGAAAAATTATTTCAGTGTCAAATAGCCCATTTATCGAGGAAGGCTATATGCTATATATTATCCCTGTATTCCAACGGGGTCGGGAACCACGCGGATAAAACCGCGTGGGGTCTACTAGTCAAGTATAAAATTTAAAGAAAGTTGAAATCTAGGAATTATATGTATTTACAGTTGTGTGTGTTATTATCGCAACAGTTTCTGTCTGATTAATCATGACGTAATTAAACAAGTAATATACACGTAACAAAACAGTTGTTTTCTAACGTCTTAACGTTCGACACGCCGTATGAACGCGAAAACGCGCCACTTCATGTACATAATTAATTCCCACATTTAGTAAACATTTGTTATTTGTTAACACTTAATTCATTGTAGTGTTATTAAACAGTGCATTAAACTACAATTTGTGAGCGTAATTTTATTTAATAGTTATTTATTAACATAAAAAGAAAGTGCAAATTAGTAAAAAGTGAAATTCTATAGTTTTGTAGTTTAAATGCAACATTTCAGATTTTTAATAAATATTTTTTTTAATTTCAAGGTAAACAGTATTTTTTTCTATTGATAAATAGTGCACGGTAGTGTAGTACACAAAGTTCTGAAACTTGTTCATGATTTCCTTGAATTATTTGTTGTAATTAATTGCTATCCATTCAGTTTAGAAAAACATGAAAAATAGGATTTTTCATAATTGCATATCAACTTTTCTTAACATATATTAGGTAGGTACCTACTTATTAGGATATTAGAAAATTATATACTTATTTTATATTTACACCGTTTAAAGATTTAGTTGGAAGTTACAGTACCAATCTACTTCATATTTAAACAACTTAAAAATGTCAGTTTAGTTTTTAATAGAGTACGTAGTGTGAAATTAAACTTTAAATTAGGGGTGGAAGTTTAATAATATGCACAATGTACTGTTTTACGGACCACTAGTGATCCCCTGCGTAGTCACCTGCCGATTAGTGGGTATGTACCACATGTTACTGAAATTTATATGATAAAGCTCAAGTGATTACTTAGCGAATGGCTTGATACTATTTAAAATGACAGTCTGGTCATTTTAGTTAATCTAATACGTTCTTTTTCTTCTTCTCCAAAAATTATACCTACCCGTCTAGATCAGTATTCGTCTGCGGTCTATATAAGTAAATATCATAAGACTAACAGACAGATGAAAAAAAAATCAGACAAGTGTAAGTCGGACTTTTACACCGAATTCGACTCTTAAACAATTTATCCTACGTACAGAACACGTAGGATAAATTGTTTAAGAGTCGAATTGCGTAGCTTTTGCTAGTTTTTTAAGATTTTCAATGTATAGTTTTGAGAATTTTCTTGTATTTGTGGTCTATAACGATGTTACTTACCAAATTACATTGTTTTAGGTCAATGGGAAGTACCCTATGAGTTTTGATTCCCTTGAGAAACATTCCCGTGTCGGAAATATGCGTTTATTGTTGAAAAACGGCCTTAACTTTTATTTATTTACGTGAACTTATACTTAGTTTCGTTTTTCACAACTTTATGGGATCACTTTCATATTTCCATACCTCCACGCCTTCCCGAAAGAAAGGTTCTTGACAGACAAAGAGACGGACAACAAAATGATCTTATAAGGGTTTTTCCTTATAAGTTACGGAACCTTAAAAATAAAGTAATCATAGTACTCCAATCCTCAAAAACATTTACGTGAAATGGATAACCTAATAACCATTTTGGAAGTCAGTACGTACATATTTTAGGCTACACATGTATTAGAAACTGCCTCTTCAGTAACCACAGCTTGTGATATATTTCAGTCCAAGACAAACTTGTGCTTGACTTTACTTGACTCGACTCAGTCTTGGCACGTCATATCGACTCAGCACGCTATCACGTTAAACATGAACATTTTGTATGCGCATATTACATTTTTCCTTATTCCTCTTTGCTAGTTCGATTTATTAGAAAGGGGAACAAGGAAACTGTTGTGACAGTTTGTTTTTGTATAGTACAAGCATTGCATTATCATATTGTCCTAATTCACATTAATTAGTTAATAGTGGATTATGTTTGTTTAAGTTAGCCCTTGACTACAATCTCACCTGATGGTAAGTGATGATGCAATCTAAGATGGAAGCGGGCCAACTTGTTAGGAGGAGGATGAAAATCCACACCCCTTTCGGTTTCTACACGACACCGTACCGGAACGCTAAATCGCTTGGCGGTACGTCTTTGTCGGTAGGGTGGTAACTAGCCACGGCCAAAGCCTCCCACCAGCCAAATATTATAGTACGGTTGCCAACCCTACGTCAGCCCTGTATAAAATGTAATGGAAGTTATTAAAGTCTTTATTTTCGTATTGTTGCAGGCCCGGGACTGATAGACGAGTTGGAGGCTTTCATGGCCCCCGTCGGCGAGGGATGCTACCCGCCGCAACCCATCGACGCGCGTCGAATCGGGTAAGCTACAAACTGTAAATCAACTTCTTCGTTCCTTCTCAGCCAATATACGTTCCTTCTCAGCCGTAGTATTAGGAAGTTACTAACTTCATTTGTTATCAACCCATATTCGGCTCACTGCTAAGCTCGAATCTCCTCTTAGAATGAGAAGGGTTAGGCCAATTGTCCACCACACCTGCCCAATGCGGATTAGCAGAGCACGCAGAGAATCAAGAAAATTCTCTGGTATGCAGGTTTCCTCACGATGTTTTTCTTCACCGTTTGAGAGACGTGATATTTAATTTCTTAAAATGCACCCAACTGAAAAGTTGGAGGTTCTTGCCCCGGATCGGATTCAAATCCACACCCTCCGGAATCGGAGGGAGAGGTCATATCCACTGGGCTATCACGGAGTTACTTACTTACAAAAGGCTTATTACAGTGAACATCAGCTGAAATTAATTGGGGTTTAAAACCTACGGCTAAAAGATACTGGCTCACTATTGTCATTTCAATAAATTGAAATTCTGATATTTATTAGTTCTTCAGTTGCCTAAAAGAAACTGCATTAGTATGCCCACAATATTCCTCTTTCATAAAATTGTTCATATAAGGTTAGAGATTTAAGAACCCACGTTGACTACTTATCTAGTCGGTAATTCGAGTGTTGGTTATGTTTTGAAAGCATTATTTTAAATAACATTTTACGACCAAGTGTAACAAGTTAGTAGTTCGTTGTTAAAATTAATTTTGTTTTCCCAGGGGCCACCAGCTACCAGAAAGTCCACCAGACTCGGGTTCAGAGAACCCTTACAGCCCTGAAACCCAAGTGTCCCACACAATCGCCGTATCCCAAACCGTATTAGGAGCTGATTACATGCTGGTACCAGACCACATGACGCCCCATGAAATCCTTCAACAAAATGGCGACTATATTTACGAGGAGCTAAAAACAGATAATATAGACCATGAAGTATTAAGGTCCAATTTAAATGATGTAGTCGTTCTACCCCAAGATGCTAACATAGTTGATTTAGGGTTAAGGTCAGTTCGTCATGACTTGGGTCTAGCGGATCCTATTGCGTACCAGAATCGGTACAATCAAATGAGGGTGGAGTTGCCAGATCTGGAACAAGGTCTGATAAATCCTCAGTTAGTTGCGTTGGGACATGAAACGCTGACACCTGTGTACACAAACCTTCAAGAACCTAGCGGGAAGAAGAGGAAACACTCTCAAGATATCAACTCACAAGTAAAATGTGAACCAGGTAATCTACACTAATATTATAAAACTGAAAAATTTGTTTGTTTGTTTGAACGCGCTAATCTCAGGAATGACTGGTCCGATTTGAGAAATATTTTCAGCGTTAGATAGTCCATTTATCGAGGAATTTTATCGCCGTATTCCTACGGAAACCGGCACCCCGGCGTCTTCTAATTGGTTGATAATACTAACTTGTGAATTTCCTAGCTGCACTATCACCGGAGACAGTGGTTCGGCCGCCGCCATCTGTAGACGGTTCCGAAGCAGGCGACGACGCTCCGCTGCAGTGCATACGGTTCTCGAACTTTCAGCAGAACGTTTGGCATTCCTTATACGACTGCAACTTGAAGCCCTTGTGAGTATTCTTTTGGCTAAGTTATGTGTTAAAGCCTAAATTTTTCGCTGTGTCAAAAAAATCTCCGAACAATTTCATTGCGGCTAGTTGCTTGGACTCGTTTAGCTAACTAATCTAGGTAGCTTATTCTAATAACTATACAAATCATGCTCACGTGGAATGGTGGCAAGAATACTGGCTGCATTTCCGCGCTGAGCATTTGCGCAAAAAATGAGCCAACAGCAGACTGGTGAACGAAATCACCAGTCGGGGCAACTAGCCGCGGTGAAATACTCCCCAAATACTCCATAACCAAGATAGCTTATACCAAAATGTGATCAATATTGCACATCAATTGCCTATAGGTAAGATCTGGCTTCTTCAGTTCTCATATTTCAAGATTGAATAAGATAGAACAAGATCTCTTGTTCATGTTCTCAGATCTACTCCATCCTACATAGTCGGTGCGGACAAAGGCTTCAACTTCTCACAAATAGACGAAGCCTTCGTCTGCCAAAAGAAGAACCACTTCCAAGTGACGTGTCAGATACAGATACAGGGTGACCCGCAATATGTAAAGACGACAGAAGGATTCAAGAAAATCAGCAACTTCTGCCTGCATTTTTATGGCGTTAAGGTAAATTTTTAACCTACGACGTAAATAGACAGAGAGAGTTTTGTAAGTTTGAATTACTAAAAAAAAACTATCGAAATATGGTATAATTTAGAGATCTAATATTGTTTTAGGCGGAAGACCCAAGTCAAGAAGTAAGAATTGAACAAAGTCAATCAGACAGAACAAAGAAACCTTTCCATCCAGTTCCGTAAGTAGTCCTTTTATAATACGTTGACGTTTTGTCCCAAGGGACTGAAATGGCGACCCTGCGGAAAGCATAGTGTTACGGCATAGGACCAATGATATCAAGCGGGTTACAGGAAGTCGCAGAACTGACGGCTCGAAACCGGTTTATTTGGAAGTCTTTAAGTTACGACTAAACCAACGCGTCCAACTCGCGTCCGCTAAGGCGTGCCCGTTGGTGATCAGATGTAAAATACGAATTTGTACTTGTAGCAGCAGTCGTGTTCACATCGACGCATTCTTGAATTTCATTATAATATTTGGGACTTTACACTGAAGCTTTACACTCGTGGAAGAACTTTTCGCTTATAATGCGTTTTGAACTTTATGTTTATAGGATGCCAAAAATAATAACAAGTTGCCATGAAAACAAATGTTGTAGCTTAAAAGCTGGGGTGTGATTGCGCAATTTTATACTCGTGGATGTAATATTCGCCTGTAACAAGTTTTATTACAAATTGAACTTTATTACTATGGGATGCCAAAAATAAAATGTCACTAACAACGTAGTAGCCACGGAAATGAACGATGTCACATCGCTGTAACTTTACAGAATGCATAGGGGTTGATCCCCACCGTGGATGCGATTGTACGTCGCGGTTCGACCATAGCTTCACTGTCGCCTATGTCCAGCTGTGGACGTCAATCGGCTAATAATGATAATGATAAATGATAACTTGAAAATTATCAACAGAGTCGACCTCCGTCGCGAAGGCACAAAGGTCACAATAGGTAGACTCCACTTCGCGGAGACCACAAATAACAACATGCGCAAGAAGGGCCGACCCAACCCCGACCAAAGGCACTTCCAGCTAGTTGTAGCCTTGCGAGCACACGCTTCTCATGCTGACTTCATACTGGCGGCGCAGGCTAGCGACAGGATCATCGTTAGGGTGAGTTGGATTTCATTTATTTATTGGTGGCAAAAAACTAATAAGTGCATTATTTTTTTGTTCTTTGATAAGTTAGCCCTTGACTGACACATGATGTTAAGTAATGATGAAATCGAAGATTAATTACTTGGTATAGGTACAATAATATTCTACCCGCGCCTTCAACGTACGCGGCATCGTATCGGAACGCTTAATCGCTTTACGGTACGTCTTTGCCCGTAGGGTGGTAACTAGCCACGGTTTATGCCTGCCACAAGACAATTAGTCTTACTATGAAGGGCAGATTTAAAAAGTATCTGTTGTCAGTAGTAATGTACAACTTTTTGTGAGTGGGTGGGTGGGAACTAAAACGTTTTATGACATTGTCAGAGTACGTACGGGAAAGTCGTACGTACGTACGTAAGTCTGGAGCAGCAAATATAAAGCATGTGATAGGCTTTGCTTGTTTCTGCTGCCAAGTAACATTTCTGTGCAAAATATGAAGGGCATGGTTACCCGTGGCACATACGCCTTAACACTTACGCCTAGGTTGATTACCATGGGGCGGCACTTTGCACTTGCTCCTTGAATATCAACAGATCTTCTGCATGGTTCGTCAATCAATTACCATAAATAAGGTTAAGGAGGCCTTAATGAAATGCTGTTTGTCCCATCCAGGCTTCTAACCCCGGCCAGTTCGAAGCAGACTGCACAGAGAACTGGTGGCAGCGAGGTGTTTCAGACAACAGCGTACACTACAACGGGAGAGTGGGCATTAACACTGACCGACCGGATGAATCCTGCGTCATCAATGGTAAGGAATACATGGCCCACTACAGGGCAGGGAGTCACCACCCTGCTCCAAAGTGCAGTGGCGGGCTTATGGTCATTATGTTTATGAGCTTAACTTGCTCGCCGAGGTACGGAGGAGGAACGCCTCACGGCACTAACTCTTACCAACTCTTGCCAGAAACATTGTAAGAGTTACAAAGTTCTTTTTGCCCTGAAGACCCTTGGGCCATAGAGTCGCAGTGAGTGCCAAAAAATTACCCCGAATTATTTCACCGCGGTTATTTTCCTCGACTGGCTCGTTTTTTGCGCAAAGGACCAGCCTGGCTCTCTAACGCGAAAATACAGCCAATATTCATGCCACCATTCTACGTGGGCATTTGTCTAGTTATTAGGATAAGTTAACTTAAGTTTCTTATTGTATTGTAGCTTAAAGTAAGGTCAAATTCCACGACAGTGTCCTTTGTAAATATGTTATATTGGTTCGTATTGTTGCAGGTAATTTGAAGGTAATGGGCCACATAGTTCATCCATCAGACGCAAGAGCCAAGCACAATATTGAAGAGTTGGATACAGCGCAGCAACTGAAAAATGTACAAAGTATTAGAGTTGTTAAGTGAGTACTTTTTATTTAGCTTAAAAACTACTATTCAAATAATACTTTCGTAGAAGAGTAAAACCCCAAGATTGTTCTTCCCTATTTTAATCTGAAACTTTGTCAACCCTTAAAAGTGCATAAGGTTGCCATTAAGTGTCTGACGAATATACTTGGACAGCTTAACCTGGACTTTGATCTTGGATCACCTTGGACTTACGTTACCTTCTAAAACCATTACCATAACGAGGTACAATTACTTACTTATGGCAGAAACATGGGCTGATCCTGAACTTTCGACTTCCATAGAATGACGTTTAAGTAGTAGCAGTCCATCACGAACTCTCGCTCTACTAGTGATGGCAAAAAAATCATGATGTCCTGGCGGATTTCTTTCACAGATTCAACTATGACCCATCATTCGCGGAACATTCCGGCCTGTTGGGCTTCGATCCCAGATCGCCCGCGCCGCTGACTGATACAGGAGTAGTAGCTCAGGAGGTCCGGAAAGTTCTACCTGATGCGGTGAAAGAAGCGGGCGACGTCACACTACCCAATGGAGATACTATACCCAAGTTCCTCGTTGTTAATAAGGTATTTTTATGATAATAGTTGATGGGACAAGGAGTTGACCTATTGTTGGTTGGGACAAGGAGTTGGTTAAGTTGCAAACCATCGCCAATCAGATTGCTCTGATAAGGGCGATCTACTTTGATGGACGTGTTAGGATCACTTGTTAAATTATGCTGCCCTGCGTCAAACTTATCCATCTACCTATTAAATTTGTGTTAAGATTACGACTTATATGATGGTCATTTAATCGGGAAATATAGGTACTTTAAAAAACAACAACAATGCCTGATGACAGAAATAATACTAAATATGAATAAAATATTTAGCATTTCACTTTTACTAGGCCTAAGATTCTATTTTCTATTTGTAGCTATTGGTCGACAATATATCCTTTGTTCTTCACGAGATATCTAGTGGCGCGCATTTTAGATTTAATGTCTTCCTAATAATCTCCCAATAGAAAACAGGACATCTGGAAGGTTTTCTGAATTGCATTGAATAAGATGAAATGTGTGTTTACCACAGGATCGCATATTTATGGAAAATCTTGGAGCAGTCAAAGAGTTGTGCAAAGTGACTGGTAATCTGGAATCCAGGATCGATCAGCTGGAAAGGATCAACAAGAAACTCTGTAAGATCAGCGTATTGCAACGACGAGACAGCTCCAGGTCAAGTGTTAGTAATGGTAAGTGATAAACCATAATCAATGATCTGAGAGAGTACTCTGAGAGATCTAACGCGATGATATTGATGAATGTTGACTAGCTAAAGATGACTGACTAACATAGTCAGATTTCCCTCATATCATCGTCTTTATAGTATAAAAATTACAATCGATTCTTGAAATTATTATAAAATAGCTTAAGCTTTTGCCTGTAAGTAGACTTTTCTAATAGGTAATTTGAGGCCCCACGACTGTCTAAAAGATCTATCAATTCTAAAATATTACTGTTTTAAATTATAATTGTATGATGAACTACCATTATGATTATTGGCAATTTTCAACTCGTTAGTTATTACACGCCTCACAATATTATTATTTTTTTTTCATTCTAGATTCCAGATTCTCAGGCGTATCAGCCTCGTCGAAATCATTCTACAGCGACGGAAACATTTCCATAGACCAGATTCGTGACATCGCCCGAAGTATCCGCCGACATGAATGTTGCCACAAACTAAGTCATAACTCCCCAAAATTTACCCGAAAACAGTGCAAAAACTGTCACAACAACTACGCCAAATATGGCAAATACTACAACTACAACAAAACGTGTGTCAGATATCATTCTAGTAAAGAAAAATCGGAAAATGAAAACACATATCCAACTTATGTTAGTACTTTAGATTCTATTGCTCAAAAGTTGCCAGATGACAATTTCAGTGTTGCCTCAAAAAAGAAAGACTCTTGTCTATGGCTGAGGGATGAAGACAGTTTTGGGAATGGCAATACTAAGCTACCTTTCTGCTGTCGGAAGAAATATAAATATGGGGATGCCAGCAGTGAACTGATATCGAATAAATTTCTGCAGATAATCATAACTATATTGATTTTTATAATGGCTGTTTGGTAAGTTAGCTTTATTTTCTGCCCGTCGTTCCATTTTAATGTTTATTTATTGGATACGCCAACAGTATAGGTTATACCTAATTAAATCATATAAAACACAGCTAAGTAAAAAAAATCAAAAACTCTGTAATTGAAATTTTTTGTTGGATTTTCTTCGTTTTCTTTAATTTGTCTCATCCTTCGTTCGTAGCCTGGTGGTTATGTCAGCCCTGTACTTCAGAGAACATCAAGAACTGTTATCTATGAAGGAAATACGCATGCACGAGAAATTCTCGAACTACCAATACCATGGGAAAATAAACCTCAATACAGCGTCCACCCATAGAGCTACACCTCCAGACCTGAATCAAATAAAGGTAATTATGAAATAAACTAATATATTTTAAATCTTTTAAAAAAAACCTATTTTAATTTTTAAAAATAATACTATAATAATAAATTAATATTATATAATTGTTGCAGAACTTAAAACCAGCACCTTCAGCATCGAAAAAAAATGTAAAAGGTATGTTTTAGCCATAAGCTTGTTATTTTCTTATTTTTGTAGAAAAAAAATCGGTTCAAAATTGTTTTCAGTTTCTGAAAATCGCAAAAAAAAATTAATTTCATCAATTTTTATAAAAATTTAAAATAAAAATTATATACCAACTACTACTATACTACTACTATACTATTTTTTCGTGTGTGGATCTTTACTTCTTATTGATTTCTGTGTGAATATGTGCATACTATAAATACTAATAAGTAATAATGTCATTCTGTTTCACACAGAGAAAGGTCCGTATAAAACAAGTCCAGAGTACACAACGTCGAGTCCACCAACACACTCCACCGCTACAACGCTGCATGCATCCAAGAATTATGTCAAAAACGTACTCCGTAAGTATTGCTTCTCAGAATTATGGTTGGACATAATAATAAGCCGTGGATTTGATGCAAAAGCCAAAAATTCAGGGCTGGTGCTACTTAAAAGAGACCTAAGTCCAGTGGACATATAATGGGTGATGATAATAAGAAGAGAGAATATGATAGAATAAGCCAGAAGATAATTAAATCTATATCCAAAAAGGAGTAAAGTAAAAATTAAATTGTTAACAAGACAATAAAATTTTAGATAGGTCGTCCGGAGCAAATTTTACGAAGCTTATTAACGACAAATTTTACGAAGCGAACAACAACTATGAAAATCTACAAACTGATGAAAAATCAGTCATTTAGTAAACCGAAATTTTATGAAACATGAAAGATGATGAAACAGCAAACATATATTTATTTGTTGCAGATATAGAACAAACATCAGAACCGTCGCTCGTAGAACTGGACACACCGGTGTTAGTATCTCGCATCGCTGACGTCATCGGTAGCGGATGCACATTTACCGTCAATACTGACAATGAACTGGATGCGGAATGCCAGGTAAGAGATATATTAGATGTCTAGATATATTGCTTATCATCTGATTTATATGTATTTAATTTAACAGACCAAATTGCCCACCTGATGGAAAGTGGAAAACCATCACTTATAAACAGTGACACTTCTCAGGGTATGCAAGGGGCACATACAAAGTACCGCTCTCTATCCGTCAACTTGATGTGTCAGTTTCACCGGCAAATATATCCTTGACACCATGGTAGTAGTAGGTACCTACCCAGATTTACAACTGTATTGTATAATGTATTACATATTGGTCAATTCGTAGAATAAAATTGTTTTCATCATAAAAAATAGCCTGTTCTGGTTACAGGTTATCAATGTAGAAAGTTCTATAATTTAATTTTTTGTGTGCTATTCAGAATTTTATGTATTCAAAATCTTGTTCTTTACACGCTGCTCTTAAAAAGGATGTACGAAAAATTTCAAGATTAATATTGTACGCTTTGTTGGTAAGATCCTTATGTATAGTTAGGAACAGATATAAACTTTAATTCAATTATCACATTTAAGTATTTTTCTAACGTATAATTTAATACTAAGGAAAATTTCATATTGTGGATTCAAAAATCCAGCCAATGATCCTCAAGCAAAATCTTTCTTGCCTTTTCCCTATAATGCCAACAATTATTAACTATCAAAATAACAACCGTTAAACAAATAATTTGCATGACGTTATTTTGAGAGCAAGACTTTTCTGATATTGTCAAACATGATGAACTTTAATGGGACTGTTTCTAATGATTTTTTTCATTTCAGTCATCATGTGGTTTAGATTCGCCACAGACGTACGAAAACCAGGAACCCTTAGAGAGATCTAGATCAGATAAAGACTTGAATGAGACTTTCCACCGTCCACTAGAACCTAATCCTTCCAGAGAAAAGGTACCTTTATCCCCAGCCATACCAGAAAAAAATACGTCGAAAGTCCAGAAAACAGACAACGAGTCATTGAAAAACCAGATTAATGACGAAATGATAGCAGAATCTAACTTTTTGGACGCCAATAAAGTCAATGTTACTGAAACAGAAGTAAGAGTTAAGAGAGAAGTAAAAGAGAAGATTGTATTGCGCCGAATAGTAAGAGAAAGTAACGAAGCTATTCTAAGAAGCAGTTCAGAAGATATGAATATTGAACAATCAGAAGAAATAAGTCCTCCAGGTGAGTTGAGTAAATATTTATAGATAGCATTTGTAGGTATTCATGTGGAGTATAGGATATAATACATTTTTAGAAAGTAACAATTACATCCAAATATTCATAGATCCTAAAGGTATTTATTTCTGCTTTCTGCCTCTTCTTTATAGTCATTTTATTTAAGGAAGAATGTAAGGTGGCAGATCAAATTCGTTTGTTAGATAAGGAAAGTTAGCACAACAGAATTGTTTAGTCATTTAGACTAATTGGAATAGAGTGATTGGAATAGAAAATATTGATTTTTCTGTCATCGCAACGAAAAAGAGAGCATTATTTTCGTCGTTGATACATCTTAATCACATTTTTATATATTGTAATTCACGCTTTCAGAATGTGACACTATATCCGTCGGCGTAGTGAGCAAATCTGTCTCAAACGACACAGTGTTCAGCGAACGGATCTGTGCGCGCGCACTGCATAACTACACGTATAGTGTGCCGCTGTCCCATTGTCTACACCATAAACACGTAGACATTACGTTCAGGTAGGTGTGATTATAGCTTTATCATCTTCAAATCTGTGTTTTCTTCTTATTTCTTCAGCAAACCTTGGTTCCGAATATTCTGATTTTGCCTGCCCGACTGATTCTATATCATTAATCTGTGCTGATTCTGATTTGATGCATCAGATTTGCTAACCCACTTTTTTGATTTTAAGAAAATGTTTATACTATTGCGATATACTAAAGTGCCAATTAAAAATTATTAAAGTTAAATTATTTGTTATTTAAATCAACGAATTAAACAAAACCAAAAGAGAAACGACACAAATGACGTTGCAGTTTTAATTACTCTTACAGAACTTTGGGAAATAACAGTTAGGTAAATGTATACCGCTTACTCTAAAAGTGATTTAGGAACTCCAATTGAAACTCTAATAGTGATTTAAAAAATGCCAGAAAATAAAATTAAGTTAAAATGCAACGTATTCGTAAAGAAGTTCGATAACGTAATTGTTTTACAGGTCATCAAGAATAAAGGAAATCCGCCTCTGTGATCTTCACTGCAAATATGACACGCTTAGAAATTGTCAGCTAAACCGCGAAATAGCCAAACCAATCCCTACTGGCGACTATTGGACTTCCAAAATGACCTTAGAATGCAATATGGATAGACACATGAAGATTCGTGCTGGATTTTTGCCATTAAAGGTGAGTAAGCTAAGTTTATTTTAGAAGTGAAGATAAATGAACAAAAGGGTTTTATAAGGTGAGAGTGAATGGAAATGTTGGAAGAGGAAGGTCAAGGAATGTTCTCCTTCCAAAAATCCAGGACATTTCCAATAAAGGCAGGTTTACCATAATTTGTACGAGTGCGAAAGGAAAGATACCAGTTAGATATACAAGAATTGTAGCAAGTGAAAAGACGTGGTCTCTGCCTACTCCTACGGGAATTAGCAAACAATAATGATGATAATAATCCGGAAAGCGCATTGTTGGTTGACCCCCCACTAGGTCGACCGAGAACATTTGAGTGGGTTACAGGGAGCCGCTGGATGCTGGCGGCTCGAGATCATTGTATTTTGAAGTTCATGCAAAAGGCTTATGTCCAGCAGTGGACGTCCATCGGATGAAAATGATGATAATGATGATGATGATGATGTTTTGTTTGTGGAATCTTTAGAAACCTTTTCTTTTTTTCAGGATTTGTGCTACCTCGCGCCCGACCCTAAGATGCCATTCGTAGAATTCAACATTCACGTATTTAGAGATTGTCGCAATTAAACAATAATAAAGAAAATAAATATTTTAATATCTCCTCTAAAACATACCTAGGATCTTTAAATCTACTTTTTGGTAGAAATAGGTATTTGATATAAGTCAACGTGTTGAAACTGAAAGTATCCACTAATTCCATAGAATCGTTTAGTTAATCTTGTCTATAAACGTTCCAGTATTTACTATTGTATTTCTACACCTAATATTATGTATTGTTATAATTATTACAGTTGATAGAAATGAGCTTTAAGTTTTAAATAATGAAATGGGCACCTTTTTAAGTGGTATATGGTTCTCTAACAAAATTTTAGTGTAGGTTTACCTTTAACTAATTGTTATCCATGTTACGAGTACTACCTTTTCGTCGTCATCAACCCATATTCGGCTCACTGCTGAGCTCGAATCTCCTCTCAGAATGAGAGGGGTTAGGCCAATAGTCCACCACGCTGGCCCAATGCGGATTGGCAGACTTCACACACGCAGAGAATTAAGATAATTCTCTGGTATGCGGGTTTCCTCACGATGTTTTCCTTCACCGATTGAGACACGTGATATTTAATTTCTTAAAATGCACACAACTGAAAAGTTGGAGGTGCATGCCCCGGACCGGATTCGAACCCACACCCTCCGGAATCGGAGGCAGAGATCATATCCACTGGGCTATCATGGCTGTACTTACTACCTTTTACGACAGTTATATTATAACATGACAATTTAAACCATTAAATCCAGTGATTTCATTGTAATTTAACAGCTAACGTAACCACGAGGTACCTACAGTTAAAATAAAGGTTTTTTTTTTAATTCACATGGTTACTGCCCTTAGTATTATAAAAACCTCAAAGTCATGTTTCTATGAGCTGTAAGTAGTCACAAAACATTCCGAAAAGTGCAATTAATATAATCTATCCGTCCTTGAACGTATATGTATTAAAATTAAATCATTCCTAATATTATATATCAATTATATAATAGCTTTAACGTCATACTAATATATTACATATACCTATCCGCTCTTATGTAAATTGTATGAACATTTGAACGTAAGTTGGATCCCTAAAATAAATTGTATGGTTTTTTTTTTATTTTAACCCGCTTCCAAAAAGGAGGAGGTTCTATGTTCGGCTGTATGTATGTTTTTTTTTGTGTATATCCAGCGATATTTCCGTCCTTTGTGGACCGATTTTGAAAATTATTTTTTTGTTTGGAAGTATACCCTACTTCCAGGCCTCCTAATCCTTCCGACCGACCCGATCAGTGATGTTTTAATTAAAGCCGTTTCTGAAAGAACCACAGCAATTTTATAATTTAAACGGCTTGAATTAATACATCACTAGCTTGGCACCGCCTTCAAACTAATCAGAAGGGAGCATATAGGTACTATGTTATTTTTCGCTTTTTAGTTTAGTGGGCAGGTTCATTTTTGTGTTGGAAGTGGGTTGAGTAATTTTTACTAACATTTTAAAACTTCGGTAATGTAGGACCGGCAATTATCTTTCCTCCATTGTTGTCTTAGGTTTCATACATTCCATGCGGAGTCTGCAAGGAGTTTTTATGTTATATACTACAGTATTTTAATTTAATATTAAAAAAAAAACTGTAGCATTTCATTATACACAAAAGAAATTGAACATTACAATTTACTTTTTATTGAATAATAAGTTATGACCTCTTTAAGGATATTTTATTTTTTTAAAGGTGGTAGCTATTTTTTTTAATTTTTTATAGTTATAATTGTATTGTACAGAAAGGAATTTATAATTTTAATATTTTTTTAGATTATTCTAGTTATTGTTTCTTAATATTTTTAGATAGATAAATACTCATATTACAGTAGGTATCTATTACTTTGACAAGTAAAATCACAAAATAAAATAGTTTAATTATTGGTATAAAAAAAATATTTAAATAACCGTGGGAAAAAAGTCGCTTTTATCATCAAGATATAATTATTCTACTAATCTATATTCCGTTTGCTAAAATAATACACGTTGGTATAACAATTTCAGTGAATAATAGTGTCTTGACCATTATTTGAAATTTTATTAAATTCATTAAGCAGAAGTTCATTAACATTTTAAATAATTTATTTTAATTAATAAAGCTTGAATAATTTTTAAAAGGTTGATAAAAGTTAACATTGACAATTTTACGTACAAACAACAGAATCATATTATTTTTTATAGCTCACTTGATTAAACAATATTTTTATAAGGATCCCCAGTGTTATTTCAAAGAAAAAAGCGACTAAAACTTTTGAAACAATGATGTACTTAATTAAAATAATTTAAATTAAGTTTTTCTTTGACGCACAAAATATTAATAAGTAATTATAATTATTAAGTAATGTTAATCTCGATAACTGTTATATAAACCTCAGACAGAAGTTTCTGTATTATTTTATGGTATTAACCCTTGACGTGAGGTATTCGTACCTAATTAGAAAGTGCAATTATTTTTTATGGCGGGATTTTGTAAAATAATTTGAATAAATTACTATTTTTCACTATAAATTATTTTCGCTTTTAATCATAAGAAGACAATATTTTTGTGTTTTTTTTAGTAACTATTTTTTTGTTCTACAAAATAGCGTCATGAAGAATTAAATGTAACTTAAAACAAGGAATCTCTTATTATCTCAAATCTAATGTTAAGTTTATTATTATCATTATTATATACCTAAGGAAAAAGATAGAAATATTAAGTAAATACATAATATAATGTAGGATTTAGATGAACGTAGAATTAAATAATATAAATCACAATAAAAGTAATCACAATTTTGGATTAATAGGGATCATGTTTTATTGGATAGTATAATATTATATCAACTAGTAGGTGAGGTAAATAATAATATAGAAGTCATGTCACCCTTAAATTCAATTTTTTATTTTCAAAATTATTATAGTAAGTATTATTTAGAGGTATGTGTGAAGATATTTTGTTAAAAAAAAGACGTTTTATTATTTAAGACGCTAAGTTTTAAGGGACGGCCTTAGGGACATGGTAACTGGAGAGTCCGCCCCGTTTGCCCCATAGTAGATCCAACCATACATCTAATGTACAAGAAATAAAGATATTTCTCTTCGAAACAAGAGAATGCTTGATTTTTGCATAGCAAACCATCCATTAACGTGTTATTGGTGAAAAACTTTATTTGCAAACTTTGACCGCATTTTTTTTATAGCGATTTTTGCGATAGGGAGTTTAGGAATTTTGTGTAAATTGACGTATAAACGGTTCAAGCAAAAATCTAGCTTCCTTTAACTTTTTCAGTTTTTTTTAATTCTTTGTTCCTTGGACTATAGAAAACAATTAATTTTTTTCTATTATATAGTTTAGCTTATGTGAATAAGCCATGTATCACCGCTTTGCATTTAAGAAGTTGCCAAAATCTAAGGTTCAAAGGGTGGCTATAGGGACAAGTTGTCTGGAGCGGTCGCTTCATTCGCCCTACAGTAAGGCTGTCCCAGACTTTAAGCTTCTATTTTAGGGTTAAAACTAAGTTTAACATTGAGGTGTCCTTCTTACGCATTGTAAGTAAAGTAGGAATTAGTTTATACAACACGTGCTGAGTTTGCCCTTTCCCTATTTACGAATTAACAAAAAATGCGTTAAGAAGTTTCGCTTCAAAAATCTCTTGCCATATTCGATTCTCAGTTTTTAATTTTTTTTCTCGACTTAACGATTTATTTATGATTTTTCATCGTAAATATTTTTTTTTATTGTTTTTTTGCATGTTAATGTGTAAAAACAAAACATTCCCGTTCCAGTTTTTATAATTAAGTATTAATGAATAGGTAGATTTTAGATTTGTGTAAAAACACACAGACAAACAAAATATAAAATGTATAAGCTTAATCGTATTCGCCTATTTATTAGTACATACTTACTCGTATAAACGAGTATATTGTATTTTTCTCTGACAAGTTCTAAATAATTTCAATACTTTTTTTTCTATTTTAGTGTCTTGAATTTTTATTTTTAATGAATCGTAATTTGTTAAAATTTTACGCCATATTTTAGTTAAAGATATTAAAAATAATTGTTTTATTTGTTTTTTTTTTATATATATTATTATCTATTAACAATAAATATTTTAGTAACTTAAGATTAGTTAAATGTAAGTTGTAATCAATTAAAATAAATTCATACAATAAAAATACAAAGCAATGTTTATTTAAGGAATAAAGATTTAACTGTAGAGATGTATTTTGGTTTTTATTTACTCGTCCGCCATATTTTGTTACGCTAACCACACACGATTCACTGCCTACATCCGTAGGCGCGCTACAGACTTGCCTGTAAACTTGATCGTGTGTGGCTGATATTTCGTATGTACAATTTATTATGGACTGTGAGCCTGCGATACCTCGTTTTATAAACGCTGAAAAGTAAGTCAATATTCCTACTATAGGTAATGGTAGCCAAAATTGGGGTGTGGTGCCATTTTTACCTCACTTTATAACTGAGAAATCAAAGGTTCGAAAAACAATGTTAATCTATACTTATAATAAATCTGTAGAGAGGTCAATTCTGTACATGAAATATATTTCCAAAATAACTATCAGGGGGTGATTAGTGGTCGATACTGATGCCAAAAATACAATCAGTAAAATTTTTGTCTGTCTGTCTGTCTGTCTGTATGGTCTTTATAGAAACAAAAACTACTCAACGGATTTTAACGAAACTTGGTACAATTATTCTTCATACTCCTGGGCAGGTTATAGTATACTTTTCATCACGCTACGATAAATAGGAGCAGAGCAGTGAAGGGAAATGTTGGGAAAACGGGAGAAGTTACTCAATTTTTTAAGCTTCCGTCGCGTGGTATATTCGTTATAGAAACAAAAACTACTCGACGGATTTTAACGAAACTTGGCACAATTATTTTTCATGCTTCTGGGCAGGTTAAAGTATACTTTTCATTACGCTAACGTCAATAGGAGCAGAGCAGTGAAAGGAAATGTTGAAAAACGGGAGAAGTTACTCCATTTTTTAAGCTTCTGTCGCCGTATATGGTCCCTACCATAGGAGTAGAGTAAGGATAGGGTGGTGGTAGGGTAGGGGTAGGATAAGGATAGGGGTAGGGTAGGGGTAAGGTAGGGGTAGGGTAGAGTAGGGGTAGGCGTAGTAGTAGGGTTTCACGCAGACGAAGTCGCGGGCGTCCGCTAGTTAATATTATAATTATACAATATTCCTGTGCCCTCCCAATTAGTTGTAAGGACTGTTAGGAGTGGTACTACTATAGTCCAAAGCACGGGTAGGTATCGACTCTACGGATAGGTACCAAATGCTAACTATAGCTAATTATCTTAATGCCCTTGGGAAATTATCCCATAAATTCAATCGATATCATATTGGAGACTTTGTCGACGTAAAATTCAGTTCTTGAAAAATTACCCTATATGTTGCTCAAAAGAACATCCTCTATCTTCCATTAAAAGTTACATTAAAATCGATTCAGCCTTTGCAGAGGTTGTCCAGATATTAGCCTGAACAAACAGACAGACAGACAATATTTAAAAAAAAGTTCTTTTGTGTTTAAACGATACTATAGGTAAGTACCTACTGTGTAAATAGAAGCACTTCAATAAAGCACAGACGGCCTCCGTGGCGGAATGGTATGCGCGGTGGATTTACAACACGGAGGTCCTGGGTTTGATCCCCGGCTGGGCCGATTGAGGTTTTCTTTATTGGTCCAGGACTGACTGGTGGGAGGCTTTAGTAGGTTAGTTACCACCCAACCGACAAACACGTACCGCCAAGCGATTTAGCGTTCTGGTACGATGTCGTATAGAAACCGAAAGAGAGTGGATTTTCATCCTCCTCCTAACAAGTTGGCCCGCTTTCATCTCAGATTGCATCATCACTTACCATTAGGTGAGATTGTAGTCAAGGGCTAACTTGTAAAGAATAAAAAAAAATACAGGCACTTCAATTTTATTTACAAGTAGGTACTAGGTAGGTATATGTATTGAAATAGTTAAGTACGGAGAGAATGAACTTAGTAGGTATTTTCCTGTAGCCTTGTACCGGTTCTGGAGACGAGTAGATAATATCGCAGGAAAATAGTTGAAAATTATTTTTCCGTGGACTAGTTTTCCAAACTCCGTGTAATTTGTCCTGTTTACGTAACCCTTGATAAAAAATTCGGAACTATGCGTCTTCGAATTCTGAAGTAGAACTGGGTTGGGATAAAAAATTGGGTATCTCTTCCATCTAAGAAACTTATTAGAAACCTGGAATTGGAAAGTTGATGCCCAGTGCCTCATCAAATCATATCATCATAATATCATATCGCTACAAAGACCGTAAGTCCTGTTAGGTGGGTCTGAGTTCCAAATACCCCCATCGAACCATCTTACTAGAGAGTGGAGACTTGTAGGCCACGATAATGATATTCGTCATCATCATCATATCAGCCGATGGACGTTCACTGCAGGACATAGGCCTTTTGTAGGTACTTCTAAACATCACGATCCTGAGCCGCCTACATTCAGCGAATCCATGCGACTCGCTTGATATCGTCAGTACAGAAGGCGTAAGAAGAACCAGTCACCGATATAGCTCGACGTGTCGCGAAGCTGAAGTGGCATTGAGCGGGGCACATAGTTCGAAGAGCCGATGGACGTTGGGGTCCCCAGGTATTAGAATGGCGACCCCGTACCTACTACAAAGATATGATTTATTAAGTTTTAATAAATAAAAGATTCTGGCCACCTAGCCGCCCAGATCGCAGATTGTTAGACAATGTAAAGGAGTGGTCTGGTCTGGACTCGGCGACTTGCAACTAAAGAAAGCAGATGGTCCACCTGATAATAAGTGGAAAACATCGCCTATAAACAAAGTGATACTTCACAGAACAGAACAGGACACTTTCTATAAAGTGGTGTCCTGCTAATAAACATCAATCCGAGACGTAAGCTAATGGTAGAAAAGCTTTCGCAAATTGATTGCCGTCCTTCGTTCAAGGATAATGATGATGATGATGATGATGATGATGATGATGATGATGATGAAGATGATGATGATGATTGAAAATTGACCCAGGTAAGTATTACTAACCGCCATGATTATTTCTCCGCATTCCGAAGATAGAATGAAGTCGCTAGAAACCGTTACGATAGGTATAAAATTTTCCGAGATCCTCTCTTGGTTATAGTTTGCATAATTGATGCGAGTTCACTGTTCAAGGAGTGTACAGGCACCACACGATTTACAAACAATGGACATTACATTGCGCGAATTAGGAAAAAAAAATGGTACCTTTATCAAGGTTGTGCCAAACATGACTGTGTGGTTTTAGATGCTTCTGCTACTTGAGTTTTGGTCTTTTGCCTTGCTCAGGTTTTTTTTTTTTTATTCTTTACAAGTTAGCCCTTGACTACAATTTCACCTGATGGTAAGTGATGATGCAGTCTAAGATGGAAGCGGGCTAACTTGTTAGGACGAGGATGAAAATCCACACCCCTTTCGGTTTCTATACGGCATCGTACCGGAACGCTAAATCGCTTGGCGGTACGTCTTTGCCGGTAGGGTGGTAACTAGCCACGGCCGAAGCCTCCCACCAAGCAGACCTGGACAAATTAAGAAAATCTCAATCTGCCCAGCCGGGGATCGAACCCAGGACCTCCGTTTTGTAAATCTACCGCGCATACCACTGCGCCACGGAGGCCGTCGAAAGTGGTTGACGCATCGGACGCTGCATTCGTAGTTCGGCATTGTTGTGTGTGGCACTATTTAAAATAAACGCTATCGAAATTTAGCGATCATTTCGGCAATATATATCCATCTTAGACACAGCAGCTCTGATTATCGAAAGCTATTTTATTAAACCACTGGCAGCTTTTTCAGCCAGGATGTTTTTCTTCTTCCTAGGCACCTTTTGGTTCTACCTTGCTGTGGATGTTGCAGAACATATTTTGGCCTTCTGAAAAATATTTTAAAATCGCTCGTTATTCCAGCGCGTTGCAATATTATTTCCTTCTTCTATGAAGTCAAAAAGAAAATATTTTTTTATATATATTCTTCCGTAAGACCACATCTCAAACGATTGTAACTTGTGACTTGTTCTAACAAGCTTCAGTGATCATTTATGCTTTGCACCGTACAAATGAAGAATATAAAACACTGAGCAAGACAGGCACGAAGATCTAGGTCAGTTTCTTATTGCAAACAAGTTCTTCATCCTATAAAAACACCGCCATCCTCCAAACAGATTATTAAATCACTAGCTGACGCCGCGTGGTTACACCCGCGTGGTTCCCGTTCTCGTAAGAATACGGGGATAAAATATAGCCTATAGCCTTCCTCGGTAAATGGGCTATCTAACACTGAATGAAATTTTCAAATCGGATCAGTAGTTCCTGAAATTAGCGCGTTCAAACAAACAAACAAACTCTTCAGCTTTATAATATTAGTATAGATGCGATAATTCAAGACGGTTCTTTTCCACTCATCTGCTTTTCAATAACAATAATAAACGCACGAGCCACAAATTATGGTGTAACCACACGATTCTGAAACTACGGACTTTATAGCTATGCTTAAGTAACTTGATAGTGTTTCCTATGGTGAGAGACCATTCACTCCACATGCTGGTTTTGAATCATAATCAATTTCAACCTCAGTCTTGCCCGCGTCACGCTGCGTCGCGAACGTGTTTCTATATAAGCACTCACACGTGACGTCACGTGTGATTTCCCTTCACGAATTAGACACACACTCGTACAAATGTAAGTAAAAAAATCTTTTGTTGACCACATCGTATTATAAATTGATTTATGAGTCTATTAAAGTGTTTACGATTTAACCATTTAATTGAATGAGTTGGTTTAAGTAGGTACAGTTATTTTACTGCGTTCATGACGTTTTTGGCCTGTGGGAAATATAAACAAGATTCTTGTTGGTGTTCTTACTATCATCAATGGCGTTTTATGCGCTAGTGGACGCCGGCGATTTTAGAGTACAGTTTATAATTAAACTTTTCCGACTTTCCTAGAATGATGATAATTGACATTGTTAAACAAAACGTGGCTAAATCTTTTAACTACTTTCCCCTTCAAAAGTAAACAATTCTTAAGATATGCGCGAACATACAGACAGGAAAATATCTATTTTAAAACTTGGTTTTACCACAGAATACGATAACAATAATAAGTAGGACAACTTTACCTAGTAGACTTAACTTCTTTTGTCGCCTTATTTTAATTGGTGATATTTAACGTTTTTTTAGTCGTTTTAGATTTTTATTATACATAACCCTACCTGCTTATTATGTCTAGGTAATCCGGTAAATTTTGTAATACTTACCTACGTAACTACATAGATAAATGATAATTATTACGGGTGGTAGGATCTTGATGATGAATTTGTTAAGAAAGAGGTAGCTCTTACACTGTGTCATGCCGAATGTAATGAATGAAGATCAAGGAGACGGATCAAAGAGAATGGGAGGTAAAAAAGTTGGTGGTGGCTTTATGGCAGGGATACCAGCGTTTAAAAGGTTTTTTAGCCGGTAAGAGCCCAGCACTACCCAACACGGGTATCCATGAGGATTTCCCCCCTATGGGGAAAAAAGATAGCTCTTCCAGTTTAAATTTTCAGGTAGAACTTCATAGAACAGTACAGGTAGGTAACATTTGCCTATTGTTTGTATTTTTATTTCCGGACCGAATATATTCTAGAAGTAAACACGTTCCAAAATAGGCTTACTCATCGTTTGACATCAAATTGGGTTGATCAAAAAATCAACCACAAACCTAAAGGGTTAGAGCCAAGCAAAAGCCTTGCTATAGAGTATGAAAGTTAGCTCATTAAAAAAAAATATTAAAATGTGAAAAAAGAATGTATACACAGCACAAACTGTGGTGCACTCTCTATTCTCACATTTTCATGGTTCGATTAGTACAGGTAACATCATACGACTCGAGAGCACTAGAGAAATTATTAGACATTAGATACCAGCTTTACGTAACGCTTAAACCAGTAGAACTATAGGTACCTATCTCGGACAAATCCTTACAGAATTACCACGTTAGTCCAGTGGTATGTGGATTAAATGCAGTTTGAGACCTGGGTCGGACTATGTAATTTGAGTCAAATAAAATATAAGTATGAAAGCTTCGAGATTTCTTTGTATCTGTACTAATATTATAAAGAGGAAAACTTTGTTTGTATGTTTGTTTGATTGTAATGAATAGGCTTAAAAACTACTGGACCGATTTTAAAAATTCTTTCACCATTCGAAAGCTACATTATCCACAAGTAACATAGGCTAAATTTTATTTTGGAAAAAAAATAGGGTTCCGTAAGATATTTGGGTTTTTCGTAGGGGTAGATAGGAGTAGGGTAGGGGTAGGGGTAGGCTAGGGGTAGGATAGGGGTAGTTGAAAGTTTACATCGAGTTTCACGCGGACGAAGTCGCGGGCGTCGGCTAGTAGAGTATATACTAATAGCATTTCGCAAACGCTCATTGTCTCTACATTGTTGTTATTGTTTACCTGCGTCATTGGTCCCGTGGTTAGCTGGTTCAGCTACAGACGACGAGGCACAGGGTTCATCTTGGGTCAGGCCAACAAAAAAATAAGTGATTGGAATTTAACAAGAAAAATCTTAATAGCAGCCTGGAGTTGGGAAGTTGGCGGTGTTAATAAAACCCCGTGCCTTGGAGAGCAAGTAATTAGTCCGTTCTGCGCCTGATCTTTTACCGGTCGAGTCGGTCTGCCGTCCCGTCAGACTAAGAGAGTGAGGGAATAGAGAGTGCACACACTTGTGCATTATAATATCTCCTGCGCATAAGGTTAATCTAAAAAAATAGATTGGTCGCCGTGGCCAAAACAATAGGTCGGGAGCATATTATTATTATTGTCTCTACATCAACTCTGAAGCTCATTAGCTGGCACTCGCTGACCGCGAGTGGACCACTCCACTCGGTGACCAACTACCATTGTGACGAGCAAGTGGAGTGGTTCCGAGTGAAGATCTACTGATCTGTTGTCAGGTGGGTCCACTGAGCTATGGATCTAAGTAGCGTTTTTTCACGTGGCTGGACGGAACATCAACGAAGTTCTCACGATCTAAAATTGTATTATAATTGTATTCTCAATTACCGGTTTATTTACTCAATAATCTTTCAGGGAAGTGACAAAATTACAACATCGCATGTTTTTGTACCGACTTTGTAGTAGGTAGTTATATTTCGTTGGGATAAATTAACCTATTTGTATATGTAAATTTCTTACTAGCGGACCCGGTCAAGCTTCGGTTTGACTTATGTGCACTTCCCTAACCTACCCCTACCCCCTACCCCTCCCTTGTTGAACTTAGACCTACGCTGTTCCAATTCCCACTATAGGTTGGTCAACTAAGAATAGTTTTTATTTTTAATTTATAATTAGGTACATATATTTCAATTTTTTCATTATATACCTACCTAGGTACGTTGACTATTTTATATATATAAGTGGCAGGTTAGGACGCAGAAAATCTAAGCAATTTGTGTAAATATACCTAGATGTACTTGGGTATCTACCTTCCTACCTATAGGTCATGACATGCAATTGTGAACACTGGAAATAATAATCAATTACATTATTACACAAGTAATAAGTGTAGTAATAAGTGAAGTACGAGGTTACACTGTGTCTACTGCAGTAGGTACTAAGTCCATCATAATAATTGAATATCAAACATCAATTCTACGCAGTTCACACCTCAAGTTCAAAGCAAACTTCATTGCCAAGAGATACTTACTCGTATGTAATAAGAGAGCTTCTTTTATGTCAACGCACACTTCGTCCGCATACCAATAAACCATACCCCTACCCAACCCTACCCTATTCTCACCCTACACCTACCCTACCATACCTAAGTATCCTATGTTCGTCTAATGGTTCTAAACGTACCTCTCCACCAATTTTCAGTTAAATCGATCCAGCCGTTATTGAGTTATAAATAGTGTTAGTTACACTACTTATTTATAACGACGATATATTACACGACTTTTATAAATATATAGATATCATATATACGAGATTAAACGATCAAAATACATATAGTAGACTAATCAATTACCTATGAGTATATGAGTGAGTATGAGATGGTATAACTAGGTACCTACCTAGTAATATAGATAATAGTACAGTTTTGCATATTACGTATGCACGAGAATTAATGTTTTTAACAAATTCCGAGGCAACTATGGAATTTTCGAAATTAAAATGGCCTTCATGCGCTAAAACCTCGTCTATATTCTAGTGAAAGTCCCATTGACATTGGTTCAGGCGAGCTTAGCCCGACTGACAGATTTAAAAAAAAGTTTTTATAGTGTAAATAACTCACACTTTTTTTAAATCACACTGAGGCATTAAGTTGATGTGTAATCGGGTGAACAAAAAATAATAGTTACACGTACCAACTTGATTTTGTTGTGGACTTTATCCATATAAGAACTGACGCCGCGCGGTTTCACCCGCGTGGTTCCCGTTCCCGTAGGAATACGGGAATAATATAGAGCCTATAACCTTCCTCGATCAATGGGCTATCTAACGCTGAAAGAATTTTTCAAATCGGACCAGTAGTTCCTGAGATTAGCACGTTCAAGCAAACAAACTCCTCAGCTTTATAAGTATTAGATGACTACCTACAAGCTTTGCCCCACAGTTTCTCTCGCGTAGACTCTATTCCTGGAGGAATATTAGGATTAGGTAAAAGAAGCTAATATTATAGTACACACACTAAACCAGACCATAATCTTCGAGTATCTCTGTGTTAAATTAAATTACCTACATCCAGATACTTTCAGCTGTTGAGCCAATAAAATACATAAATAAAGTTTTCTGAAATTTCCAAAAAATCTTTTTCCATTTTCATAATGTTCCTTCCTTCTAGAAAGTACACAAAAGAAATATGAATTAAATTGTTCGTGGCAACCATAACTAAGGTCAGGGAATGTGAAACAGAAAGGGATTAATTTTTAGAATTTTTTTTAAAGATTTATTGTAACTTGTATTGTCCCGCATTCTGCTGTATAAAATTAAAAAAAAACAGGATATGTCGTCAAAGGCCAAAAGTAGCGGGTTTTTGAAAAAAGTGCTATCTCAAAAGAAAACTGGTTTTGAAATTGGCAGGTGACCCACATTTTTTTAAATTATGTAGGTATGCAATTTATAAATAGCCCTAATGAATACCATCTCAATTAAAATACTTGAATTAAATGTCGATTTTGTGAACAAGTGAAGGGAGAAACCGCGGTGACTTTCGAAACCTTTGTCACTATCTTGGTTGAAAGTATCCACTCACCGCAAGAGTCTAGAAATTAGAATCTAGGGCTTGTAGCGCATTACCGTGGTTAGAAGCACTGGCGTGCATAAAATATTAAAATAGGGTAGTTAATATACGTTCTTAATAATAAAAAAAAACATTCATACAGTCGAAAGTAGAACCTCCTTCTTTTTGGTAGTCGGTTAACAAAATAGAAAATTCCTAGAAAACTTTAGATTTTTACATTTGTGAAGTGCTAACGCTATTACGACTTTTTTAGCGTAGGTAGTTGGTCATGTTTTTGTTTTCTTTTTTTTTATTCTTTACAAGTTAAGCCTTGACTATAGCTTGGCAACTTCATTCGTAACACTCTCGATGGGCCGCGCAGGACGGGGAGCGTGCAGCGATGAATGAAAAACCGACGACTGAAACGTCTAACTTGGTAGGAGTTGGATCAAAAATCACACACCTTTCGGTTTCTATACGACATCGCTAAATCTCTTGGCGGTACGTCTTTGCCGGTAGGGCGACTAGCTTACGAAAGCTTACGGCCTAAAAATTACGAAAACCTCAATTGGCCCAGCTGGGTATCGAACCCAGGATCTCCGACTTGTAAGTCCACTGCACATACCACTACGCCACGGAGGCCGTGAAAAATGTTATAATCACGAAGTCTCTCTATTCCCAGCTCGTTTTCGTTTTCATCCTGTAGGGTCAGACTTTCGTAGCTAATCTTATGAAAGCCGAATGTTCGCCATTCAGTGTTTCTATCGTAGATTTTTTTTTTTTTTTTTTTTCTCTTTATTTGGTCTACCAACAGACATACAAATAATACAATTATTAAGCATAAATGCAAGGAGCAGAAAGATAAAATGCAAATCTATTTATAGGTAAACACCGCATGCAACTGTCTAAAACTAACATTTAAAATTTATTTACAATATTAATATTTTAAATCATGACTGGTGCGGAAATATACAATTTACTAATTTAATACAATTTAATTTCTATACCTAAAACAACTATACTAAACTATAAGAATACTTAATCTAAAATACAGAATGGTTAAAAAAACAATATATATACAGGAAGAAATTTTTTCAAGTACGGATATTTTTATATTTTGTACATAAACAAAATTTAATGAACACGTATTTTTTCTTTTTTTTTTTAACTCAACAATAACAAAGTTATCGTTAGCTAAAGTTTAAACATTTAAACAGAATTTGAGGGTCACCCTATCGCTGTACTAAGTAATAGCACAGTAATAGGCAACTACAAAATCAGCTGGTAGGTACTAGGTTAGCGAGCGCCCGCGCCGAGGGCCGTTGACCTTTCTACGTTTATTTTTGTACCTATTATTTTTTATAATAATTAAAGGTCGTCACTTTTGAGTTGAGTATCGATTTTCCCTTCATACTTTATTGGGCTTAGGACCATCAATAATGCGTAGTAATAATAAAAATTATAAACTTTCGATTGGAATAATGAAATACAAATGATGATTATTATTACGCAAACTTTTGCATTAAAGGATGATTCGACTTAAATGCGCAAGCGACGGCAGATTGTCTGTCACTGGTCGCCCATCGGCAATTCGGCAGGCGTCCTCAGGGATTTTTCGATCCCCTCACCCCTGCCACCCCCGTCAGCCGAAGCCGAAGCGATATGACTACTGCCGGTATTTCTTTGTCGGCGTCTTACAAAGTGCCGCCAGCAGTTGCGCAGTTTGTTTGGGAATGTGTCCATTATTTTGTTATTTCTGAGACATAAATTGAAAAAAAAATTTACATAAAATGTATCGAACTGTTTGTAGATTTATGTTCTATTAATGATACAGAACCACGAAAAAAAATGTCCGCACTAAAGTCCGAATCACCCTGTATATAAATTATTTGAACTATACAACAGAAATCTTATTTTTAATAATATATTATATTTAATAAATTACTTATTACTTAATTCTAAATTTACCGATTTACGGAATTTGGCTAAAGAGCCAATATAAATATCAGTGACACTCAGCTGATTATATAATTTGCACAACCTTGGGATTGGTGAGTTAGCCCCAATAACTGTAGATCGATGTGGAAAAGCCAGAAAAGCATTTCGTCTTCGTTTTTTAGGAATTTTTAAGTTAAAAGAATTTAAGAGAGAGGAACAGTCTATTTTATGATTTAATATTTTATACAGAAATACAAGGTCAAGCTTTTTCCTTCGAGTTTCTAAAGAATCCATGTTAAAAAAGTTGAGACGGTCATCATAGCCTCTTAACATTTTAGCTTTACCGACTGAAAACGAAAGATGTCCAAGGAATCGCTTTTGTACCCGCTCAATCCTAAGCATATGTGTAGAATAATGTGGACGCCAAACAGTACTGCAATACTCCAAAATACTTAGGACTAATGATTTATATAAAAGAACTTTTGTTTTGCTTTTCGAAAATTCTTTTCCATTCCGTATCACAAATCCCAAAACTCTTGATGCTCTATTAATAATGTTGTCAATATAGATAAGTAGGACCAGTGGCTTTGAGAGGGAGGACCAGATTTCATAACTACAGACAGTAATTTTTTTTTGTATTTTCTCTGGTATATTATGAGAAATTATTTCCCCTGTCATTTGACACCATTACAAAAACCTGTGAATTATGTTTTATTTTAATTAGATGGTACTTTTCATTAAATGGCCTGTTATCATCATAAATATGAAATAATTCAATTTTTGGCTTTAAAACTCTAAGATATGGCTACTTTTATTACACAAAATAATTATATCCGACATTTATAACGGCAGTTTAATTCCATTGATTCATAAACATCAATATAACGATGTCAATATCGACATCACTACATAATTTACCCCAGTGATTATTTTAAACGATCAATCAAGTAATTTTTATTAAATATTCGATCACCAAAAGGCTATTAAGCCGCATGAGAATAAAGAAATTAAAAGTAATTAAAAGTAATTGTTAAAACTAAGTAGAACGAGAGACTGCGAAGACTGTACGTTTATTCATACTCCTACCATTGGTAGGTAAGCATGGTAACCAATATATAATACAAATAAATAGTATAAATATAAATAAGATTATAATTCAAAATCAATTAAAAATATTAACAACCTTTTATCGTAATTAGATGGAAATTCACACTTTCTTACATGCAATTTGACATTTTTCATTATGTAAAAATATTTGTAATTTTTATTTGAACGCTATCAAATTTGACGGTCACTATGATCGATGACGTCATTGATTCGTGCCATTTTTAAGGAGCGTTGAACAATCCGTGGCAGTGCCACAAATATGACCCTTTAGAACCCTGTAACTCAGAAAGTAATGAACGCAGATACCCTGTTACTTCTATGAAATTGCTTTATTATTAGCATTCTCTTAATTTATATATAATTAAAATTAAAACTGTCACTATCCTCAGCGTCCTAGTATGTTAGACATTTTCTAGGATATATCATGAGGAATTATGTCAACTTTCAGCCATCATGAAAATTAAATGAGGGATGTCTAGGTACCGCAGGCTCTTGGACTACGTCAATTCATAGATGAGCTAATGCACTCGACTGGAATTTTAAATGACCAATAAATTAATTTCTGGTGAAATTGATTCGTTCACGAATAGATTTTGATAGCTATAGAATTAAGCAGTTATCCATTTCATAATCGGACCCCGAAGCTGGGTCAAAACAACAAACTTTGGTAGGCCTTACGTTATGTGGAAATTTTTTATATTTTTTGTAACATAATAAACATAATATTATGTAACAATCGTCTATAAATAACAGGGATAGCGAATTTCAAACTATGATTTTGTAACTTGACATTTATATTTCAAACTAGCTGACGCCGCGCGGTGTCATCCGCGTGGTTCCCGTTCCCATAGGAATACGGGGATAACATATAGCCTATAGCCTTCCTCGATAAATGGGCTATCTAACACTGAAATAATTTTTCAAATCGGACCAGTAGTTTCTGAGATAACCTATGTAGGAGGTTTCCAACTTTTATGGGCGCACGCTTAACTAGGAAAAAAAGAGATTATGAATTACCTACATTTTACTCATTTTTTCTTTCACACATAGGGGCTCCTATAGTTCGGGGGCCCATATCATTGATACGGCGGTAGCTATATCCCTGTTGCCATACCAGCCATGTCTAAGTCATAAAATCTAAAAATCTACAATTCATTTGACGCTGTAAGTCGCATAAAAGCACTTTGTTCCAATAAATAAAACCCCAAATGTAAGTGTTATACAATCCACAATTTCTGATGAATTTAAGTTACTTCCGAAATTTGACCATCTGTTACTTTCGAGGTTAAGTGTGCTATACGTATTTTGTTACCTATAGCTTCAAGTTACATGAGCCAATCGTCTTTATTCCGTGGATTTGGCCTTTGAGTTTTTTCTCATATTTTTTTGTTTTAAAATGAAATCTAATAAGTAGACAATGCTCGCACATCCGTGATGTGTTTTTGTATATGTATTAAATATTACAGTACCTAGCAGTAGCGAAGGTTGATATTTTCTCGTAGGTAACTTGTCATGTGTTTTTTTAGTATGAAAGTGTTTTTGGCTGATTACGTTAAATTATGTACGTCCGTAAAACTCGTGCATTGTGCAAGGTAACCCGATAGGAATAGGGTTATTAGGAACCATCGCCCCTGGTACCTAGGTTGGTTTGGAAGATAGTTTTGATGGTAACTGGAATGGAAGGTAAGGCTGTAACAGGTCAAATTCTGTACATTGAATATATCATGTTGAAATTTTTTGTTGGAGGGCAATTATATTATCGATACTGAAGTCAATTTTTTTTTCATGTTTTGTCTGTCTGTCTGTGTTTTTTGTTAACTGGAATTTTCGCATGATTTGAAACCATAATACGTAAAAAATAAAATAGGGGTTCAAAGTTTTTATATAAAGTCCTTCATTTTACAAGTTACATTTACTTATAAAAAATTGTTAGGGGTACTATAAGAAAAATACCTAATAATGTAATTCAAGATTTTTCCGAAATTCGACCCCTAAGGTGTTAAAATGGGGTTGAAGTTTTTTTAATATAAACAATTCATGTTTTGAGTAATATTTTAATAAAATGATTAGTGGACTATTTATTATATATAAAATAAGAGAAAATATTTATACAAGGGGGGGAAATAGAGGTTGAAAGTTTACATAGAATTTCACGCAAACGATGTCGCGGGCGTCCGCTAGTATATATATAAAAGTGAAAGCAGATTACCACAATTCAAACTGTACTGTGGAAATATAAATGAAACAATTATGTTCGTAGTTTATGTTTTCTGCTTACAATTTTTAGCACAATTTACAATTTAAGTATGTACCTAGGTACATTAATTTGGCTACTGGGTGATTAACTGGGTGAGTAACACCTTTCGGTAGACTTTCAGTAGCGCATCTTGTAGCTTTAAGTACTATACGGATACTACGTTACACGGTTTTAGAGGTAGAGTGTTTGTATCCTTATAAATTCTTCCCTATGTATTCTTTGGGTAGAAGTCAAAGAATCGCAAACGACACCACAAAGAACCATCTCTCTATTGCAGAATGTTGTCTGAAAGGGACTGTCGATTGTCGTAGATGCCACAGATTTTGAAGTAAAAATGCGCTATACTTTACTGCTTTATGATATTTTACTATGCTATGTGGTAAATACTACCTTCCTGTCAGTGGCGACGAAAGTAAACCGTCCCAAAGAAAAGGAAATTCATACCGCTTGATTCAAACTCCGGTTTCTCATACATCTACAGTACCTACATACAATAATGAATATGTATTTATGGATTTCTAAAAGGGAACCCGGCGGGAATCGGCCCGTATGGACTCTTCGCAGCTGCTACCTGTATACCTATACCTATAAATTTACTATTTTACTCTATTTTGTTACTAGGTATATATTGTGTCTAGGCTGTTACAGTAGTGAGCAAGTAAAGTAAAATATTGAATGAAAGTAAAATAATACGTTGGTCCCGTGGTTGGCCTATGTTGCTTCGAAAATCGACGTATCCCTTGACTACAATCTCACCTGATGGTGAGGGATGATGCAATCTAAGATAGAAGCGAGCTAACTTGTTAAAAGTAGGATGAAAATCCACACCCTTCTCGGTTTCTACACGTCATCGTACCGGGACGCTAAATCGCTTGGCGGTACGTCTTTTACGGTAGGGTGGTGACTAGCCACACTATTTTTTTGTCATGTTGGGAGGGAAATAAATCCTTCCGGACTTCTGCTGGCTAGTCAGCAGGGCGTAAAAATTAGGTACCTCCCGTGTGGTGGTGTTACACCCTCATATCTCGAAGAGTACATAAATCCGTAGATTGCAGACATAACTCGTGATAGAGATCGTCACAAAATCTAACATGGTGATGCTGAGTCAAAACTCTAAAATGTGCTCAGGCTAGGCAGTTCATATTTGTATCTATGAAGTGCACCTCACTGAGTTAAAACTTAATAAATTTATTTAATGGTAAATACAGTTGTGTAATATTATACTTAGTTGCATTTCGCAAGGTTTAAACAGTTTTTCTTTAAATTAAATCTACCAAAAATATATTGTGCTTGCATAAATGCAAGAAATGTACAATGTAAATTATTACAGAATTTAATTATAAACTTGAATGTTTACGATATTCTAATTTTAAACATGGTATAATTTATCCGGGAGTAAGCAGGAAATGTATAGTATTCTATCTTTATCGTAATGTTGCCTGTAACAAATCATTGGGTAGGTATAACATGATTATATAATGATTTATTTATTTTGCTATCATCCGCGAAAAGTCGAAGAACCCATGCGACAACGTCACCCAGGTTTGCGACAACGTCAACATTGCAATTGCACGTTGTAGAGTCAACATCGCCTGAGGATGCTCCGGTTTCGGGGTGAAACGTACGTCGAGAGTATTTTGTCGGACCTGGGTGACGTTGTCGCATAGGTTCGTCGACTTTTCGCGGATGATAGCAAAATAAATAAATCATTATATAATCATGATGAACTTCCGCAAAGTATCGCCTGCTTCTATCCAATAGGTATAACATAATTAGGGTAATATTTATTTGCATGAGCGATTACTCTGAGGTAACTATTACTCTAAATTCAGATATACTCTATGGATATACGTGTTTTTATGGTATTGATTTTATATAAAAATTCGTTCTATATCAAGTTCACATACCTATCTCATGCAAGCACACTTCATCTAAGTAACCTTGTTTACTATTTCCGAAGTTTCAATTGAGGGTAACATAATAAATATTAGCTAAGATGTAAAAAAAACCTGTCAGTGTTATAAGAGATAACTATGAATTATTATCATTTTCAAATAAACATCAAATTACGTAAATAAGGTTGTCTACATACGTAGAGTATACGTAGAGTAGAGATATTAAGTTGATTTGATTTATTATTAATATTCTAAAAAGGTAAAGTTTGTAGTATTTTAGGGGGTAATCTCTGGAGCTATTGAACTGATTACAAAAGAAATATCTTTTACTCCGAAAATATACATTTTAGAATACATGTCCTTACATTATATATAATTTTCCTTAAATAATATAACCCTAGAGTTATGGAAAATACTCTCGAGCACCCTGTATAGGTATATCTATTTATTTTGGTAAATATAAGACTTCTTACCAAAACTTCGTCTGTGGTAGGCCTTACACTTACAAAGCTGTGAATAAAAAAGTTGTTTATACTTGAAACTGGTTACATGATTTGCAATTTAATTACATAAAAAATACAGTCATTAGAAAATATTCCAGGCTTTTAGCTTTGTTGAGGCTCCGTTGATAAAGTTTTTGAATAATAAATCCTATTGGTATATACTATTTTTTTGTTTCTGTTTTATACCTATTACAAGCCTGTATGTACAATGCTTTTTCCTGACCCTATCTCATTAGCTTAATCATAATAAGTAGTTCAAATTCTAATTAGTTTATTTAGGTAGGCTTAGTTTGCATGCATTTTTGAAACGTTCGTCTTAGCTATTTGTAGCGACTCTACCACGGGTTTGAGAGGCAAGTGAATGATAATGGCAAATGATAATAATTTTAGACAAAATTATTAATTCTACATCTTGTGGTAAAATGAATCTTTGTCTTTAAAAATTCATTATTGAACTTTTATAAATAACAGAAAAAAATAATTAGATTTAATTTGTGCTAGATTAATTTATGAAGTGCAAGTAAACGTCGCTAAAAATATTCTTGCATTTATTCATAGATACAGTGGCGTAGCGTGCTTTGGAGGGGCCCTGTATCGAAATTGGTTATCCCAATAGACGAGCGGCAAACCTCGATTATTATTAGCAGTTTATGTTTTTTTCTCCGAAAAACACCAGTTTTTTTCTCCGAAAAGCACCACTTTAAGAGATTGTGGATTAAATTTTACTAATTTTTGGGGTCTAATAATAATTTAATTAATACAAAAAAAAGAAACAAAAATGATTGCATAAAATAAATATGACAGTGGTTTAATCTATGTACCTACTCGTAGGATGTTTCCATTTTTAGGTTGCACCTGGGGTAAAATATTGCTTTTTCGAATTTGATAACATCTCAAGTGAAACTCTAAAAGCAGTTTCTATATGATTTTTTTTCCGGGAAGCACCAATCTGGTGCTAAAACAAGTAAGTGACATTGTGGATTATATTTTACCAATTATTGCTTTCACACGTAAGGGGCCCGTATAGACCCGAGGCCCCGTATTATTGATACAGCTAATACTAGTAAGTAGCTAATAATAGTAGCTACGCCCCTGCATAGATACCATACAAGCAGAATGTTTGAATGTGTTGACGTTCCAAGTTAAATTAATCAAGTTACGATTGGCTTAGACCATTAAAAAGAAAGGACCTGCCTCGTAAACCGTTACCCCTCTGTCAAAGATCAAGAATCAATGATCTAACGCGTTTATAAAAACTGTTGCTATAGAATCGATGTTTCGTTGTTGTAATTGTATATATATATATTCTGTGGATAGTCTAAGCGATGTGTTGGTTAGTCTGTGTAAAAATTACGCGTGTGTGTATTGCGAGTCTATTATATAGTTGTAGTGTATGGACACAGACTATACTTAATGTGTTAAATGTTTTCGATGTGTGAGTTTACCTCGTCCCCCTCAAAAACGACAGACTTTTTTGTTGGTGAATTTGGGTGCGAAACAGGTCCATTCTTTTTAATGGTCTAAGATGATTGGACAAAAGGTTGTAATCTCGCAGAGGTTGTCATTTCCTTATCAGCGCCAGGTTCGCAACTGTCAACTGTTACATAAGACGGGGCAAACCGGACGTCATTATTATGTAAATATAATGTGTGTAAACAATTATGCAATTCTTTAAATAAATCTACTGTACATACATGAGTGGGAAGCAATTTGCATACAGTTCACAAAATTTATCGCATTATACCTACCTACCTACATTATTACAGAGTAACACATTTTAATTTTATTTTAAATACATTAGCGGAGTCATGATAAATTCATTATGCATCCTTTTAAAATGCAGATAATTACGCCTTTACTAAAAATCTTTATTTCTTTATGCTTCGCACATTAAAATTGACAGACGAAATAACTGTGTTATTTTAAACCTTGGCTACCTATTTTTTATTGAAGCAGAAAAACTTTTGTGAGCTTAATGATCATTCGTAGTTCTACATCGATCATCGCATAATGTTTGCCGTCACAAAGCTTTGGGTAAAATGCTGGTGAATTTTTACAGGTACGAGCAGTGGCGTGCATTTCATACATGCATTAAAGTATTGCATACCCTAAGAGTTGTTTCGTTTATGCTTATTAAGTGAAGATTTTCCCACTTTGGTTAGTTTTTTTTCTAGTGCACACTCTGATCGACAACCTTATACACGCCACTGGGTACGAAAGGCTTTATATACCCTGGATTTAGATTGATGAACATGGAAGCGTTAGAACACTAGACTAGAATTATTAAAATTCAAAATTCATTTCTTTCAATTAGGCTTAGTTTACAAGCACTTTTGAAATGTCAAGTTATTTTATAGTTTAATTTAATCTAATGGTACCATCATTAGATTAAATTAAACTATGTATAACATATTAGTAAATATAATAGTCGAAAACTGAAAATTAAAGTTACGAGGGTTGCAAACGCCCTTTTTATTCTTATTTCTGACATTAATATTATTACAATCATACCTTTTAAAATTGCCTATATTTTTATGTTCATACACTAGATTCTCAAATATATACTGACTATGCACAGTCATTATTTTTATTTTATTTAAATTTCTTTCCTTTAACGACTCTTGGGGACCCAACCCAAACTATTTTATATATCGCACGAACAGCTCTATATTTAAAAAACATAGGGATGTTCTTTAGATAAAAACACAGATTAATAGATACTGGATAAGAATAACTAACACAGACTAGAATAATCTCCCTAGGTTATTCTAATCTGTGTTTCGCCTTAGGCATTGTTCTTTATTTCAAAATAATCGTCCACGTTCGCTCTCTCATTGTAACGACCGCTATATCATAGTTATAGTTAAAAGATCTTCGTATCACGATACTTACAATTTGCAAATCCCATAACGTTGAATGTTATTACAGTCATCAAGAGCAATTCTATTACGAATAATTGGCATAAAAATGCGGTATCTTAAGCCAATCAAAGTAATTTAAAAAAACAGTTGAATGCATCCTTTTAATTAAACTCTCACTTCACAGCAATTCATAAAATTCATCACATTTAGGTACTACATCAAAAACCGTTATATAATTAATAATTATTATACCTAATGCTTGCACAACTATTCAAATTTTATTAAAGGTACTAGGTAGTAGTGTGGTGACCAATAATTATTACAGATTTATTTATATATTCTAAAACTTTGACAGACAAAAACATAAAATTTAATCATCTCTAAGATAAAATCTGTAATGGTGGGCTGTGGGAAATGTGTTGAATGTCGTTAATGTTAAATTAGCCCTTCCTTTCCAATTTTATACGGTGAAGAAAGATTTCTAAGGCGTGCCATTTCATGCATGCTTCACATTATTTATTATTATTACCATAGGTGGGTGGCATTGGCTATAATAATTACGTAGTTTAGACTGTCTATGGAAATTAAAAATTCATGCTAGTTGACTATTTATTACATTATTCGGACTGCAACTTATTTGCGACTAGGATATGTCTAGATTTTTAACTCAACTCAGCAACCGAATTACAAAAACTGTTATCTCATGCTAAAAGGGTTTGACGGCGTCCGTGGCGCAGTGGTATGCGCGATGAATTTATAAGACAGAGGTCCTGGGTTCGATCCCGGCTGGGCCGATTTAGGTTTTCCGTCCATGTATGGCTAGTGAGCCTTGGCTAGTAACCATCCTACCGGCAATGAGGTATCGTCAAGCGATACTAAAACGATTTTTATCCTACTCCTAACAAGTTAGCCCGCTTCCATCTTAGATTGCGTCATCACTTACCATCAGGTGAGATTGTAGTCAAGGGCCAACATGTAAAGAATAAAAAAAAATAAGACACTGCGTGAATGTCTTTAGTCTATTTGCTGTAGGCTCCATATAGGGACTGTAGCTGCGTTAGCGGGGGCTTTAGGAGAATACTGAGATAAGGAGCTACAAGAACGTTGGAGGACAAAACGTATCTTTATTGGCGTCTCTTGTGAGACGTGGACTTTGGTGTAGACTTTAGAGGGACGATAGGGTTCATAGATTATTATTTTGTATATGACGTAGGAAGAGCATAAAAAAGCTTATCTTCAAATTCTCGAACAAGATTTCCTATGTGCATTTTCGACCATCTAGAAAAAAGGTTTAAATCCAGTTTTTCTATAATATTTGTTGTTCTTTGTAATCGATACAACTAAGGTCTCTTACATTTTTTACCTATCGTTCATAGTTATTGGGATATTTATCATATATTGAGATAATCTATGTTTGCCTTACTCCTTGTCCAACTTACATTGTAAGCAATATCTATGGGAAAACCCCATGGAAAAAGTCTGCCGATTCCCACACATTATAGCGTGTTGACCAGCAAATCATGAGAAACAACCTATTCAAGAGTTTCAATGATCGTCAACTCACAAAACAATTAGGTACAGGATGGAGACGGTACAAAGAGTATAGTTATAATCTTCAAAATATATATCCTATAAAAAAGCCTCAACAGCTCAACGGTTAGAGCGGTCGGATTCATCACCGAGGGGTGGTGGTTCGATCCCCACCGTTTTACTTTTTACCCGACTGCAAGAAGAGTTATGTTAACTCTTCTTGCAGTCAGGTAAAAAGTATAACTTGTGTTGTATAAATGTCATCATTTTAGTTTCTCTTGTAATTTATTGAACCAGAGATTTAACAAAATAATTATGGTAATTAAATTTAAATTGAGTATTCTCTGTAATTACGTGAAGCTATTATAACGGATAATTTAATAACACTGCAGCTAGATGCCACTTGCCTCGACCTTACCTGCCTAGGTTATGTACCTACTTGTAATTCAAGAAAACACTAATTATATGAGTATCGAGATTGTACCTATCCACTGTATCTACCAATATATCTACCAATTAGCGGACGCCCGCGACTTCGTCCGCGTAGATTTATGTAAACTTTCAACCCCTATTTCACGACTTTAAGGGTTGAATTTAAAAAAATCTTGAATCACATTATATTTAATTGTATTCTTTTTCGATTTACGATAATTTTTTGAAACTGTAACTCTAAAAATGAAGGACTTTCCATAAAACCTTTCAAAGATTATTGCAGACACTTTTATTTTTATTTTAGGGTCAAAAAGTACCTTAGTTTTTGCTCCAAGTTCCCATTTATCATTATACCAAAATTCATCTTGATTGGTTCAGTCGTTTCGCCGAAAAGTAACAGATAGACAAACAGACAGATATACTTACTTTCGCATTTAATAGTACAGATATAGGTAACCGTACCTAAATATGAGTATGAAGCGGCATGGGCAACCCATAGCTTTTTCCTCCGGTTTGGCGGCAAAAATTATCATGCCAACAAAAAACAACAAAATTATCATGTCAAGTACATCGCCTGCATCATCATTAACAACCCATATTTTCGGCTCACTGTTGAGCACGAATATCCTTTCAAAATGAGAGTGACTCTGGGTCTCTGGCCTGAAATAAAATGATTTTATTTTTTAAGGTAACAGCCATACACGCTATGTTCAAGTTGGTTCATTTCACAGGTATTTTTTTCCAAGGACTTGTAGTCTATAGGTAGTTGACCACTCTATTTGATGTAATTTCGAGTCATTTATTTATTTTATTTTAATTATTTATTATTCTACAAAAAACATATTTATATTAGGCCTAACCATAGTGCAACATAACCACAGTTGGCTTTACTGTGCACTGGTTATTATTACTTACCTAATAAAATATTTAAGATTAAAATTAATTAACAAACTTTAAAAATTAAAGTGAAGAAAAACAAAGAACAATCAATTAAAAAAAACAATAATTAGCGAGTAGATAAATAAATATCATAATTTTAATGAGAGTCAACCGTCAACCCCTGCTGCGACGAGTACACAGACTGTCTCAAAAAGTATTCCTTTAATTTTCGCTTAAGTACGTTCATTAATATATTCGTATCTTATAAAAGATTTTTGACCGTATCCGGAAAATCGTTAAAGATTGTTGGAACAATATTGGGTAAGTAGGTAATAGATTAAATTATGGGAAAAATCAATATTGAATCTATGCATGTGCATAATATCAACGATATTTTTTTTATTTGTTACAGTTTGAGTTAACGTGAAAGTAGGTAGTTACCTACGTACGTACTTAGGTACCTACTTTCACATACATTGTATTATTCAGAACGAAAGTCAGTAGCCTATACTTAATGACAAAACACTGAACTTTAGTTTATTTTATCTAGATAACTATATAATGTTTAAGTATATAATAAAAATTCATTGTCGTTTTAGTATAAACATACAGCTAGGTACGCAGGTATTAGATACCTAATCCAAGTAATAAAATTGTGATCGTAAATCGTTTACAAGTTAGCCCTTGACTACAATCTCACCTGATGGTAAGTGATAACTTATGTTGCAATCTAAGATGGAAGCGGCCTAACTTGTTAGGAAGAGGATGAAAGTCCATACCTCTTTCGGTTTTTACACAAATCATCGTACCGGAACGCTAAATCGCTTGGCGGTATGTCTTTGCCGGTGGGGTTGTAACTAGCCACGGCTGAAGCCTCCCACTAACCAGATTTAGATTAATTAAGAAATCCTCATCGGTCTAGCCGGCGATCGAACCCTGGACCTCCGTTTTGTAAATCGATGCACATACCACTGCGCCTCGGCCGTCAAAATCCTCGTAATATAGCAAGAGTTTAAAAAAAATTCTCACGATCACGTTGGTTCGTGGAAAATTTACGCTATGCGCCTATTTTATTTTAATGAAAACTAAAGACTTACGACTACTGTGCTGACGAATTACATTGTAGATCGAAACGTTTTTAAGATTCCGTAGTCCACAAGGAACCCTTATAGTATGTCCGTCTGTCCGTCCGCGGCTTAGCGCTGAGACTATTACTACTAGAAAGCTGTAAATTAGCATGAATATGTAAATTATAAATGTAAGCAAAGTCGTACAATAAAATTTCGAAAAATATTTTTTTTAGGGTACTTCCCCTACATGTAAAGTGAGGATGATTTTTTATTGCTTGTTAATTTTATAGTGTGGGGTATCTTTGTATAGGTCTTTGAAAGTTGTAAGGGGTGTTTTACCAACTATCAATATATACAACATATTTCAATTTAGGTATCGGTAAAACTATATCGGCTAATAAACAATTGCTAATCTATGAATCAAATAAACGTTTATGGCTGGTACTCAGGGCCGTAAAATATGTAGTTATTTTTTTAAAAACTTGTCAATGTCAAGACTTTAACGTCAAAGTCAAAGTCAAATCAACTTTGAAGTTTGAATTACGAAAACATTTGTTTTGTTTTTTTTCCGATTCCAAAATTGTAAATTGTAATAAAAAATCCATATTTTCTTGTGATATTCCTAATAGTAATTGATTTTCTATTCATAGACGTTTCCATTCTGTTTCAGAAGACACCAAGATGGTGGAGGAATCGCAGATACGTGGGTTTTACGCGAACAAAAATTTCTTCATCACCGGCGGCACAGGTTTTGTCGGACTCTGCCTTATAGAGAAGATATTGCGATGTATACCCGATGTAGGCAACGTTTACTTGCTGATGAGACCCAAAAAGGGGAAGCAGATCTCTGAAAGATTAGAGGAATTCCCAGTAAATCCTGTAAGTAAATACTGACATAGTGACAAGTTTGAGGGTCATTGACCCAAAATAGCATGCAGCATGCTACGTTACGTTGTAAGTTTGCTTCAAAGTATTGTTTCCTTCCGCCGCGCTCCTCGTACCTCCTTAATTACCTTCTTCATTTATTAATAATGCATATTTTTCATCACTTGATTTTTTTTTTTTTTTTTTTTTTTTTTTTTTTATTTTTTTTATTCTGTACAAGTTAGCCCTTGACTACAATCTCACCTGATGGTAAGTGATGATGCAATCTAAGATGGAAGCGGGCTAACTTGTTAGGAGTAGGATGACAATCCACACCCCTTTCGGTTTCTACACGACATCGTACCGGAACGCTAACTCGCTTGGCGGTACGTCTTTGTCGGTAGGGTGGTAACTAGCCACGGCCGAAGCCTCCCACCAGCTAGACCTGGACAAATTAAGAAAATCTCAAGAAGCCCAGCCGGGGATCGAACCCAGGACCTCCGTCTTGTAAGTCCACTGCGCATACGCATATAGTCCACGGAGGCCGTCAAACACTGTCGATTCTACTACAGGCCCTATACTTCCTCCCTAAGCAGGACATGTAAAGCTAGCATCACACTCTCAGTGTGAGTTTGCTTAGGGTAACAATTATATTTCTGTAACTATCATTATCAGATAAGAATAATTAGGATCACAGCTTAACTTGCTGAGATAGGACCAAGATGAGACAAGAAAGGCAATCTGAAGATATTCTTAAATTGTTAACGAAGAACAAAATATTAGTACCTATCTCAAAGCCTATGTCCTATTACTTCTTATAAAAGAATTTTTGTACAAATTTCAGGCTTCAAAAAGGTACCAAACCGACAGTCATTATACAAACAAACCAGTTTTTTGGATTCTACAATCAGATAACCAAAAATAAATCTTTATGTACATGTAAAAAAAATAAAATTTTATTTAAATAATAAAACTACATATCAAGGTGGTTTACTTGTTATTCAAAAAACTTCAGTATTTAAAATAATTAAATTTATGTAACATAATAAAGTTATTTTAAGTAAGCCAAATTCTGAATGTCAAAGAAATTGATTATATTTTTCAGGTATTTGAAAAACTCTTAGAAACCCAATCAAAAGATATATTCAACAAACTGATACCTATATCTGGTGATGTAGGTTCAGAAGACCTAGGCTTAAGTGCTGAAGATAGACAGATTTTAATAGAGAATGTCAATGTGGTGATACATTCCGCAGCCACTTTGGACTTTGAGCAGAACTTGAGACCTACTGTGAATATTAATGTTTTGGGAACCAGAAGGATATTGGAACTGTGTAAACAGATTAAAGATTTGAAGGTGAGTTTAATACTTATTGTTTGCTGCTGAGACTCTGCGGTTATTTCCCGTTCCTGTGGCAACACAGGAATTAAAAAAAATAGCATGTTAGCAGTGTTATAGTTTACACTTACATATAACATGGTTTTCTATTTTATGTACTCAGTTATCTGTGCCTCAAAAGTGCTTCACTTTACAAGTAAATAAAGTAAAATACTAAATAGCACATAAGTTGGTTTCAAAACTTGTGTCTATTACAAATATCACAATGTCTGTTTAGAAACTAGATTCAAATTTAAAAACCTCTATCACAAATAGGCTAGTTGACACTTTTTTTAAATGTTTATTCTACTTGATTGAAAAAAAATTGAGACATGTTTACATGAAAATTTTAGTTTTTAAATATTATGTTTTTGACATTACAAGCTAGAACGCCTGTTGGCCATGATGGTCTACAATGGATGGACAAAACATTTTCATGATGTCACTATAATAAATGCCTTACAAACGCAGCCTTTGTCAAAAATATTAGTTAACTTTTTTGACGTTTAGTACATCAAGTAACATTCATATTCATATAACGTCACAAAATGGACAACAGCGTTTTTGTCATTAGGAAAATTAAAAGAATACATGATTTTTAAATTACATGATACATGATTTTTAAGTTTTATAGGAAATCCTTAACTTTTATTAATTAATACCAATATATTTCAGACCCATGCTGTGGGCCATTCATGTACTATGTAAAATTATTTTTTTTTTAATTTAATTTGATTTGAGTCAACTACCCTATTGTATTATAATCTATTTGGTGTTAAGTATTATTCAATGTACTAGGTTTCTACTATAATAGTTTAAATAAATATAGGTAATGGTGCATGTCTCTTCCGCATTTGTGAACTCCTATTTAACTGAGGCCCAGGAGAAGGTGTATGACGCTCCAGCAGAAGTGGAGAGCATCATAAATGTAGCAAAAAAACTCACTGATCAAGCGTTGAATGATGTAGAGAGAACGTAAGTATATTTCAAGTATCTAACTTTAACTAATACGGGTAAGTATAGAGCCCAGCAAATAAGTTATAACAAAATGACAGATGTTTCTGTAGACACCAATTTAAAACAAAATTGTTAGACATACCTAAGGATAAAGATCTAAGATCTAGGCACAAGAAGTATACCCTCATCTGTTATTTATTAGTGACTAGCGGTCGCCTGCGACTACCCTACCCCTACCCTACGCCTACCCTACCCCTACCATACCCCTACCCTACCCCTACCCTATCCCTACTCTACCCAACCCCTACCATATCCCTACTCTACCCTACCCCTAACATACCCCTACCCTAAACCTGCCATACCCCTACCCTACCCTACCCCTAAAATTAATTTTTTAAATTTTTTTGTCATAAGAACCTTCTTCTGCCAATAACAAACACATCAAAAAAAATTTTTGCTATTGGTCCAGCTGTTTACGCGTGATGGCGTGACCAACGGATATATGGATTCATTTTTATATATATAGATAATAATTTTGTTCTGATTGTCGGAATAATATGTAAAATAAATTGAAGTCACAAAGAGTTTCTTTTAAAAAAATATAATTATTATTTTTTTTTTCCAGCTTCTTGAAGAATCATCCAAATACATACACATTTACAAAGCACCTGGCAGAGCACGAAGTGAAGAATTGCTCAGATCTGTTCCCATGCACCATCGTTAGACCCACCATGAGTAAGCGAATATAATTATTAATGTCCGGCCGCTCAGGGATTTCGTTTCTGACAGTTTCTGACTGTGATTGAATGGGACAAAACATATTCAATTACAATTGCCCCGTATTTTGTCTCATCACTACAAAGACAAACAGTTGGCATAACCTTGGAATAGCGTAGGTTATCAACCTTGTACGCCAGTTTGAAGTTACATCGCCCGCAATCTCTGAGCGGCCGGGCTTTACCTCCTTTATACAAATAGTTTTAAAATAAAACTTTCATTTGTCTATGACATTGACTTGAATTTTTTTTATACTCCTAACGCAAAAACGAGCGTTTATTATAAGTTTGACGTGGATAGCTATGTTTGTCTGTCTACGTTCCCTTGTAGCTCTTAAACAGTTTAACTTCTCTTCATTTATTTGCTGCATAAAAACTTTCAACCAAAAAGTTTCTTTATACAAGAGTATTTAGACTGTTTGATGAACATTGATTAAGCCCTTTATTAGTCATTTTAAAAGGAAAACGTTTGTTTCAGTCGTGGCATCGTGGAAGGAGCCAGTGCCTGGATGGACTTGCTCTAAAGTCGGCCCGCAAGGTTTTCTAATGGGGGCAGCAAAAGGTAACAATACCAATTAACCAACCTCAAAAATAGTGAGTTAGTTTGCAATTTGACGTTTTCTTTTAATGATCATTGGGCTAAAAGTAGACTGTATACCATCATGAATATCTTTTGATCTATCTAAGCACAATTTTAAGTTGAACTTTAATCAATATATAATGAGAAGTTTAGATTCTATATGCTTTAGTCGATTGAATCGCAGGTCTATATAAAGTTAGGAATAATGGTATAAAAACCTTAGTACATTTAACTCAAGCTATGCTTTCTTTATGGCTACATGGCGTTGTGTGTATTGTCAAATAAACTGGACCACAGTAATGCTTATTAGTAACAGAAAAAAGATAACCTTATTTAGGTAAATTAAATATCACATGTCTCAAACGGTGAAGGAAAAATATCGTGAGGAAACTTGCTATACATGAGAATTTTCTCATTTCTCTATGTGTGTGCAGTCTGCTAATCCGCATTTGACCAGCCTGGTGAACTAATGACTAACCCCTTTCATTTTGAGAGAAGACTCAAAACGCCCAACAGTGAGCCAACTATGGGTTGTTAACTCAGACTAATTACATAAGGACCTGCCTTGCCAAACGTTAGTTTTCTGTCAAAGTATATGATCAACGATCTCTAATGCGATTATAAAAGACTGTCTCTATAGAATCGATGATTCAAAGTTGTAATCGTGTTCGTCGGTTAAAGAGCTCCGTAAAAATACCTTTGAATGGTGTAAATAACGGTCAACAACTTATAGTTTAGTATAAAATATATACCTGATCTAAGCTCATTTTTCTCAAAAAACTACAGACAATTTTGTTCGTGAATTTGGGTGCGGTACTAGTCCTTATGTAGTTAGTCTGAGGTTATATAATGATTTATTTATTTTAGGAGATGTTGACTCTGAGTCAATATCTCCTGAGGATGCTCCGGTTTCGGGGTGAAACGTACGTAGAGAGTACTTTGTCGGACCTAGGTGACGTTGTCGCATGGGTTTGTCGGCTTTTCGCGGATGGTAGCAAAATAAATAAATCATTATATAATCATAATGAACTTGCGCAAAGTAACGCCTGCTTCTATCCAATAGTCTGAGGTTGTTAATGATGATGAGGTATTACTTCTCTTCACGACCTTTGCAATATAGAGCTACATACTCTATGGTGTTTCCAGGTGTGGTCCGTCGACTGCCGCAAGCCAAAGAGAACATCGCCGACTACATCCCCGTGGACGTGGTGGTCAACCAACTGCTGGTGGCTGGCTGGCACGCCGCCACGGAAAAGTGAGTTTTCACCCTGCTTGATAGGAAAATTATGATTTTTCTTCTCCCATTATATCTCCCATTCATCCCAATGTACTCAATATAAAACCTCAAACCATATCATAAAGCTAATCGTTCCCAAATGTTGTTTGGTAATGTGCACGAATAAACCTTGCTGCAATGTTTTTTTTTTAATTTTTAAATAGTTCAATAGCTACAAAAATCCAGGCTTCCATAAAAGACGCAAAAACCTTGGAGGCCAAGCAAATACGAGGCCATGCCCGAAGTCTATACATATTAAGCTTTGTTTATTCTATCATGGTTATAGGAAAAGTGATGTATGCACATAATTAGCCATTGCAGCACTCGTGCTGCCTACTGTGCAATTAGGCTTTGCCCTATTACACAAAAATCACTCATGCTACAATGGCTCTCATTACATGACAGTGGCATATATAACTATTTTAATGTATTTTATATGTAATTGCTCATGGATCCAGTTAAGCTTCAATTTGAATCACTCCCTACCTCTACCCTACCCCTTCCATAAGTATCCTATAGACGTCTCCACCAATTTTGAGCCAAATTAGTTCAGCTGTTCTTGAGTTATAAATAGTGTACTTTCTTTTTATATACAGGGTGCTCGGGAGTATTTCCCATAATTCTAGGGTAAGGACAATTAATTAAAATGTCTAAGGAACTTAAAATGAATATTTTCGGCGTAAATATATATTTTTTTTGTAAATAGATCTTAGATTGTGTTCCTTATATCGCATCCTTAAATGTAGCCAAATTTATTCATTGATAAATATTATGAAGTAGCTTACTAGTTGCAATATCTCGTCAATATCAACAGTCTTACCACTATGATTATGTAAAATGCAAGGATAGATAAAGGCGTGTGTTACATAGATAGTCGGATAGTTAGAATTACTTTGTATGAAAACTTGAAAAAAATTTTTTTCAGTTACGTTTTTTAGTTTAAGTGGACTTGTCAACGCCTTGAAGTTATGGAAAATACTGCCGAGCATCCTGTATATAGATCACTGGTTTAAGTTGTATAAATCGCTATACATACATATAGCTTTAGTATAGATATAAATTACTGGAAAAGCCCCAAATGACATATAATATTGTCCCCAGGCCGGGTCTGACGGTGTACCACTGTTCCACGTCTACACAGAAGCCATTCCGCTGGGTGATGCTGGACTCTGTCATCAACAGAATGCTTCACAACTACCCTCTGCAGAGCGCTGTGTGGTGAGTGTGGGTTATTATCTCAGATTGGAGTAGTTGACTCATATCAAATTTGATAAAAAACAATTATTTCTTATAGTACATGGAATAAGGGTCCGAAATATATCGATATTTAATAAAAGTTCGAAAACCTAATCTAAAAATTATGTATTTATTTTCCAAATGTCAAAAATGCTGTCCATTTTGTGACGTCCCGATATTACTTGATGTCAATAAAGGAAAAAACGTCATTAACTAATAATTTTGTCAAATACTACCGATTGGTTAAGATTTTGTGTTAACGTGACGTCATGAAACAGTTAAAATATAAACCATCATGGCCAAATATAGACAGCGTTTTGACTCGTATTGTCAAAAATACATTTAAAATTTTTTGTACAATTTTTATGTAGGTATTCACGTCTCAAAATATGATAATTTTTTTCAATCTCAAATCAAAAGTAGAGTAGTAGATAATAAACAATTAAAGGCCATTTTAAAAAAATGTCAACCTTTGGACTTATATCACACTACATTTAACACCAATATTTTGTGTCCTTATTTTACACACAACTATAAATTTAAATCGTTATACATAAACAGGTTTATTTTTAGAACAATGAAACATTGATTCTTTAAACACATTTTGTATAATCACGTTAGATTGTGAACATATACTTTTTACAGAGGGGTAACATCTAGCAAGGCAGGTCCTATGGTAAGTGGTCTGAGATTAATATTTACCATAGACAACGATTGGTTGATTGTCCTAATGTCAGTAATTCGAAAATCATTGTTTTGATGACGTTTAAAGTTTTTGAAAGTATAAATCTTCATTAAGAAAAATTTCTTATAACAGAAATTGTTTTACAAGAACAATATAAAAAGAAAAACGTTTAATAACTGAGAAAAGTACCCAGACCAGAACTAATAAAAGAGTTGGTGATTTTTTCACTCTTTTGAAAGTAAATAGTCTAGGTTTAAGTAATTTTAAACCGACTGATATAGTTACGAAGTGTGTATGGATTAACTACTATTATTAAATAATGTTTAAGTACTATTTAAATACAATGCAATCAAGTTTGATTAGCCATAAAAATAAAATAGTCGAGTTAGTTAATTTTCGCTTTCTTGTTAACCAACTTGAAAATTAAAAATAGGAGGAGGTTCTCAATTTTTAATTTTTTATTTAATGTTTGTTACATCATAATTTCGCCATTTATTAACGAATATAAAATAAAATAAAGATTTTGATGCATCAAATTCATTGATAAAATTAAAAACAAGAAGTCGTTTTAATTTTTGGGATTTTAATTTTTAAATATTTTTTTGACAATACGAGCCAAAACGTTGTCAGGCCAATGATGGCCTATATTTTGTCGTTTCTTGTCGTCACGCAAACACTAAATCTTAACCAAACGGTTTAATGTTTATCAAAATTATTAATTAGTTTGACCTTAAATAACAGTGTAACGTGACAAAATGTACATAATTTTTAAATTAAGTTTTTTATAAAATCCTTATCTTTTATTGATTAATATCGATATATTTCGGACCCTTATTCCATGTACTACACGAAATTAATATTGTTTATATTAAATTTGATATGAGTCAACTACCCTATTATCAGCCTATTTGGAATACCCACTTCTGGGCCTCCCTGAGGCTTCGCTCAGTGACTCTGAGGCCCAACATTAGCGACCAAGCTCTCATCTCATCTCATCAGTATAGATAAATAATGAGTTTTATTTTGTCGAAGGTACCCGCATTTGGAGTTCGTGTCTTCTCTATGGCTGTTCCGCATCTCGGCCATATTTGTCCATTTCTTTCCTGCCATCTTGCTGGACATGTTGTTGAGGATCACCGGCGGACGACCCATGTGAGTTATCATTATCATCATCATCATCATCATCATCATCTTCATAATCATCGTGATATCGAGATATCGTGGTATGTCTCGATTAACATACCACGATATCCCGTTATTACAGTTCTACCCTCGAACTAGACTAATAATCAAGGATATCGCTGATACTATCAGATGGAAACCAGAATGGAACTATCGTATGGCAGGAAGTTCACCACGAGTGGAATCTCGGACTGGCGACCGATAGTAGAAGGGTTAAGGGACCCTGCTAGTAGCCAAGTAACTAACGATGCAATGACCGGACTACTGACTGACTTACTCAATTCCCTCATTCACTACCAAACAGTCTCGAACCAACTCAAGTGCTTAACTGAATAAACTTGAGAACTACTGCGTGCTCTCTCAGAGATCGTCAACTGACTGATGTCAACAGTCAAACAATACGTACTTTTTGACGTTTCTAACAGATATCGCTATCTAATTAGCAACCCTAATTAACATTCTAATGTTAAATAAAGTTTCTAATTAGATGGCGCTATAATTATTCCAATCCTCCGACATACATAACGTTTCAGCTTGTTCCGGCTGCACAAGAACGTGTGGAACTCCTTGAGTCGCCTGGAGCCGTTCATCTTCACCGAATGGCGCTTCTACAACGACAACACGCGAGAGCTGGCGGAGAAGCTCAACAAACGCGACTCGGAGTTGTTCTTCATCAATATATCTAGCATTATGGTGAGATATTCAAAATTCATATAATTCAATTATATTTAATTTACACTTTCGAAAAGTCAGGTCAAATATTATTAGATGATGTTAATAATAATTATTCAAAAACTTAAAATCAAAGTTACGAAATTCCAAACGCGCTTTACACTTCTGCGCTTTCAATCTGTAATTTTAAAATATTTAACTTGTTATAATAATTAATTGCTTATACTCGTATGTAGTTGCACGACATCAAAACACAAATAAGCTTTTTAAAATTTTTGTCTGTCTGTCTGTCTGTCTGAGCTAATCGTTGAAATGGCTAAATTGATTTTAATATTAGAGGTTATAGAGCAACATGTAGGATTTTATCCCGGAAAAGTCCATGTTTCCCAGGATTTGTTCAAAACTAAATGGACGTCCATCGGCTAATATGATGATGATGGTCCATTTACAAGTACATTTAAAACGTCAGGCTATATTATTATGTTCTATTGTAATGTGTTCCCAGTGGGAGGAATACTTCGTGAACCTACACTTAGGTGTGAGGAAGTACTTGAACAAGGAGAGCGAGAACAAGCTGCCAGCAGCCAGGAACAAGCAGACTGTGTAAGTGTTCCCATTGTATAGGCGACCATAGAGACTGTAGACGCTGTCAACTGTCACTGTCAGAGCTGCCAACTGTCATCTTGTGAATTGATGTCAACTATATTTATACTATAGATATGTTACATGCCTGCAAAATCACCGCAAAAAGTGATCCGAATTTTTCTATTTCGCTAAGTGCACACATGCATAATTTTGTATTTAATATTTGTGTATATATAGTTTTTACACTTCCTAAACACACAACTCGATATTGTGGACTATATTTGGGATTTAAGGATATAATTTTTTATTTATATAACTTTCGTTATTTACAATGCCACTACATGAAATCAAAACAATTGGCCACTTTTGTCCGCCTCAGTTTCGACGCGCTAATGCCATGTCGTTGATATCGTTGATGATTTACCTATTCTATCGTAGACCATAGAGACGGTGGACGCTGTCTGTTGTCTTTCTGTCAGACAGTCTAACACCTGTCATTTTGTGACTTGACATTGATATCCGGCTCAGTGCGAGTTCGAGAAGGGTTCAGTATCCCAAAAAGCCATTTAATTAAAGAAGAAGAAGTAGAAGGGTTCAGTATCCATACCATTACCTAAAAAACGGCAAAAAATCACGTTTGTTGTATGGTGGCCCCCTTGTATAATTATTTTTTTTAGTATTATGTAATAGTGAGATCAGTCATAAGAAGGCTCAGAGTCACACAGCGAGCAATGGAACGAGCTATGTTAGGAGTATCTCTGCGTGATCCAATCAGAAATCAGGAGATCCGCAGAAGAAACAAAGTTACCGACGTAGCTCAACGAGTTGCGAAGCTGAAGTGGCAATGGGCGGGGCACATATTTCGAAGAGCCGATGGACGTTGGGGTCCCAAAGTGTTGGAATGGCGACCCCGCATTAGTAAGCGCAGTGTTGGTCGACCCCCCACCAGGTGGACTGACGACATCAAGCGAGTCGCATGTACTCGCTGGATGCAGGCGGCTCAGTATCGTGATGTTTGGAAGTCCCTACAGAAGGCCTATGTCCTGCAGTGGACGTCCATCGGCTGATATGATGATGATGATGATGACGATGACGATGACGATGACGATGATGATGAATAGTGAGATGGGTATATGGGTTGTTAATGATGATTTACTGTTTCAGTTTGTTCGCACTGCACATCCTCTGGCAGGTGATGATAATGTCTCTTCTGTGGTACCTGCTGGCGTGTTGCCTGGGCCGCACCTTTATACAGACCGCCTGGGCGCCGCCCGTCATATACTTCTTGTACACATTCTTATAATACTCACAATTAAACAATAGAATAATGTATTTTTACTTTAGAATTTAATCGTGAGTGTTATTCATATTAATTGATTATGAAACACGCCTAAAACACACGTGATATAAGGTAGGAAAACCCCTCTCCTAGCGCGCGATGCGAGCAGCTGCGCGCTGCGCCGCCGCTTTGAAGTTTGGATCGTGCCGCGTTGCAAGAACCAGCTCATGACTAAGGTATGGGTTCGAAACTAGTCGGGCATACTCTGACCTTATACCTTATACCTCACGTGAGTTTTAGCCGTGTTTCATAATCAATTAGTATTTTTACTTTTTTATAATACTGGAAAACCAGCTCCGTCCGACCATTTGTGTTTGAAACGATACTAAAGCAACTCGATGTGGAATGTTTATCAACAAATACATTAAAAATGAGGGTGTAAATCGCTAGTTATTGTTTAGTACTAAATAATAATATTTTGATTATTAAGCTTAGAACAATTATATATAGTTGATTTTTTTACATTTTACAGCAAAACAATACATAATTTGAAATGAGTTAGTTATAATATGCGTTTTCTACTTTAATTTTTAATTTGTTGATAAACAGTTTACGGCGCGTTGCACAAAAAAGCTTATGACTTAATTCCCCAAAGGCGTATTAGTAGGGGGATGACCTAGCTATGGAAGGGTTATATGTATTTTTAAATGGCACCCTCAGACCAATTATTGTTAAGACCTGCTTCACTGGACGTTACTTTGCTGTCAAAGTATATGACCAATGATCTAACGCGATTATAAAAAGACGTTGTAATCGTGTTCGTCGGTTCGTCGGTCGGCTCTGTAAAAATACCTTTTTGTGTATTGAATGGTGTAAAAAACGGACAAAACCCTTTAGTTTAGTATAAGATATATCTAAGCTCGTGTTCCCTAGAACATGACAGACAATTGAAGGGTTATTTATAATAACAACCAATGTCAAAAAAAAACCATTGAAATGAGATTTTTGTGTATATGGTTCTATTGTAATGATGCCTATCAAACGTAAATCACACACTTTCGTAAAAGCGCGTTAGTCGTTAAAATTTCTTTGATATTTGGATAAACAATCAAGGTCAACATGGTTTTTTGCTTCTAGTATATAATTTACTAGAACTGACAGTGGCCGTTTTTCCAAATAACCCTTCAATTTTGTTCGTGAATTTGGGTGCGATACTGGTCCTTCTGAAATTGGTCTGAGATGGCACCTTACTCGTAACACATTTATACATTGTGTGTAAATTTTTTAAATGAATGATTTAATTACAGTTGTATGACGTCACTTCTTTCATAATAGTAATAATGGTTGAGTCGTGACTT